>NW_027286292.1:12766209-13171209 GCF_022747635.1 Hetaerina americana | reverse complement strand
CAGCCAACGAGAGGGTGTGTGATCCTTCCATGTGTCCTTCTGTTAGGTGAAATTTGTTTGTAGAAGGATTGGAGTAGATGCGGTACGGCTGGTGACCTGACACTCCCTGCCACATGCTCTTGCGACAGCTAACAGGGTAGTGTATATATGTGTAGTTAACGTATGCTCTGCCCTGGAATCCTGACACCCGGCACAAGGGTGAGTGGGGGGGGGAGCGTTAGGACGCCAGGCATGAAGTGAGTTGAGAGGGAATAACGTAACTTGTATATGTCTAACTATTTTTGCCAGCGCTAATCTATTTCTGTCTTCATGTGTGGTTTTGGCTAAGAGACTCGTGATCATTAAATCAACTCGTGGTCAAAACTTGGGAGGTTGGCAGGACTTTTCCTGGGGTTGTGTTGATTTAAGTGGAAGTGGGAATTCTTGGGCACTTAAGAAGAGATTATGAACTAGGCCCCAGACATCGAGACAAGCGACTATAAGAAAGTGATGACCTGATTAAGTTGCGGTGGAGCGAAAGTCCCGGAAATCCTCTCTGAGTACGTACTCTTGCTGGTAATTTGAGATTTTCACTTCCTTCCTTTTAAATTTCTTATGAGTAATAGGAGCAGGCCATGTTCTTATATAAGGAAACGTGTTCCTAAAAATTTCAGGCTCGTGCCAACTCAGCAATAAATTTGAAGTTTATAGGTGTCTCATGGCCATTTCCCTGCACTTGCGCTTGTGTAGTGTTTGCCTTGCCCAATCAAAATTTGATGCTAATAAAATATGTATTTATTCTCTAACGGCATTTGTTTTTTGCTTCACGGTGAAAACCAAAGGCCAAATGATACCCTTATGTTAGAAAGACAAATGCCTCTATAATTACTACCTTTCAGACTTATTACTGGAGCAATTGAGCAATTTCTCTCTCAATGTGTTGGTCATATTAGATAGTATCGATGGTGACTGAGAGGTAATAACACATGAGCATCAGAAATTTCGGTAATCACTTTGCAGATAAGACATAAGTAGCGGAGAAAGAGTGAACGGAAAGCGGGCATTAATGAGAATTTATGAAACGACAGGGCTGAATGTTAACACGAAATATGGTGAAAAGATTAGTTAAAGCTTTATTATGAATAGTAGGGTTATACGTCAGTAGAATTTGGCATCAGAAGCGAGAGGATGATCGTGGATTCGAGAATTCATCTGCATCAACATGTCAAGGAGTGAAATCGCCAGTTGGGAAGGGCATGGGATGAGGGAGATGGATGGGTTCAAGGGAGGAGGGAAAGGGAACAAACATCCACTCAAATTCCCTGAAAAGGACGCGTAAAGCGGCCATCACGGGGAGAACTCACACCAATGCGCATGCAAACATACATACCAGCGCCAAACCTAGATTCAAACAAGTGCCGATTCCAACCCGTGGACAGACCTTCCTCTCCCCGTCCACAGGGATATCACATTTTCTCAAATACAATATACTATAAACAAAGAACTCAAATTGTTTCTCGCAGTGTCTACCTTTGGGAAATCGCACTGACGTTTTATCAGTAACTCTTGACTATCGAGATGACTCATTATCGAACTGACGATAAGATTTTCAGTTAAAGTTTGACATTGTACATGATACCGATGGAAGAGAAAAAAGTTTGTTATTTCTCGGTTCCTCCCTCTATCCGCGTGAAAATATAGGTGTTACCTTGGTTATTCTCCAGTCATTGGGAAACTGTTTACCTATAAGGGACTCCTTAAATACAACTTAAGTTGCAGCGCAATTACCGACGCCAGTTCCTTATATAGGTGAGCTAGTTTTTAATCGGGTCCGAAGGATTATTTAGAGTAAAATTTTATCAGCAAATGTTCTATTTCAATGCGTAAAATTTTACTTTCGGGCATCTAGTAACGGTAATGCTTTGCTAAGCTATCAGAAGCATTCGATTAGAATGTGGTCAAAAAGCTTTAAATGAAGGAATTGATTAAGATGACCTTTTCTGAACTGCTGGTTACTCTTTCATCTTTATCGTTTTCGACTGAATGAACTGTTTATTTGTAACCCTTAAGCACACAATCTGATCTACCAAGGTATTTCCGGGCCTTTAATGTATCTTTAACATTTCAGCGCAACAATTTAACATTTCAATGACTCCGTTAAAAGTTACTGTCGCGGCCTTTCCCGCAGTTGCTTGGAATTTATCTTTCAGATCCTCAGATAAATGACCTGCCACACATTTACGCTGTAAATTTAACCTATGTTTAAACCTACTGTCTATAATTGGATCCCATCCTAATTCTTGCAATAGTGTCGTAATACTGCTGCCTTGTTATTAACATTTTTTTACAAGCCTAGCTGCTCTACGTTGCACTCAACACTGTAGTTCTAAAACCAAGCCTACCTTGTGAGTATCTCATACACCCGCAGCATATTATATTTGGATTCTAACTAACACAGTCCCATTTGGTCATGCGGGGAGGGATTTGGCGACAAAATATGTATGAGATCAGGTGAAAATGCATTCATTATTGCTCCATGTTGGTGAAGTGACAAGCTAGTATATGAAGTTCAACCTAAAATAGTCTAAACATGACTCGCAGATATGCCTTTTTTTATCCTGCATTTTACCTTTACACTTTATATTCTACATCTACACAATGCTCCGAAAGCTGTCATTAGGGCTTGTATCGGGGGGTGTTAAGGCTCCATCTATACATGCAGACATACCTGTACCAGTATTAGTTCATGCAAACACTTCAAAACATTTTGCATCCAATACAACTCTCGTGCGCATAAAGGCAAGTAAACGTCACTAAATATTTCTATGCTTAACAAAGACACCAAATTCTAATATTTAAGTAAATAGCATTTTTTTAGGATATTCATTTCAAATTTTTAATGTTTAAGTGTCGTGCGAGGGAAGAATGAGTCCTTAAATTTGCCCGTGGCGATGTATATTTCACTTTTTTATCCCTGTGATGAAATCTACCAATATATTTTGGTCCCATAATAATTCTCCCTTTATTTAAAGAAAACTCAGGAGCCTTTTACTTTTTTAAGAGTCCTAGTCTAGTCCGCTCTCTTCAAGAAAGTAGATGTCCACAGCCTAAATCCTCCAGCATATTCGTCATGCTTGATAGATAATCGCAGCAATTTTTAGGAATCCTAGAGGATGCTCACTGAAAGTTTTTTTAATTCTTTAATGTCGTTTGCCCAAGAATTCCTTTTGATTTCCGCATATTTGAAATGCGGCCTAACTGAAGTAAAATAATACATCTCTCTTAGCTTTTTCATAGCAATTTCCAGCAACCCGTTTAAGGAAAACTAGTTTCTTTAAGGCTAACCCTCGTATTCTCTCAATGTGTGTACCCCATGAAGGCTTATTTATATGTAAACCACAGCGTCATTTGCAAATAAACTAATATTGCTGATGTTGTAGGAGCTTAGGTCGTTAATATATAACAGGAAGAAGAGGCGCTTCCTCACGGCACTCCTAAAGTAATGTCTGTATTTAACGAGCAAAAGCCGTCGACGACTTTCCTGGTTTACGGTCAAAGAAGATGCCCCTAATCCAGTTATTCAGATTCTTGTTATAATCATAATGTCTTAGTTTGTGTATCAGTTTTTTGTGAGATACCTTACCAATGGCTCTTTTGAAACCTAAAACTACAGCATCCACTTGTGTGCTCATGCTCCCAATTTCAGGTTATTATAAATGAAAATACATGGTTTTGTTCGGAAAGATAATTTTTCCTACATCCGTTTTCGTTACCGCAGAGTATTTCAACTGTCGAGAAAGGTAGTAGTGTTATTAACAACGATATGTTTACAGATTTCGCGGGATAGCGTTCTCAAAGGAATTGATCTGTATTACTCTCGTCTTTCCTGTAGTCGCCTTGGTAGAGAAAGGTAATTCGAGCAAGGATGCAGTCGCGTAATATCAGTTATTAATTATTTTTAACAATTCTATGCATCGCGCCTTACCTACTCCTTTTCTTCCTATTTGAATGTTGCTTAAGTCAGTGTTCATTTGTCGACTTTATTTGTTGTTAGCTTTTTCCCATTAAATTCGTCGGAGAACAGTCTTATGCTGCCTCTGTATACGCTTTACTTAAGACGAATGATTATGTATTAAAGTTCATCGAAACATGTAAACAACTTTTTCTTCCTCTGTCATAACCTATATCATAGTAACCTGGCTTATTGATATTACTATCTAAAAATTATTTATACATCCACCATCTGTGGATATATAAATCATTTCCGAAAACTGATCAAGATCTCTTATTTATTCATGTAGAATAATAAAAATAATGATAATTATGCCATCAGAAATTGTCATGACAAGAGCTTATTTTGCATTATTTTTGTCCTATAATATTTAATTTTCAGTAGCCTAAGGATAATTTTCTGGAAAATAATAAATATCCTTAATATCACAAACTGCGACCAGCATAAAAGAAATTTTATGTGTGAATCTTTCAACCGATGTAGCAAACAAACGTTCTCTTGACACTTAAAATTTTCCCAAGAATCACTACATATTTGTTTTTTTAACCTTAAGTCGAGGATTTTTCTCGATGCTTAGAATAAATTTAAAATGAAATGTTGAGACGTGTTTTAGATCTATCCTACACTTCTGCTAATTATTTCGTCAAGAGGCGCTTTTAATTACTCTTCTACTGCTAATTGGTAGTT
The DNA here is from genome assembly GCF_022747635.1 of Hetaerina americana. NCBI lineage: Eukaryota > Metazoa > Arthropoda > Insecta > Odonata > Calopterygidae > Hetaerina > Hetaerina americana. Next base: position 13,166,531 of record NW_027286292.1, on the reverse strand, counting down.
AACCGTACCCGATTGACCATGACCAATCATTTGTTTTAGTATGGTATGGTAGTAGTTTAAGGTATGTTTTGGTTGAACGATACATTTCTTTGGAAACGACACATTTCTTTGCCTCTTCATAATATCTAGTGTCGAAACTTGACACTAGATATTATGATAAACCCTCCTTCAGTTCTGCATAATTCATTTCGGCCAACATTCCCATCTTTTTCGTAATATTTTCTTGCTTACCGAACGTTCTGTCCATATTAAAATTGGGCTGATAAAAGGTTGTTACTATAAATAAAAACCTTTTAGTGATTTTTGGCTTTTGATCAATAGTTTCGTATTAATGTTATACAAAGTCTATTAAATACCATTCCTTGGTATTAACTTTTATTTAGAATCAATTTCAGCGCTCATTTGTGTCATATTTTCATAGTACATCACGTTTAAGAAGGATAAATAGTATTTCTTTCATTCAATATCAACATTTACTAAGTTATTTTTATTAAATTGAGCAAGGTTACAAAGTTATATAGTACTTTATATAAATATCCATATATATTAAAATTAAATGAGCATTCTTTTGGCTACCTTCTACATCTACATAATACCCCGCAAGCCGCCGCAAGGGCGTGTGGCGGGGGGTGTTAGGTCACCAACCGTAAAAAGGAAAAATACCACATGCAAAAAAACAACACGGAAAATAACACCCACAGCAGCGCACACACTCATGCAAAAATCCCTTCATCCAATACTCATGCAAACACATATACCGCAAAACAACTAAAAAACTGCACCCCATGATGCAGCACGAAAGACATCCTACAACACGGAAGCCAGGACACAACAAGCAAGAAATTGAAATATCACTACCACATGAAAATGCACCACGAAACACTCTACCCCCAAAGAGTCTCTAATTGGCAGGGAATGCGACCCAACGTTGCAGGTAGCAGGAATTTGCCCCCGCGGAGAGGGACGAGGGATTGAAAGGGAAACTTAAAAACAGATGAACAGAACACGAATGAGGTCATTCGGAAAGAGTGGGTTATTACAGCAAAACACATAAGGTTAGTGGAAGAGCATGCATTTAAATACAACTAATTATTTTTTGGACGCTGAGGGTGGTAAGTGGAATTTTTGCTATCTATAACCCTGCAGTTGCTATCCCGTATTGTCCGTGGGAAGAAGGAGTCCTTGAGTCGGCTAGTTCTGGCATCTATTTCCCGAATTTTATATGCATGATCCAAGCGACCAATGTATGTAGGAGTACGAATAATTTGCGAGACCTCGGTGCTGAAACATGCGGATCTAAATTTATTTAATAATTTCAATCTTGCATTGAATCGTCTTTCAGCCAATGATTCCCACCCCAAATCCATGAGCATTTCGGTGACGCTTTGCGATTTATCGTAGGAATTTTTTACAAAACGGGCTGCCCGGCGTTGAACCTTCTCAATTTCCCGAATGAGACCTTTTTCACTCGGATCCCACACGCTGCATGCGTATTCTAAATGAGGCCTTACAAGAGCGTGGTAACAACGTTCCTTGACCTTCGAGTCACTTTTTCCGACAACGCGTCGAATGAATCCCAATTTTTTATATGCTTGACCGCAGACTTTACGTATGTGAGTCCCCCAAGTTAAGTCTTTTGTGAATGTGACACCTAGGTATTTTACCGTATCAACTACTGCTAGGTCACCTCCAGCTAATTTGTAAGCAAATCCCGTTGATCTTTTAAAGAAATTTGCCACTGAACATTTATTATAATTTACATCTACATCTACTCAATACCCCGCAAGCCGCCGCAAGGGCGTGTGGCGGGGGGTGCTAGGACACCACCCATAATTTAGAAAAGAAAAATAATAAAAAAAAATCGCATGCAATAACGACAAAATCATATATAAAAAAAACATGGCATACATTCATGCATGAACACTTACACCCCACACACATGCAAACACTCAAACTACCAACTAACATACACATGCACCTGAAAGTATACCTAACATCTCTATAGTGTTTAATTTTGTTCCGACTTGTAAATTCAAAGTTTTTAATATTTCTAAAGTGACTTCGGTTTCTTGCTATTATGATTACTGATTGTTCGGGGAAAGAATGAGTATTTGTACCTATCTGTCTTGGAATCTATCTCCCTTAGTTTATCTTTGTGGTCTGATCTACCTAAGTAGTGTGGGGCCATTATAATTCCTTCAGTGTCATATTTAAACTCGTTTGTTCTGAACCTTTCTAAAAGTCTAAGCCTCGCTTGTTCTCTCCGCACTTCAAGTGGTTCCCAGCCTAAATCCCCTAAGAGACCTGTCACACTTGTGTTTTTATCATAACAATTTTTAACAAATCTAGCGGATTTTCTCTGGACTTTATCTAATTCTTTTTGCCAAATTTTCTCCCACGGATCCCAAATACTTGCGGCATATTCCAAATGAGGTCTAACTAGAGCAAAATAACACCTCTCTTTAACTTTTTCATTACATTTCCCCACCACCCGTTTTATGAAGCCAAGTTTCTTTAAAGCTGATCCGCATATTGTCCTGATATGTGCTCCCCATGAAAGGCGTGGTGTTAGAACAACCCCCAAATATTTAACTTGATTTGCCGTAGTCAATACTGAACCCTCTATTTTGTAGTTTATATCCTGTTCCTCGCTTCCTTTATTCCAAAATTTCAAAACTGCACATTTATCTATATTAAGTGTTAATCCCCATTTATTGCACCATCCCGAGATATTGTCTAAGTCTCTAGAGAGTAGCTCGCGATCTAGTTGGCTCCTTATTTCCCTGTATATCACCGTGTCGTCAGCAAATAACCTTAGATTGCTACTAACGTGTGTGCTTAAGTCATTTATGTATATTAAGAACAGAAGAGGCCCTATTACACTTCCCTGGGGGACGCCCGAAGTAACATCTCTCTCCGTTGAGCACAACCCATCTATGACTACTATTTGTTTGCGGTTTGACAAGAAGTCCCTAATCCAATTAATTATTTTCTCATTGATCCCATAGTATTTAAGTTTGTGTAACAATTTATTGTGTGGGACTTTGTCGAAGGCTTTTTTGAAATCCAGGAATACTGCATCAACTTGGGTGTTGTTTTCTCCCGATCTAAGTATATCGTGAATGAAGAGACCAAGTTGTGTTTCGCAAGATCTGCTTTTCCTAAATCCGTGCTGGTTGTGGATTAGTATTTTCCTACTATCAAGAAATTTCATAATGTTAGTGACAATAACGTGTTCCAATATTTTACAAGAGATCGATGTTAAAGAAATGGGTCGGTAATTGGTTGGTTTATCCCTATCGCCGCCTTTATAGATGGGAGTTATATGGGCTAGCTTCCAGTCGTGAGGCACTGAGCCTTCTTCTATCGATTTTAGAAAAACAATTTGTAAAAATGGGGCAATGTCGTCAGCTAATTCCTTTAATATTCTAGCAGGTATTTCTTCCGGACCAGGTGCCTTGTGTGCTTTGATACTACGGAGCAGATGTACTATTCCCTGCTTGGTCAGTGTAAGATCGCTCATGTGTTCCCCGGGTGGGTGTGGAGGATCGTTTGGTGCGTTTGTGTTTTTGTTGTAGACGCTCTGGAAAAAATGGTTTAAAATATTTGCCTTTTTCACGCTATCTGTAATGATTTCTCCATTTTCCGTCTTCAAAGAGTGAACAGTGGGACGTTTACCCTGTATTTCCCTAACATAGGACCAGAATGACTTTGGATTTTCCTCAAGATATTCGCTTAGCATTTTAGATTTAAAAGAGTGTAGTGCTGTGCGCATAATACTTTTCGTCTTACTACGACATTCTTTTAGTAGCTGTTTGGTTGTATTCACAAAACTTATATCGTCACTTTTTAAACTCTTTTTGAAATTTGACTGTAGCTTTCTTTGCCTTCTTAATGCCGATCTGACTTCCCCGTTGTACCATCTAGGTTCCTTACTGTCGCATTTGAGTTTGGACGGGATGTACGTCTTTATTCCTTTGCGTAAAATATTTAAGAAATAATTCCAAGTGTTCTCTGTATTTGTTGTCAGTGTTTTTGTCTTGTATTCCGGTAATTTTATCTTTAAATATTCTCTTAGTCCGTTAAAATTTGCCTTGTTGTATAGGTATATTTTACGCTTTTCTTTGTTTATTTTGACGAACTTAGTTTTTAACTCCACAAGAATAGCCTTATGGTCACTGATTCCGTCTATTATTTCAATGTTAGTAATGATTTCGGGCATAGAAGTCGCAAAGATGTCTAGTATGCTTTGGCCCCGTGTTGGTGATTTAACTATTTGTTCTAAGGAGTGTTTTGTGAATATATGAAGGAGTTCTTGGCATGAATCTCTGTTTTTGGCAGATTTTCCCACGCAGTAGTTTTCCCAGTCAATTGACGGTAGATTTGTGTCACCAGCGATTATAGTAATACTGTTGCTTTGTCTGCTGCTGATAGTGGATATTTGTTCGTCGAGCTTGTGTAGGACATCTGTGTTAGAATCTGGGGGTCTATAAAATGAACACACGTATAGGCTTCTGCCGTTGTAGTCCTTAATGTTGCACCAAACGCTTTCTATGTCATCTACGTCGCATTCATATCGTTGGCTACTAAGATGTGACTTTACTGCAATGAATACTCCCCCACCCAACCTATTTGGTCTGTCCCTTCTGTAAATTGTGAAGCCGTTTGGAAAAACCTCATTGTTTGCTATATCTCCCGTGAGCCAACTTTCTGTTCCAACTACTATGTCTGCGTTTGTACTGACAAAAATATGTTCAATATCCGATATTTTGTTTCTAATGCTACGGCAATTTAATGTTATAATTTTAATATGGCTAATAACTTCTTGTTTTTCGGTTTTATGTACGCTAACAAAACTGTTTTGAGACGATTCGTGGTGAACAGAGACAAAAGAATTACATTCACTTGCATTGCTATCTGTTATGTATGTAGAGGCACCAATTTTATTAAATTTACGTGGGTTATATGTTGTTTTAACGCAAGTGCTTGTTTGTTCAATATTTTTGGGGATTTGAGAGGCATTACCTGAACTGAATTGACAAAAAGCGCTGGATTCTACTTTATTTTTCCCAATATATGACCTACGCTCTTGCCTACCAGCTATGCTAAACCCTCGACACGTGTTCGTGTAACCTACGCGCTACCAACTGCGATGCCTCGGCAGTATAATGGACCCCGGAGCGATTAAGGGGTACCCGACACGATGAGAGGACGGGCCTCAGATCAACGAAGTCCGCTCCGATTCCCCGGCAAAATCCCAGCAATCTCTCATTTAAACCCTCAATGCGGCTCCAAACGAGCCTTCCGCGGTCTGAACGCGGCACAATACTACATATACTTAATTTAATTGGGACCTTCAACTCTGCCTCGACTCGTTTCACCTCCGAGTGCATCTCCTTAAAGGAGCGCAGGATCTCTTCAGATCCACGTTCCGAGGCGTCGTTTGTCCCGACATGAGCCACAATGCGTAGCTTGGAGCAGCCCGTATTACTGACGGCCGCCTTCACCGCCAGCGTCGCCTGGGGTACCCCGCCGCCCGGTATACACCAGGACGACAAGAATCCAACACCTCCCTCCTGTTGGACTCTGCGGCGCAGCGGGTTCATTATACGCCGGACATTTGAACTACCTAATATAACGGTTCCCTCCCTCCCCGACCGCTGATGCCTTACCCTAGGCAGTGCCCTCGGAGTAGGGATAGGGGCTGCAGGTACGGTGGTGCTGTCATCCGACAGCACCTGGTACCTGTTGGAGACGGGGATGGTATCTGCCTCCGCAGAGTCCAATCCTCGCCGCAGCGTTACCTTCCCCTTGCCCCGAGAGACGACCCTCCAATCGTCCGACCTACGGACGTGAGACACTCCCTCGTTGAGAGATGGGACACGGGGTAGGTCTCTAATCGCCCAGCCACGTGTTGCATTCGGACGAATCCGTGCACCCCTATGGGCGTGGCGGGTTTTCGAATTCCCACCCTGAGCACCATCTCTCCCGAGGGGAGCCCTCCGGCCGGCGATCTCCGATCGAAGCTCCCGCACCATTCTCTCCAGCATGACGATACGGGCCCTTAAAGCCGCGCATTCGCCAGTGCCTTCGAGCATAGCAACAGGGGACCTGGATGAAGCCATCCTAATTTAATTACCAAGTTCCCAACAAAAGCTAACCTGTATACACTATGCTAAAATTTCTAGAAGGGGTTAGCTAACTTTAGCTCAAACAATAAGTTACGATTTGGAATTGAATATGAAGCCTAAGTGGAAAAAACGATGCTTGAGTAAGGTCTGGTTTTCAGAGGACCAAAAGAAAGAAAAAGGAAAGCACTCACCGGTCACCAATCAGAGTCGAAGGACAAAAACCACCACAATCCACTAAATAAATTACTACTAATTTAGAGTCAATCCCCAGTTAGAACACCATTTAGTAATGCAATCTAAATCCTGCTCTAGAATAAAACGATCCTCATCCCCAGATATCTCCCGATAGATCACCGTGTCATCCGCGAACATCCTAATTTTACTTTTCACTTCGCGGTTCAAATCGTTAACAAAAATCAAGAAAAGCAACGGCCCGATCACACTTCCCTGAGGTACCCCCGACGTGACTCGAACGCTGTCGGAACTAGCGCCATCAAGGACTACCCTCTGTTCCCGCTCCGAAAGAAAATCTTTAACCCAACTTATGGCGCCCTTATTTATACCCGCGACCTTTAATTTATGAATGAGTTTACCATGTGGGACCTTATCAAATGCCTTTTGAAAATCTAAGAAGATGGCATCCACTTGCCTACCTCTCTCACCCGATAAAAGTAAATCATGTGTAAATAATCCTAATTGGGTTTCGCAGGAGCGAGTTTTCCTGAATCCGTGTTGATTGTCACTTAAAAAGTTAATATTGTCAAGGTGTCTCATTATTGAACTGACAATTATGTGCTCTAAGATTTTGCAACAGATAGAAGTGAGAGATATAGGTCTGTAATTACTGGGATCCTCCCTGTCACCACCTTTAAAAATAGGCGTTATTTGCGCGGTTTTCCAAATCTTAGGTACTTTGCACTCTGTGAGGGATTTGTTAAATATAAACTCAAGGTACGGGGCAATGTTTGGAGCTAAATGTTTTATCACCCTAGCTGGTATATTTTCGGGACCCGGGGATTTGTTGGGTTTAATCTCGTTAAGCAATTTTAGAATTCCTTGTTGGTCCACTGTTATTTTTTCCATGGGTGGAATATGTATTGTTTCTTGGAGATGTGCGGTGGCAACATCATTCGAGAAAACGCTTTGGAAGAATGAATTTAGGATGTTAGCTTTACCCTCGCTGTCTGTATGAATTATATTGCTACAATCCCTTAAGCAAGCCACGGTTTGTTTACTCCCATTTACTTCCCTAACATATGTCCAGAAAGCTTTGGGGTCAGTGTCCAAGTGCTCGCAAAGTACTTTGCGTTTAAAGTCCAGTAAGGCGCTACGTAATTGTGTTTTGGTTTCAATTTTAGAGGATCTATATGTGTCCCATAATTGTTTATTCTCAGGGGATGATGTGTTCACGCCTGCCCTCTTTACCCTAGAGTGTAGCATTCTCTGCTTTCGAAGGGCTTTTCTAACGTCTTTATTGTACCACCTGGGGTCGCGATTTGCTTTAACGTATTTTATAGGTATGAAATCTACGATTCCTTTTTGCATGATATTGACAAATTCTGTCCAAGTTTCTTCCACGTTGACATGACTTAAGCGGGTTTTGAACTCGGGTAGTGAAGAGTTTAATTGATTGGCAAAAGATTCAAAGTCTGCCTTATGGTAATTATAAATTTTTCTTTTTCGTTTAATGATCTTTTTTTATTTCTATGTCCAAGTGGACATTAATTGCTTTATGGTCACTCAAGCCCTCATCAGTTGATACACTAATAATACGTTCAGGCGTGTTTGTAAGAAATAGATCCAATATGTTCTTTCCACGGGTGGGCATGCGTACTGCTTGATGGAGGGAGTTTCTTTGAACCAATTTTATCATGGAATTGCAAGATTCGCGATCGCGGGTCCCAGATTTAACGATATTGTTGTCCCAATCTATACAAGGGAGATTAAAGTGGCCACCGATTATGTTTATGCTGTTATTATATTTACGTGTAAAATTGTAAATTTGATCGTTGAGGGTGTGAAGTGTTTTCAAATCTGAGTCTGGAGGTCTGTAGAAAGAGCATAAATTTATGTTGGGTTGATTGGTCCGTATTAAGGTGCACCAAACACTTTCTATGTTATTATTTTCAAATGAAACTTGCCTGCTTTCAAAATGACTTTTAACTGCCACGAAAACCCCTCCTCCGGGTCTTGTATCTCTATCGTGTCGGTAAACTTTGAAATCTATTGGGAAAATTTCTTGGTCATTTATGTCATTGCACAGCCAACTCTCTGTGCCTAATACTATATCAGCGGAATGAGTTTGGATTATGTGTTCTAGATCCGCTGATTTGTTCTTGAGGCTTCTGCAATTTATAACAAGTATAGTTAAATTATTTTGATGTTGAATAACGTCCTTATTTGTGCCTGACTGTAATTTAGGACGCCTTTGTGGGGAAGTGCGTGTCACATGTCTTTCTAAATCAATGCCAGTTTTGTCGGTGACTTTTATATTTTTATTAATAATATACGCGCTATCCCCAGATGTTACTGACCCACTAAGTGACCTGCCCTCTATCCTAAAAAAGGCCTACAGTGGTCGAGTATCCTATCCGCTACCTTACTCGCCGCTTCTGCCGTGTAAAGGACCCCAGATCGGTTAAGGGGAGTCCTGCAAGATCGGAGGGTTGGTCTCAGGTCGACGAAGGAGGCTCCTATGTCCGAGCAGAATCTCGATAGTCTCTGGTTTATGCCTTCCACTCGGCTCCAAACCAGAGACCCGCGATCCTCCCTCGGAACGATGCTGCAGACCGTTAGTCCCAGCCGAACCCCCTCGACGCCCTGGACGCGCTTCACCTCGGAGCTCAGTTCCCCAAGGGAACGGAGGACCTCCTCGGATCCACGGTCCGTGACGTCGTTGGTGCCCACATGGGCCACGACCTGCAGCCTAGAGCACTTCGTGCCTTTGACCGCCGCCTCGATTGCCTTCGTCACCTGAGGGACTCCTCCGCCTGGTATACACCAGGCGGTCACCCGTTGATCGGCGCCTACGCGGCGCGCCCTTTCCCTCAATGGAACCATTACACGACGGACATTCGAGCTGCATATTACTACAACTCCCTCCCTTCCCGTTCCCTGACGTCTTACCCTAGGCAGTGCCCTCGGAGTAGGGATAGGGGCTGCAGGTACGGTGGTGCTGTCATCCGACAGCACCTGGTACCTGTTGGAGACGGGGATGGTATCTGCCTCCGCAGAGTCCAATCCACGCCGCAGCGTTACCTTCCCCTTGCCCCGAGAGACGACCCTCCAATCGTCCGACCTACGGACGTGAGACACTCCCTCGTTGGGAGATGGGACACGGGGTAGGTCTCTAATCGCCCAGCCACGTGTTGCATTCGGACGAATCCGTGCACCCATATGGGCGTGGCGGGTTTTCGTATTCCCACCCCGAGCACCATCTCTCCTGAGGGGAGTCCTCCGGCCAGCGATCTCCGATCGAAGCTCCCGCACCATTCTCTCCAGCATGACAATACGGGCCCTTAAAGCCGCGCATTCGCCAGTGCCTTCGAGCATGGCAACAGGGGACCTAGATGAAGCCATCTTAAATAACAACCGAGTTCCCAACAAAAGCTAACTTGTATACGCTACGCTAAAATTTCTAAGAGGGGTTAGTTAAATTTACCCCAATCAATAAGTTACGCTTTGGAAGATAGTAAAGAAAGGAAAGAAAAAATATGGTAAAGAAAATAAAGCACTCACCGATAACCAAAAAGATTCGACGGACAAAAACCACCGCAAGCCACTACGAGTACCCACTAGGAATACCACCAAACTATTAAAAACTAATAACAAGCAACACAAAAACTAAATAAACTTAACTATTTCACAAACTTAAAGCTAACACTAAACTACACTTCACTAGGGAAGAACAAACACAGAGGTACAGAAGTATCAGCAGGCACGCAGGTAGTCTCAGGTAGGGTCGAACCGGTTCTAGGGAGCGAGCTCGAGCACGTCTGTTCTCGGCAGAGGCCAGGCAGAGAATGAATCCTTGTTATTCATACCCTGGACAAATGTTGTCACCATATGCAATAGTAGCAGAGTATTAGAGAAAAGTAAAACATGAAGCAGATGTCTTCTAATGAATACGATTTTCTCATAATTTAAGACCTATTTTAGTCATTTAAAGCTCTTTTCTCGTTAGAAGGAAATCCCATTAGATGTGAATTGGCTTACCATAATAGTGTAGGCGAGGGAAATCGTTGACCGGAGCAATCATTGACTGAATTGAGGTTTAATATCTGCCTGGTAGGTTAGTTTTAACTTTTCATCCAATCGGAATATCACGACCATTCATGTTAATCTCATGTGTAACTCAGGCGTTTGTGACTCAAGCGTCACAGTGCCGAATCTCGTTCTTCGAATGTTGTTATGTAAAACTGTACCCTTTGATTTAAAACAATGAATTCTTATTCTCACCATCCTCCCGATAGTTTGAACGTTATTTCATCCTGTGCTTTTATAAATAAATGAAAAAAAAGAATTTGCCTTGAAAATTATTTTATATTTTACTTTAAATATAAAATATATAATTTGCGAAATTAATAGATTTCAATATTTGTAGGCACTAATGTTTTACTCAGGCTCATGGATTTTCCTAAAAAGAGAGTTGTTACTTGTATATCACTGATTATAATCGTGAAGAGAGTGTACAAGTATTTTTCAGTATCATCATCATACTGAGAACTGAAAAATCTCTATGCGTCGAAAACAATTTTGTCGGTGTTTTTTCAGTAACGCGAGGGCCATCTATGCTTTTAAAAGTATCGGAATATTTAAGTTTTGTAATAAAGCCGGCTGCGTCCTTATTTCAACTTGCCAGTAAATCCAGAAAGATTTTTTCAACTCTGAATGCGTTCTGTATTACTTGAAGAGCATTACCGCTGCAAAGTATTTTCTTATTTCTACCAACTTGACCTATTCTCTTTGTTGCGTGAAATCTAATATAGATGAAAAAATATTTTCGTTTTTAATATCATAAAAACACAAAATGAGTAAAGTATAATGAAGTGTTTGGATCTTTATTGTATTGTGAAAGCGTTGACCTATAGTGAATTGAGGCAGGCTGTCATTCGCTCGAAGGTATGAACGGCAACGAAAGGAAATCGGATACACTTAGGGTTCGGGAATCCATTGCCTCTCTCTAGATGGACAACTTATGAGCGAAAGTAAGGAATCTTTCCAAAATGTAATATTAACTAAACCCTTGAATCTAAACGGAATATGGATTGAATGATTAACGATTATACTTGAGAAATATGGCTGGCCAGTGCAAAGAAGGAATTTATGAAAGCGTTAACCTAATAACTAAAGGAGAAGATAAGCAGAAAATGAAAAAAAAGCTATGCGCATTTTGATTATATGTTGGAGAGGTTCAAGGAAATAAATCAACTGGTCATTCACTCAGAAATCATGAAGGTGAAATTGTGTCTAACTGCTAAAAAAAGGTTAATTTATTGTTTATTATACTTTCGTACTGCTTGTTCTATTTATCGTTGATAGTTTTATCGTAATTACTTATTACGTTTGCTGCTAATATTTATATATGTATATATCTCCATCCACTACCATTTCAGAGATGTTAAGTGGCTGTTTAATATTCCACTTCCATCACCACTTAAACGCCGTCACTCTCCTCTATCCCTTACCCTTTCTCTTAGTTCTTACACTGTTAGTTCCTGCCAGGCACGGTTTTGTTGGGTTGTGGGGTGTATTCGTAAGTATAGATCTAGATTAAATTCTATCTAAGCGTTTTCACCCACTTCTCACCGAATGTCTCTGAAGGCTTGCCAAATCATATTCACCAACAAATGCCCAAAATTTATATCACACAATCTGAAAAAGAATGTTTGTTAAAAACATCCTAATACTCATAGGTCAACAGGTTCCCAGGGAATGAAAAACGGCTATTGTAACACCTATTTGTTAGAGCGAAGACAGAGAGGAACAGAAGTAATAGCTGGCCTATATCACCTCATCCTTATCATGCAAGGTCATGGGGTATATCATAGTTTGCTCGATGATGAGACATGTCGATAGTCAAGAGTTCTTGATGAAAAAACATCACAGTTTCAGAAAAGGTAAATCCTGTGAGGCACAACTCACTATTTTTGTGCATGATATTTTTGGTTAAAAATTTAATAACATTACCGTGGACGCGGTTCGTCTCAACGTTATAAATCCCTTCAACAAAGTATCTCATAGTAACCTACTTGCGAAGTTGAAAGCCTCTAGGATAAATAAAATTATCCTACAGGAGTTTCAGAAATAACTTTGCAGCTTCCACATAAAATAACTTATTTATTTTCTACTAGTTTCGCTACACTGTAGCATCTTCAGGAACGTACAAAGAAAATATTCTTTTTTCACACACATATATACTAGTCCAAGTTGGTGTGGGTTGGGTGGGTGGGGGGGGGGAAACTGACGCGCTGCCTGGGTGGGGGCGGTCAGAGTGGGTGAGAGTGGTTGACTGTGAGTAGCGGGGGCTAGGGAAGGATTATGGAGGGACGGTTATTCGCAGGGGGGTAGATGGCCGTAGGCGTCATTAGGGATGAGTTGTGGAATGTCCAGGAGAGGGGAATGGAAGGGAAAGAGGTGGTCGTTTGTTAATGTTTTCTTCTCCCTTAAGGCGGTTAAGATCTCCAATTGTTCCTTGATGTCCAACCTCTTTCCTTTCTCCTCTTTGTGTAGTAGCTTTGGTATGAAGTCTGCGTTGTGGCCTGCGCTGATGAGGTGAGCTGCAAATTGGGAATTCCCTTTTTTGGTACTGAAGTCCCGCTGATGTTCCGCTGCCCGGACGCGGAGGCTCCTTCCCGTTTGTCCTATGTAGGATGCCGCGCAGTCCGCGCACTCCAAGCTGTAGACTCCACTTTGGTCCAACTTGTTAGTGGAGTCCTTCACTTTGGGGAGCAGGTTCTTCATATTGTTTTCACTGTAATATGCCGGTCTTATGTTAAGGTCCTTAAGGAGTTTGCCTATTTTTCCGGAGGTAGGACCTAAATATCTAATACGTCGCCATTTTTCTTTTTCGGTGGGTGGAGGGGGAATGTAAAACTGTTTTATGGCTAACTTTTTTCGTTTTTTGTCTAATAATGTGTCAATTAATGTCTCAGTGTGGCCGTTATTGATAGCTATTTGTTTGATGAGGGATATTTCTTTAGTGAGTTCTTCGTTAGACAGTGGTATGCTGAGTGCTCTGTGTAGCATGCTATGAAATGCTGCCAATTTTTGGTTTATTGCGTGTTTAGATGAGGCGTGTATGACTTGTTCTGTGCAGGTTGGCTTACGGAAGATGGTAAAGGCATGTTTTCCGTTTTCAATGGACACGGTAAGGTCGAGGAAACTAATTTTCTGATTTTCTTGCACTTCCAGTGTGAATATAATGTTGTCGTTTAGGGAATTGAGGAGGTGTAAGAAGTTATTAAGTTGTCTTGTGGTTCCCGTCCATAGGCACAGTATATCGTCTACGTATCGAAACCAGTATTCCACTTTGTTCAACAGGGGGTGTTTACAGTTAAACAGTTTCTTCTCTAGGTGATCTATAAATATTTCTGCAAGGAGTGGGGACAGAGGGGAACCCATAGCCAGACCATCCGGTTGTTCGTAGAAATTACCATTGAATAAAAAATAGTTCTGGTTGACACAAACTTTCATGAGTGAGATTATTTCCTCTATGATGATTGGGGGGGCTTTGGCTTCTTCCAGTATCTCCTTTGCTAAAATTATCCTAGGTTGTATTAAAGACGTCTTGAATTATCGCAAAAAAATTGTAGCAATAGATAGTGTTAGCGCTAATGCAACAGAATTCACTTCATATTTTCCCAAGGAAAATTTTGTTGACTTCCAGTTTCCTTCTTTACGTTAACCAAGATAACTCCATGGTTGACCGTAGGATACGCTTATTTGCCGAAGGTGCTGTAATCTACTAAGATATCCGCAGTCCTGATGATGAAGTTGCTTCAGCAGATGACCTTAATGCAAAGCAATGTTGGTGTGACACTTGGCAATTAGAATCAAACTTGAATCTGTGGATTGTGATGAATATTCGGAATAGGGATAGCTACCCTCCTCTCGCCTACCACGTCATAAATACTGAGTGTGTTGACTAGATTAAGTATTTAGACGTTCCCCTGAATCACGATCTCTCCTGCGTGAAACATAAATGGGGAATGCTTGGACAAGCTAGCGAAAAGTATAGCTTTATTAAAAGAATATTGATAAGTGTGCCGAGTAGAATAAATAGCAATATTTCCATTCGCTAGTTACACCTCATTTATAATAAACTGCTAGCAAGTGTGATTCTCATGAAGTTTCATTGTTTACCGGATTAGATTGCTTGTAGTGTATAGGAGCTACATTTGCAAAACATTGTAGGGAGCACAGAGAAATTTAAGACGTTCATTTTCACACGAACCATAACGGTACAGAATGACACTAACAGGCCCTCCTAAATGACAAAGGTATTTTTTATTTTTCCATTCTCAGAATCATGATATATTTATCCCATTTTACTAACAATTGTGTTTTGTATCACCAACAGTTCCTATCATAGGCGTAGGGAAGCATATCTAACTACGATGTCTTAGTAAATGTAACTGTAGAAGTTTTCCTTCCTTCCTCGTGAGACACGCAAGCATGTAAAATCGGACCAAAATCCTGAAAAAATCAAATCAGCCTAAATTTTAGAAATTAATGAATTTGTCAGACGTAAATTGATCAATGTTATTTATAAGCAGTTATGCGCACAAGAGTTGTGTATGAGTTGACATTTTTGTATCCAAGTTAATTATAAGACAATATTTCTGCGTACATGGCTAGCGTCCCAAAACCTCCACCATATGCGCTTGCTGAGACTTGCGAGATGTTGTTTACATGCAGAATTAAACGACTAATTTTTAACAATGTTTTAATTCTATGCCTCACAATTTCCAGGGGCACTTTTAATGAGTGCATGTTGACGTTGAAGCCCTTGAGTCAACTGTAATTTTATTCACTCAACCACGAACTTTTTCTCTTTTCGCATAAGACTTTTTAATGAATACCCTGTTTTAGCCCCCTGTTCATGTTTATACCCTGTTCAGTGAGTGTCAAAGTGGTGTTGGTGGTGTAAACTGTGTCGTGTCCATGCGAAGGAAAGAGTTTATCTGGTGTTATGATTGTCTTATCCTAAGTTAACATCCTTGGAGGATGCGGATTATAAATTAGGTAAGTGTGATTCAATAATTCTTTATTGTAATCAAAGCCTCAGTATACCCACATGCGCTGTGTATTGGTAGTAGTTTATAATTCCAATTGGGGCGCGTGTTGTTTTCGGGCTAGTGTGCTGTTAACTCTTAGTTGAGCCCATGTGGCATGAAACCTGTTATTGTGTTGACATTATACGTAATAAATGTGTCGAACGATAGTTTAGATTGCTACTTACGGCTCCTTTGCGGCCGATAATGCCTGTTACAGTTTACAATTGTTTACCAATACCAATCATTGTTTCAGTCAGCTGTATTATCCATTTTATACAAACAAACCGAATCAATAGTGAGGATTACGTTCGTCCAAATTTGTGTAACCTATCTAGTGATGGGCTTCTGGATTTGTGTGTATTCCTGTAGTGGCAGCTGTCATGGGGCTAGCGTTGAATTTTGACCGTGTTTACGTTGGTTACGCTTCGTTTACTAGAAACTCAGAAACATAGGAACATATTTCCGAGGTATATGATAATTTTCTTTTCATTCATTTTTTTGATCACTAGTTAATGGAATAAATAATAGTATTAGATTGAATATAATATCAAAATGTTTGTAACATATTATGGGGTTACCGGGGTGGGTGTTCATGCCGTGAAATAGACACCGTCAAGAAAATGTACTTAAGGTTTGAAGGATAAGCTACTAGAACGATGGTGTTAAAACGCTTGTATTTCCTTTATGCTGTTTTCAGTAATACCTTAACTCTCATTATATTGTACTATTTTTTTCCTCATTGAAAAGGGAATAATTTAGATTGTGGCATGAGTTGTATGGAATATTAGGCATCTGGTACAATGCGGTCTGATTACGAAACGCACCCTGGTAGATTTTTGAAAAGGCTGGTTAATTATTTTAGGGAAAGAGACCACTTCTAAGCCTGTAGACAGGCATTTTTGTTATGATTTTGGTTACAGAGTTATTTCAGTCATCAAATACCTCTAATCGAAGAGCGATTAGGGCCCTCTTTAATTTCTCAAGATAAATTAGAATTGTTTTGATGAAAGGATCTTTAGTTAAATCTTCGCCCTGAAATAACTGTAATTCTTATGTTTTAGACTCACATTAAGATTGAATAGGCACACCAGTTTCTGATTATGATAACTCACTACCCCCCGCCACACGCCCTTGCGGCGGCTTGCGGGGTATTATGTAGATGTAGATGTAGATTTATGTTTAATTTCTTAAAAACACCCATTTGGAGGGAGCCAAATTCATCTTTCAAGCAAAATATGTCATGCATTTTCTCTACAGATTAATCATCAAAATGCATGTAACATCCATATATATTATCCTTTATCTGGTCCCTTCGGTAGTACGAGAAATTTGGTTTCCTGGTCCCAAAAATAAAGCCTGCAAGCAAAATAAAACAATAGCCTATATTAAAGTCCTCGGAGGAGTAGAAATACCTCCGGTGCCAACTATGTGCGGTCTTCCGAAAGAACTTGAAAATAGAAATTTCTTAAAGTAGATTTTCAGAAAGTTTCAATCATATCAATGCCTTTAGGTGCCGTTATATCTCCACCTACTGTTTCGGTACATGTTCACTCTTTGCAGTTGTAGATAACAGCTTCTATTTTTGAAAATCATCCGGAAAAAATAGATGGTGTATCATAGTTATTTACCCGTAAATTCCGAAATTTAAATATTATGCTTTTGGATAAAAATAACTTTTCCCCGGTAGATTTTGTAAGCAGACTAGCAGAAAAAATGCTAAAATTAATTGCTAGAGAAAAAAATTAAAGTATTTCACTTTAAATTAATTAATTGATGATTTTAAATTTCATGTATAACTTTTCATTACATTTTAAATTGATTTTTATCTTAGACCTTATTAAAAAATTCATTTGCCTTCATTTATATTCAAGTTAGAAATAACAGTAAAATCTAATTATTTTTTAATCTAATTTCATTTATATCATTTTTACGTCTGTAAACTGTGAAAGTAAAAAAAAATTCTTTTCACCATCATTAAATGAGGATACATTTTCATATTAATAATATTCCATATTCATATTGGAATTGAATTAAATTTGGACGCATACTCTCAATTACGATCAATAACCTCAATGGATATAATCGTTATAAGTATATGATTATTTTTATGGAAATAACGATTTTTTGACACGAGATATGATGATTGACTTTAAATCATTTCTTGTTCTGACACTGTCGTTCAAGGATATTCAATTATTTCTACTTCATTACGCTTATGTTTGAATAAGTTTAAAGCACCACATATCACCATCAGTGTTTTCATCACAAGGTCCTTTAAAATTAAAATTTCAAAGAAAAACCATGTACTGCACTCTGATCCCTGAAGGCCAATTAAAGAATTAAAAAAAACAAAAGCGTGTTCATATTCATCCACATTTGTACACTACCCGGCAATGTGTGGCACGGGCAGGTTGGTCACCAGACATTCTACTTATACTCCACTACACACATGCACATGGCACCCGCGATCCACCGAAAGGGCAAGTGAAAGAGAGGGTACCGCACACCACGCATGCTACACCCGTTGTACACATTACGAATATTGTACTGTCAGTATCTACTCCACGGACTACACCAATAAAACAAATAAAGAAATCCATTGAAAAGGGTGGGTTCACCTGCAACCCCCTCTCTTACGTTCTCTCAATCTATTCATGCAGTACGAACAATTCACAAGCACATTATATCCTCAACATTTTTACACGGCACCCCCAATCATCATAATAAATTATCAAATATTGAGAAATAAAATAGATCTAGGAAGTTTAACTTGATTTTTCTATGATACAATTCATATATTTTTATTTACATTAGCTATATATATATATATATATATATATATATATATATATATATATATATATATATATATACTAAGTCTTAACCATACCCTCTGGTAATTGCTTTTTAATAATGCCCCTTATTAGTAATGGCCATAATAAAAAAACGCTCAAAAAGAATAAATTTCTTGCGATAGAATTCGAGTAAATATCCGTAGACATCTTCGCTCCTCAAGACTGCGGAAACCAGTGCGCCTGGTTACGTTTAAGCAGATTAGTGTCACTGAGTTAGTGGTCTGTGTAAGCCAGACGAACTTTGGGAAACAGAATTTAGTCTTGGCTCAGTCGTAAGACCGAGATGAGCTGAGAGAAGTAAATGTAAATGGTTTTAGAAAATCAAATTAGACTGCATAGGTAAATAGTTTAAAAAAATCAAATTAGACTGCCTACGCAACTTCGAAGTAGTTTTCTCGAGAATTTATTCAAAGTTACAGGGATTGTATTCAGAAAAAATCACAAAATTTCATTTGAAACGGGAAAAAGGAATTTTAAATCAAGTTGTCTCATATGTACTTATATTTTATGCCACTGACCCAATAGTTTCTTTTCTGGTTCGTTATATGCAATTTGCCTCTTCTCAAAAACGTTTCTTGACTGAAGAAGAAAAGAATGCAATGCTCGAATCGTCTGGAGACCCCTGACCTCTTCCGCGTGAACAGGTAACACCATTGACTCATCTGTATACGATGTCTGTTCAAAAAGTTCCCGAACTGTTTTATTACCAAAAAAAATACTTCACTAACAAATTATTGGTCAGGGTCCCATTTCAATTAGTTTCCTCTCAAACGTATACACTTATTCCAACGGTGTTACCTCTTTTTGAAACAATCCTGGAACGCTCCATTCGGAATGATCACAAGCTCCTCCGTCGAAGTTTTCTTTATCTCTGGAATGGTGGCAAATATTTTTCCTTTGAGCGGGGTTTTTAATTTGGGGCCTAGCCTTTAGTTAGTTAGGGGAACAGGAAAAAGTGACATGGAGCCAGGTCTGGTGAGTAAGATGGGGAAGAAGTAAGCGGTCTTGTTCTTGGCTCAAAAGTCATGAGTTCTGAGAGACGAATGAGCCGGCGCGGCGCGTTGTCGTGGTGAAAAAACAACTCGCCGCTCCTCCAAAGTTCGGGCAATTTTCGCATCATTCTCTCTTGTTGGCATATCATCACCCCAGGTAGAACACTATGTTGACTGTCTAGCCTTAAGGTAGGCATTCATGATGGAGAACGCCCTATGAATTGAAAAAAACAGTGAACATCACCTCGACATTCGAGCTCGACTCGTCGTCTTCCACAGAATGCGCTCTCTTTTTAAACCGGTAAACCACCCATAACACGCATTACGTTTCATAGCATCCTCACCATAAAGCTTAGTAATCAACTCAAAAGTTCCCGTAAAGGATTTGTACAGCTTAACGCAGAATTTCATAGAACAAACGCTGCTCCTTCAAAGAGCTCATTTCGGATCCAATATTTCGCAACATACCACAAACACACCTTAACATAAATGGCTGTAACTAATCAAAAAAACAAGAAAAAGTCGGCAAAAGTGTTGAAGGCGGTTATTTGGGAAGTTCCCGCGAACACAGCGCGCCTAAGCGAATTAAAAAATTACCAACTTTAGACGCGCTATTCAAAAAGTTCGGGAAACTTTTGAACGTACTGCACATCCAATATAGTTAACATGGTTAATTTTGCTAAAACTATTAGCGGCTTTGATGCATATGACTAGGATGATCTTCACTGGCGGCGTCCCTCAAGTAAAAAGCTAGAAAGCAAGTTTCCAAAGTCTAACGCTAATGACAACGTGATATCAGCTTTGTTATTAATATATTAGAACTGCAATCTGCTGGGGAATGCATCATCAAACAGTCGAAAATATGGGCTACGACTGTTTTATATGCCAATGTAGAAAAAATAGAAACGTTAAAATGTTTGATGCAGGGAATTATGCTCTCAACCGTTACTATTCTCGATAAGTATTTTTTTCTCTCTCTTCTTGATTATGAAGGCACGCCTTTCATGATTATTTCTTTAACCGAGGGAACTAAATTGAATTTACTCTTCAGGAAATAAACCCCCGTCAACTCGAATAAATGAATACTCCAAATTCGAGAAACGAGAATAAATATGTATATTTGTAGCAGGGAATTTTCTACATTGAGATTATATTCCATTTTAATTTTTTTCCGAACTTTCTTGTAGCTTAGATAACAAAATTCACGGTGTCAATGGTGCGATACTATCACTTCGTAGTTTCCCGTATCTTTCCCACTAGCCAGCCAATCATATTCTGGTACACCTGCTCGCTGGTGACGTCTGCAGTCTTGCGTGGAGCAATTATCATTGCATAAATTTTAAAATACCACATTCTCAAACTTTCTCGTAGTTGCAAAGTCGGCTTAGCCACGGCATGGGGTGTTGTGTAGATGGATCCTCAGCTGAAGTCCACGTAGAAAATTCTGACCACTTGATTTTGCCAGACTTAACTGTTTTCCAAAAGTTCTTTCCGAATCATGTCGCCTTTCGCATCACAACTTCCAAAGGCTGAACTTTGTATGAGAAGGCGAGATGGTATCACTAAGAATTAAATTCGTCGTAAAGGTGGCTAAGAGTATTGCATTCTAAATTTAGAAATAGAATGACAGCCAGAGATACTGACTCACCGAAATTCTCTAAGAAATAACTCTAATAAATAAAGAATGTAGAGTAGTAGTAGTATTAGGGGAGTTGACCGACAGTTAAGGTCATTTGCGCCGTTAGGGATGGATGGGAAAGGAATGGTGGAGGGAAACCCGGCGTCGGCATCAGCCTACTCTTAACGAAAGGCGCCAAGAGGTCCGCAGTTTAACGTCCCCTCCGATGAAGGTCGTACTCACTCCAAGTGCTCTCCACAAATCACCTCAAGTAGGGATTGGGATGCCACTGAATGATATCTGTCGCTTCCGGGATTTGAACCCTGGCCCTTCTCGGTGGGAAGCCTGGGCGTTAGCCATCGCGCCATCCCGATCCTCTAAAACAATTGAGCTTGCAAGAAATGCATAAAACATTTCACTTTTTAGTAAATTTTTGGGCGTGTATTTGAAAGGACACTCGAAATAATTTTTGTTCTACGTTAGAGAAATTAAGGGGAAACTGGCGAGTGTACATCGTCTTAAGCAATCGAATGTCAAATCGTAACAGGGGAAATAAACCCAAAATATGAAACCAGTGTTTTTCAGAGCCTGCACACGAGTCATACTATTGAAACTATAAAAAAAACACCTGTAGCACTTAGCGACCGTATTTTTTGTATCATAATTTTACAGAAAGACAATCAAATATCTTTGAAGCCTGAGGCAATGAAAGCGTCAGGTCCGAAAAAAATACACGTTAGGTTCCTGAAGGACTTCGATAATGGATTCGCAACTTACCAAAACATTCTCCCATGACAATAGGATCAATTCCGCGAGATTAGAAGATGGCTTCCACCACCCTAATCTACAAAGGCTGCGTTGTTGACGATGATCCGAAAAATTGCAGATCTATTTCTCTACCGTCGAAATGCTGCAAAATATTAGAGAATAATTAGTTAGTAACGTGATTACCTCCCTCGGCAGAAGTCATATGCTTTGCAGAATACATCACGATTTTGGAAATAGTGAATGATGCGAAACACAATTGGACCTTTTTTTCTGACGTCCCAAAATTAGGAGAAGAACATTTAAAGTAGGTGCAATATTCTTAGCCTTCAAGAGATCGGTCTCACACGATTGAATTATAGTTAAACTAATACATTACGGTATTAACGATATATTAGTTATCTGGATTAGTATATTCCTATCGCATCGTAATTAAAAGGAAATTGGAGATAGAATGAACTCGAAAAAGGTAGTTGTAACATCCAGTATTCAGCAAAGAATGTGATATAGTCCCCTACTCTTCTCTACTTAAATGATATCGGGGCAATAGTAGTATTAGGTTACTTGCCGACGCCACGGTGATCTATGGGGAAATAATATTTTCATTCTCTTACGGGCAACTCACTTTTGATTTAGATATTATTTATATTACTATTTGATTTAGATAGATAATATTTGGGAGTGGTGAAAGAAATGTGGATTAGAATTAATCTTCAAAACTCTACGTGAATGTTATTTAGGCATACATTTGAAGCATTATAGGGAACTCAACACCAAATACATTATTGACGAAGCCAGATAACGATATTCTAAACAATTAAAATACTAGGGTGTCACCTCACAAAAATCTTATTATGGCGCGAGCACATTTGAAAGCATTGTTGAGCTGTCACTGAGAACACTTGAATTGATTTCTAGAAAAATGAAAAAAGAAATGACTTAATTAAGAAGATAGAAAATGTGCAAAGTTGTCCACTGGGTTTATGAAGAAATGCTATGGTAAAATAACAAGCGTAATGCGGTTAATAGATGAACAAATAAGTGAGAACTTACGACACTGAAGATGTCATTAAGGGCCCTCATCATTTTGATATATTCAAACATTCGGATCATATAAGGGAGGTGGACTGCAGATCCAATAAAGTCAGGAACTCTCTTGCTCGTACGCAACAACTACTAAGTTAGACAACGAAAATCATTCGGCCTATGTGTGTAGCTGTGGACTACTAACATCGAGTACTTATTCATCTAGTTATTGAAATCTGGTGGCCTAACACTCCCTGTCACACGGCTTCTGAGTTGAGTGTGTGGTATGATGTAAATGTAGATATAAATAATAATGTAAACATTTTCTCCCACCTTAATTCGCCCAGGGACAGATCCATAGTGTTCATTGGGATTCACATGAGGTGAATATTATAGGGCTAGGGAAGCGCTTATAAGTTTCCTTGATTTCCTTCATTTCCATTGTTTGATAGCAGTCACGAACTGAAATTTACATAATCACGTTATGAAAACTTACTCGTTTGATACATGTACACTTAATTAATTAATTTCACAAATTGAAAATGTAATTAGTCTTTAAATACAATTCCAGTGCAAGTGATGATTCCTTTTTGAGTACTTCCAAAGTGGATCCTTATATTCAGATTCAGATGAAGATATGTCTGCAATAATGCCACGAAGTCGTATGAATTGACCGTATCGTATTATAATATGATGTAACCGTATTAATACCACCTATGCCCCTTGTATCAGAGTTAATGCGTCCATATATGGAGGACACATTGTGAGTAAGAGGTGTTCGAATAGAACTCGAATAGTGAAAATATCGAAATTAAAAAGTTTACCCACAAATACAAATAAAGACATTTGGAATATGTGATTGAGTACCGTCTCTTCGGTAAGGAGTAAGTACTTCGATTAGTAGTGGATATATAAATAAAATACATAAGTATGAACCAGTATTTTTGTCCAGAGGGATTATTTTATGGCTCTTCTATGTTGTCCGTTTCGCACCTATCACAAAATTGGGTAATAGATGCTGGGTTAAATAAAGCGCAGCACTAAAACTATCCTTGTCGCGTAAGATTTAGGTGAGCATCCGTATGAATTAGCATGGCTGTTGAAAAAGTAGATTTAGTAGACCCTTTTCCCTTAACCGAGCTGATATCAAAGGAAAAGGGAAATATTAAAAATTATTACAACAATTCAAGTTTGTATTTGGGGTGATTTTCATGTATTTTCAGTATACGGGAACTGAAGTTACGGTAGCTATGTGCCAGAACTGCCTTTTTAATTAAAAGTATGTGTCAATATAAATGAGAAACAAATTGCATCAGAACAATAATTTGGCTCTCAAAGTTACACGCCTTGACATCCTTACTAGTATTCTCCCAAGTATACTTAAAGAGTGCATATTTTGGATCCGTATTTTACTATATTTATTTCACATACATGAACACATGCACACTTGCACGCATGCATGCCAATTTAGGTACGAGTCCTCTTGTACCTAAATTGTTGTAAAAGTATTTCTCGAACAACATGCACGCATAAATTTGTGCGTTCGAGTAAAGTTTTACATATTGCTGTTTGAATTTATAACTTGGGAGTGATTATTTTGCAGATATAATTTACTTAGAATCCATCAAATATGTAATAATATTTTTGTTAATTCATTTGACTAAAGAAGAGAGAGGTAAAAGAAGCAGAATCTCATGATCGCGCGTTGACATGAGAAAAGTGGAGAATTTCTAATTATTTTACCCAAACAATTTATTATAAGTTTAGAAATGGCAGCCATATAGATTTGCATGAATAAAATAATCTGAGGATCAATTGTTCTTCTCAAGATCCGGAATTATTGAAGCATCAGCTTTAGAAATCCAACCGACTACCCCAGACCTCTGATAGCATAAGGCTAAATACATTAAACTTCATTTAATCACCCTCGCTCTCCCCATAGCTCTCGGAGACCTTCGACATTGTTTCCATTGTATTGAAAATTAATAAACTGATTTCTTGTATCAATGACACACGCTCATACGCTGGCTTACCATGAAAGTAGTTGAGTTAAAAAACATGAGGGAAGGACTTTCAATAGCCGAATGAAAGCAACTGTCTTGTCATGAGGGGGAAACCGTTGAGGTTTCCCGACGCACCGACGAAGTAACTGCCAACTCTCAGCTCTCGACCGGTCCATAAAAATGGTCCGTAGGTACGTGGATCCGACCTGGCGGTCTCGGGAGCGAAGACCACGAGCCTCTTTGATGCCTCTCTTTTGCAGCGACAATAAAAAAGAATGGGTCTCCCCCATGGGAGAGGAGGAGTAGGGTTATAAACCTCCAAAAGCTCCCTTTCTCTTCCCTCACGGCGTGATGCCCCTCTTCTCTCCAATTCCATGCCCCCCTCCACTATCCTCTCACGTGCCAAAAGCGCAGGAAGGAAGAAGAGCGCGTCGTCGAGGGGTTTGGTGGGGAGGGGGTGGACGCTAAGCTCGGCGAAAAACTCTCCCCTCTCCCCCGCCGCCCGCCCTCTCCTCTCTTCCCTCTGGCCCCCAACCGCGCCCACTCCCTCCCCCCCCCGGCCCATTCGAGTGGTTGCAGGGGCGGAGTGGTGGCCGGGAAGGGGTCGGCGGCGGGGGATGGAGGGGTCCGCCTCGCCCTTGCAGCGAGCTAGCGCGGCCCCACTTGGCCCCGCAGTGCAGCCGGCTCATGTCGGAGGGTATGAATCGATGGGGTTCCTCAAGGAGCGGGGAGAGGGGGGAGCGCGCGACGGCACGAAGGAAGTGGAGGCGGTCGGAGGAGGAGTTCTCGAGGTGTCGAGGCCTCTCTGCGGTGTGGAGGGGATTCAGGATGCTGTGAGGAGAAGACAGCGGACGAGCAAATGTGTGCCGCATTTAGCTGAATGTGAGGGGAGTCTCTTATGTCTTTCCTCGAAATTAGCGTTTGGAAAAGGTTCGGCTGTAAAAACGGTGGAAAAAAATCTTCTTCCGTGTACGGTATTCGGTAGAAACGCATGACTTGGATAGCTCCTGGACATAAAATCCGTCGCAATTTTATTTACTGTCGATTTGCTCATACACTTTGCTTGGAAAAGGACCGATCGAGATTAGGTTGGAAGGAAAGAAGTTGGTGAATTATTCATTAGTCTCCCAAGAAGCATCATGCGTCGACATTCTGCGGTTATATTTTTATTATCTCGCCGTCATGTTTTGTTACTTTGCTTATCTCTTCTTATTTTTCCGTTAAAAATGTATCCATTGTTTAGTCTTGGAATTAACCTCTCGTCATCCATTTCCATTCCCTCCATTATTCGTTCTCTTGCGGTCTTCCGGAAGCTCTTTTGCCTCAGAATGTCCAATTAGTTTCCTTCTTCTTCTTATCAGTCTTGCAAAGGATTTTCTCTTTGCTCACTCTTCGAGGGACATTTTTTGCCACTTGGACGAACCTTTCGATTTTCGTAATTCTTCTTCATTACCACATTGGCATCGCTTCAAATTTTTCTTTTCATTGTTACCGATGACGCCCAATCTCAAGATCCTATGGTATTGGATTCAATAGGCTTGCTTTAATTTTCCATTGTTGGGAACGGTGAACAATTGTTTTAGTTAAGCCTACCTCATTCCATTGTGTCAAGGTTAAAATTTCTTGGCGTCTTCATTATGCTCACTCTAGCCGCGTAATTAAAAGCTTAACGGCTGGAGCCTGTTAAAATTTATCAGTTAAGTTCTTAAAAATATGAGCGTCGAACTCAAAGAGTCATAGATTTGAAACTCACACGAGTCTAAAGCATTTGATTGCTCTAATTATGTCATATTAGGCGAATTTTCT
Organism: Hetaerina americana; assembly: GCF_022747635.1. NCBI lineage: Eukaryota > Metazoa > Arthropoda > Insecta > Odonata > Calopterygidae > Hetaerina > Hetaerina americana. Next base: position 13,140,057 of record NW_027286292.1, on the reverse strand, counting down.
ACGGTGCTGAATGACCGAAGCTGTCCCCAAACGCTGTACTTAATAGACTACCTCATCCGTTAATCTGTAATGCAAAATACCAATTGGAAAAATGTGGAGGTAATTAGCCATATCTGAAATAATGTTTTAAGTGAACGTTTCTCCTGAAACACTATTATTTAAGGTGGAACGAAACAGCTTCAGTTACTTTTCTCTGATAGAAAGGGATTGCATTGAAGGAATAATGAAGTGCGCCATGGAGAGAGGTAGAAAATACGAAGAACGGATGGGTGTGTCCCTGTCTCCTGCAGTAAAGAAAACACACACACACACATATATAAATATAAATAAATAAATGTATACATATATATATATATATATATATATATATATATATATATATATATATATATATATATATATTTATTATGATATGATATTCAGTGAATTAAAACTAGGTTATGGTCATTCCCAAACGACTAATTTGTACTCAGGTGCACTTTCTCTCGTTTAACTTATATATATATATATATATATATATATATATATATATATATATATATATATATATATATTACCATAGGAATTACCATAACCTAGTTTTAATTCACTGAATATCATTGAATGTATCTGAAAGGCACAAGTATATTTAGTATCGATTAGTACCGATTCTCCAAAAATTGATTAAATTTCAACTACCTGAAAAACTACGTGTTATTATCCTGCAGGGCAGTTAAGGGATAAATTTTGGTGCATAAATCTCATATAATTATATTTAGTGGGTCAAAAGAGTGACATTTTAAGTTCATAATAGATAAGCGATTAAGACATGAATGTTGCAACTATGCTTTGCACTGTATAAAGTACAAACTATTCGAGTGTAGCCCTGACAAGAGCAATCTTAGCTTCGCATTACATTAGGAGACATAGCTGCAGTGATCAGTTAAAGAGGGAATTGACTGAAGCAGAAATGATCACTCATAAGAATCGTGTTTTTCTCGCAAGATTTAGTTCGAGTTTACTATTAGGAAGTATAATTTGCAAAAAATCAACCAATAATTACTCTAATGGTTGGTGATATTGCAACTAACTCATGGCGGCTTACATAGCAAGTTTATCATTAGTTGTCTTCATACTCTCCGTAGTATTTCCAAACTTAGCAGGTTTCTATTTCTTTCGGGGCCCTTCAATTCTGTCATTGATTGAGGTCCTAGTTAGAAACCATCCTTCCCTTCCTTTAATTTCTTCGTTACAGTGGATGTATGATTGATTTTATTTCTCCCCGTGCACACTCTCGTTGTTTTCAATTAATGCCCACCATAATTATTGGACTATGAGCAATTTGGACTAATTTAATCTCGGTCGATTTTCATAAATTTTCCAAGATTCTTGTTACATTATTCCTATAAATCCATCTACAAAATTTAGGAGAGTTAAATTCCGGAAAAATATTCTGAAACGTCTGAAAAATATTCCTGGATAGAAATGCTCCCTTTTTAACTACTATTATGATATATATTTTTCTATTTAGAATTTTTTAATTTTGATCTTAAAGTTACTATTTCTTCGAATTTGCAGTTCTGAGAGGTATCACGAAAGATAATACTTTCAATATTATGGCCGTAGGAATAATTGTAGGCGTAATCTATTTTTAATACATATGACACCAACAAACACTCGGGATGTTTATAAGTTGACGGGTGGTATTAGAAATCATATATTTCTGCGGATCGTAATGTATATTTCTCGAATCACAGTCATTTAGCATAATAAATCAAAACAAATGTCAAAAAAGTTTTGCATAATGAATTTTTAGAAAGTTTTTTAAATTATTATATTAATCAAATAAATATTTCTGCTTCCAAAAGTCGTTTTTTTAATGTCAAAAATGTTTTTGCTTGGCTTCTGTTGAAGTTAAATGCCTGTTCATGATGCCATTACTTAACATTTAGAGGAGTCATTCGCTGAAATAAGAATTTACATTCCATTTTATATGACTGATAATGGTTCTTCGCTAAATAATTAAAACCCACGTTGTAATGAGTTGACGGAACTTCTATTAAAGTGTCACATTAGTCTGTTTTCATTGCAACTTAGATACATTACAAGTTTTCCACACACAAAACGTCGGCAAAGGTTTCAATCCTCAAAACAATGTATAGCCATTTATAATAATTACTGAAGATATTTAAAATTTCATATTCAGTGTATTTGGGCTTTTACGGTGTAAACGATTGCATAATACTAAGCTGATCACTTTTGCAATGAATGCGGGAATATACATATAGATATCACATTCATTCTCTAAAATCTAATTTGTTTGACCTGTGGCAATTTAATGTGTTCACCTGGTACAATTGCCAATTTTCATGAATGAATTACCAGTAATTTTCGTTTCGATACAATTTTATTATTTTGCTTGAGTTAGCCATATCACTTCAATGGCATGCGAATATTGTAAAAGTAGCTGAAATATTAATATTAGCTCTTGTCTCAGTATAGAATGAGACGGATTAGATGGAGAAATTGAACGCCAACAAATAACTGCGAACGCGATCGGCGATTTCCCACTACAATTTTCTTCTCTAGATAAAAAATCTTTCATCAGATTTGTAGTAGGAATAATGTTACGTATATATTTTTTAGTCAACAAATGAATTTGTATCGTTGATTAAATGCTTTTCAATAATTTTTCTACGAACAATTAATTTAATTTAATGTAGTAAAAACCTTCAAATTGATAGATATTATCTACCTTGATAGGAATTTACTCGTACATCGGAGTGTGTTCAATTGTTTTATAAATTAAATGCATATTCTATTAACGCACGGGGCGATAAAGTGATCAATTGACTGCGGGGCATGTTTATTTTTGGAGAGAGACATTTTACAGCTGGCTTTTTCGAATCATTTATGTAGACATGTAGTGAAGTCCAAAACATTTGCATTGCACTACCAACTGGAAAATTGACAATTTTCATCATTTCATAGGTATGCTATGAGATAACAATTTCAAGAACCGTATATGCGGACAAATTTTCACCGATAAGCTCCCCAATTATGATGAATAAATTTACCTTATAACCATAAACTATTGTTTAAAATTATTTCCTAATATAATTCTGACAGCTGTGTGATTTTATTGCCAAATTTCTTACAGTCATGGCTCAAAACATTTTCCTTCTAGGAGGACGGCAGGCAGGTTGGAGGCTCAGTTGATGGTACAAGCCTAATAATACTTAGAGCTTTTAAATCTTTATTATATTTATAATAAATGCTAGCATTTGTATTATTTACATATTTTAATACATCCATCCATCACGGATGATCGAACATACATGGTTGGAACACACTTATGTTTCACATTTTCTCGATTAATACGTATTTAACATTTCATTTTTGATTTTAACTCCAAAGAATTTTTTATTTTTATTTTATATAGTCTTATGTCTATTACAATATCATTTCTTTGGCTGCCGTCGAGTGCATTTGTCAATTACCGAGTACGCCTTAAGGTCTCGAGGGCTGTGTTCAAGCGGAGGTGTGTAGTTGGTTGGAATAGTCTCGTGATTAAATCAAGGGAACAGTAGGGTGTGAATAATATGATTGCTTCTGTGAGGTCCGCAGACTCTTCCACGTGCTGTCATTGTGCCCTCGATCCACATTGAAATACTTTGGAAGGGACCTAGATTGGGCATTTAGCTCCCCCAAATCCCTCCATCATCTTCCCGGCCTTTGTTTTGCAGGCTGTCAAATTTTTCCTGCATCCCTTCGCTGCAAGTTCACCGTCAGATGCTGGTGAACCGCCACGAAGTTTCACGGGAGAAAGACTTGACCCAAGCATTTCATTTCCTCCCACACGCCCTTGTTCATCTCCGGGCGTCTTGAAAGTCCGACCTCGGCCCTTTGACCTCGGCACCGAGCATGTTCCATGTCTTCCCCGTCGCCACTGAATCTCTGGGCGGCGGCGTTTCCGTGAGACTAGTGACATGCCCTGACAAGAGTCAACCCCTTCTGTGAGAAGGCCGTCCCCTTGGGCGATTCCCGTGTGTCCCCCTGGGTCTATGTCCCCGTTATTCAGTTTGACGATCTAGTTTCCCGCAAGGGTTGAAAACCGAACTTCCGATAAACGCACGCCGGTCACGTGTAGATGATCGGGATGTTTGAGTATGTCAATCAAAATGTCCATGCTCCCTTACATATCAATTTGCCCAATGAATATAGCAGTACTGCTCTGTGGGTAAATTAACCCCATGCAGTAATATTGATGTGCTCAGTTGCATAGTAGTAGGAAGGCATAATCGCGTGTGATCCTGCAAGGAAATATTTGAGATAGTGACTGGGGATTGGAATGCGATGGTAGGCAAAGGAAGAGATAGTGATCAGGTGGGGGACTACGGTTTAGATAAGGGGGATGACCGCGGGGAGAAAGCAGTTGAGTTCTGCAGGAGACAGGGGGTAGTCATCGCCAACACTTCGTTTAGACACCACAAAAGGCGCAGTTATACATGGAAAATGGCATTTCACTCAGAAAGGTATCAAGTAGATTATATTATGGTTAGACACAGGTTTAGGAACAATATGATTAATGCGCACAGCTTCCCAGGAGCGGTTGCGGACTCTGAACACAATTTAGTTGTTATGAAATGTAACGTAATTTTCAAAAAGGTAAGGCAGGGGCAGCGGGTTAGGAAATGGAATGTGGAAGCATTAAATGGATTTACAAAGAAGGAGTATCAGCAGATTGTAGATAAAATCATGGATGAGGAAAAAGAGCTGAGTACTATCGAGGAAAAATGGAATTTTTTCATAAAGGAGATGTCAAAAGCCGCAAAATAAACTATAGGAACCGATAATTAGAAAATGATAAGAAAATCGTGGATCATGGATGAGATGATTAAAAAGATAAATGATAGACTAAAATGGGAAAATATAAACACCGAGTTAGGCAGAAAAAAGTACAAAGAGTCAAATAATTATTTGGGACAGGTAATAAATAAATTAAAAATGTAGAATGGTGGAAGACGCAATGCGAGGCTATGGAGAGTTTGCAGAGGAAGGGTGAAATTAGTCCGCTATAAAATAAGGCCGAATCACTATCGGGAGGTAAGGAGGGAACATATTTGCTAACAGTAGAGTTAAGTCGGGTAAGATAATAGTTGACACAGAAAGATCCAAGAGAGATGGGAGGAATATATATAGAAAGAAGAACTGTATGGTAAAGAACTTAGACCAACAAAGGTAAACATAGAAAGAGAAGATGACGCAGATGAAGATAGTTTAGATCCTGGCAAACTCGACGATGAGATAGAAAGGGCAATAAGGGAGATGAAATCAAATAAGGTCGAGGTGGAAAACAGCATTTCTGCGGAACTAATAAAAGGCTTCAGGAAATATGGGACGAAAAGTCTACATGGACTGATTCGAAGTCTCTATAAGGAAGGAATCTGGCCGTAAGACTGTGAGATCAGTGTTAGTTCCCATTCCGAAAAAGATAAAGGCTAAATCATGTGAGGACTACAGAACAATAAGTTGAATTTCTGTCGTAACAAAATTTGATCTCAGGATCATTAACAAAAGGATAGGAGGTATGGCAAATGATTACTTTGGGGATGATCAGTTTGGGTTTAGGAAAGGGAGAGGTATGCGCGATTCCATGGAAGTAATGGGGTCACTAATCGAGAAGAATATAGAATACAATCAGGACGCACTTGCCCGTTTCGTAGATTTCAACAAGGCGTTTGATAGAGTGGAATGGGAAACACTAATGAGTATTTTGCAGAAAATACGAATAGATTGGAGGGACAGGAGACTAATCCACCACCTGTACATGTCTCAGACGGCTCAGGTGCGAATTGGGACCGGAGAGTCCGGATGGTTAGTGTTAAGAAGAGGTGTAAGGCAGGGTTGCCCATTATCACCGTTGCTGTTCAACTGGTATGCAGAGGAAATGATTAAAGAGGCATGGGAAGAATTGGAGGTAGGAATGAAGGTGGGCAGGGAATTCGTAAAATCAGTTAGGTTTGCTGATGACCAAGCTTTAGTTTGTCAGTCTGCCCAGGGGTTGCAAGCATTGCTAAGTGAATTGGGCATTCAGTGCGATAAATATGGAATAAGAATCAATATTAATAAAACAAAGGTACTGAGATTTTCCAGAAAGAGAAAGGCCAAGGTCAACAATAAAATAGGAGGACAACAACTATATTAGTTTGAACAGTTTACGTCTCTCGGAAGTGTTTTGGACCAAAATGGTCAAAGAAGTGGGGATATAAGGAGAAGAATTGCACTTCGGAAAGAAGCTTTCTCAGGGTGGAGATAATTGATGGCAGGGACTTTGAGTAAGGATGTTAAGAAGAGGCTCGTCAAATCTTTGATATGGAGCGTGGTTATGTACAGTGTAGAAACAAGAACACTGAAGAAGGAGGATAGGGATAGACTGGAGGCTTTTGAAATGTGGGAGTTGAGAAGAATGGAGATGGTGAAATGGACGGAAAAGAAAAGAAATGAGGAAGTGCTATGTATAGTGGGTGAGGAGAGGGCATTGTTGGAAGAAATCATAAGGAGCCAGGAAAAATGGATTAAGGACGTATTGATAGGCAGTGGGATGTTGACGACTGTCATAGAGAGGAGAATGTTAGGCAAACGTGGTAAGAGCAGGAACAGGGCAGGGATGTTGGACGGGATGAAGGGAGGAGGAAGTATATAGAGATGAATACGCACTTGTAGAGTAGGATGATGTATTGTGTTTGGTCAGGAGAAACAACATATTTACTTGGTAGTTGTGTCTCTCCAAAATCTGCCTTAACCGGTAGGTTACTTTTAAAAAATCATTAATCTAAACAAGAAAGAGAAAAGGTCTTATGCTACTCTATGGGTCGCCGGATGTTATGTGTGCATTATTGAAGTTCTACCTTATGTTTGCGGTTAGTAATGAAATCCTGAATCCCATTATGTATATTATCGTTATTTACGTTCCATCGCAAATTGTGAATCAATTTGGCGTTTGTGTATTTTTAAAAGTATTTTTTAAATCCTTGAAAATGTCTTCAACTTGTGTGTTCCTAACCCCCGATCACGGGGTATCGTGTATAAAAAGTCCCAACTGCGTTTGATGTGATCCTTTTTCTTCTTAATTCGTGTTTTTAGATGGCTATAGGTTAGTTTGCCGAGGAATGCCATGAAAGTGATTTGTTGTTTTCTACCGTAAAAATTTATATTGACATATGCACAAATACCCGCATCCACCCAAATGATACGTGGCAAGGGTTACAAGAACCATTTGGGAAGGGTGAGAAATAAGGAGGAAGAAATTTTTAAAGCGTCAGAAAAAGGTAATGTGCTCGTATATCTCAAAATCCTTGAAAAGACGTGTATGGTGGTACAAAAATATGTGAATGTTAGCGGGAAAATTAGTTTTGAACAAGAGTGGCACGGGTAAAGCGTTAACTTTTCATGTCAGAAGTAAATACGCCTTCCAAAATCGAATTGCTGTGTTTGCATCTTAAGAAGGGCGCGATGTCAGGTGTGAATTTTTGAGCTCTTGCGGAAAATTCCTCCGATCTATGGGATTTGTTTATTTTAATGTGGAGGGGTTTCTCCTTTGTCCATATGCGCTTAATTATGACGGTATCCATCTTTCTAAAGGTTCTGACTGGGCCTTCACTGTGCATTTTTGTGCCGTGAGCATAGTCGCTTTAAATGAAATTATTTAGAACATTCGTATTTTGGGTGCTGCCTGTTAGTATGTTACCATTGTTGTCTTTTAGAGAATTTATGCTTGGAAGTTTTTCCTGATATTCCGTAACATATTTTCAGAAAGCCTTAGTACCGCCCTCAAAGTAATCGCACAGTTTATTCCCTTTAAAGGTTTTTTAGGCGCTTTGCATGATTCTTTTCATTTCCTTGCGATGTGATATGCATTTCTCCCGAGCCTTTTGAAAAGGCGTTCCTACACCGGTAATAAATGTAACCTTTTGTATTTCGAATTCAATTTTCTTCATGGCCTTAAATCTCTTATAGTCTCGCTTGTGTATCATCGTAATTCATTGCTATCGGGATTTTTTTAATACGAATGTTTCTACACCGTGTCTAATTAAATATAAGAAACAATATCATGTAATTTCAGCTCACACTTGGTGTGTTTCTGTAATAAATATTTGTACGTGTTACTTAATATTGTGGTAAATATTCTTGAAGTTATTCTTTTTGAAAAGATGTATCTTTCTTTTGTGCTTCACAATTATATTTACCGACGCATGCAACTCGGTTACAGTGGTTTTGTGGTCACCCCTCCCTTTGATTACATCTCAATATATGATCATTTTTGAGAAGTTTCTTAAACAGAGTACTAGAATTATGTTTCCTCTGGTATGCGTTCTGAATATTTGGTATGTTGAGCCTTATGTGAGCATATTATGTGTTTTCTCGAATGAACCGATGTCTCTGGCTGTGACGTCAGTGCAGTATGTATCCGATTCTATTGAAGAAAGATTGAAATCACTTCTAACTATAGTGACACTTCTCGTATTTTGCTGCTAAAATGAGATATTTGGTTACCAGGCCGCCTGAAAAATTAGCATACGTGTACGTTTTCATGGTTATTTCTCTTTGCGTTCTCTTTTTCTGGCTATTTCGCTTTCCATCCTGTCGTTACATTTTTTTCTGTTCTCTAAACCATGATCTTAACTTCGGAACACACATATACATATGTTTGATTTGAGCTTTTTTTCTTATGATAATACCGCAATTTTGTATTATTTTGTTGATTTCAACGAGATGTACTCCCTTTATTTTTGTTTTAACTTGTTACCCACGCTTGTTACGAAGGTTTTCACTAAACTACTTTCTTTACTGAAAGTTCTTCAAAATGTTCTTGATTATTAATATCCCCAGAAGAAGACCTACGCGAAGCTATTGACGTGTGTTCATGTATCCTACGCGCTACCTTCTGCGATACCTCGTTCGTATAATGAACTCCATAACGATTGCGAGTCTCCCCATACGTTGAAACCACAGGCTGTAGCTCATAAAAATTCAGTCATGTATCCTGATAAAAATTTCTCAATTTACCGTAACACATTTACACAAATACGCCGAAAACGTGTGTGGTGGGGCGTGCAAGCACCATCCGTTATCCTTTATCCCTCCGGGTGGGTATGGTATGGGATGGGGAAGAGGGAGGTTAAGGGGTGTGTAGAAAGGAAAAATATCAAATTAAATTAAAAATCAGCGTAACTATGAGGTCAGCGAATCCAACATCAGGCATTATCTTTAAATCTCAAGTGTGTCATTAAGATAACAGATTTGTCGTTACTCCTACAAAAATAGTCTGGTATGGTTTAATAAATCCCTTCCTCTGATGTTAATTGAAACCGTTTTCGTAAGTTTTAATTCATAGCTGTAAATTTATCAAAGAGATTTTGTCACTGTCAAACCTACTTATACTCGTTGACTCAGTTACAAGTCTTTCATTAATGTTCCTAAAATAAAAAAAAATACAATGAAGCAGGAAAAACCAAAAATTTTTAACTATTTATTGACCGAATTAGTTACCTCGAATATGGCTTCTCACTGAGATGAAAATATATAACGATGTTTTCCCATTAAGATGTTGGGCTGATTCTATAGCATTGTATCACTAGTTTAAGAGGTTTGTGCTAACGAAAGAAATATCCCACAACATAAGCGAGTTCTTTCCTTAGCATTGGATATACATAACTTCACGCCTACACGAATATATTGATGTTAATTACATATTATTGAGATATTAAAACATGAAATGTTGAGATTTTTGTTACTTTGCATGTTCCAATATTTTTAAATTACCTTAATTTAAATAAAATTATTATCTTTTTTAAATTGGTAGCATACATTTTTGACATTAATTATAGACAATGCAAACTTCCATTGAACGATTAAATATTTATTTTTGTTAAAATTTCTTTTGGGAAATAAGTCTTGCTAGTTTAAACAGTCATTTTTTCTTGAGCAAATTTAATAATATTAACAAGACGTTAGGCATTGCATGAGATCCCGAGAATAGTTACACCATGCCGAAAATACTATATTTTAAGCTTAAAAATATATGTCAAACTAGCACTCATTGAAAACATCGACTTGTGAAAACTGGAAAATTTAATTTCGTCAAATATTATTAATTAAATATTAATTAGTTTCTAACAATCGCTTCGATAATAGCTTCTTTATTTTTTATAAACCCTTAATGTTCAAAAAAGCATATGGTGTGACTCCCCCATCGCTAGTTACCGAACGGCATCATGTGCAGATAATCTTGAGGGTGTGGTCCACTTGTGCCACTGAATAACTTTGAAACAATAAATATGCCTTGGAGAGAACGCGAGGGATTAAACTCCATCCCCGTAGTGAGTAGATATGGCTGGAGATTCACTGCTTAGATTCTCAAAAGGGTCAGAATATTTTAGCTGTAAGATAAATTTAGCTTGTTTCCGCTTTTATCATATTCAAGATTTATTTTTTTTAATTTACATGTCGATTTTATCGTCATGTAAGCTAATTAAAAACTCTGAGAATTTTTAATTCAAACTTACGCATTCATAAAAAGAGAAATTGCAGTCTCGAGACTTGAATTCTTGTGAGTTGAAACAAATCTCTCTAATACCTTTATCCTATTTTACCATAAATTTGTAAATATTCAATATTTATAAGTTAAAAATATACTTCATTTAAAGTGGGTAAAGGATTTATAAAATTAATTTGACAAAAAATACTTTTCAATTAATATTTTCTTATACGGCATAAAAATAATGGATCTGACCTATCCATTTTTTGAAAAACCCTTGAATGATAACTCGCTCCATAGTATGATTATTCACCTGAAGAAATTTATATCGCCATTTTATTGCATGGAATTGATAATTGAATACACAGCATAGGTATTATAACAGTGCAAAAATTCTGATATCCGAAGAGGCACATAACTATTACAAAATTTCCTTCCGTAGCTTTATTTAGTGTTAGAATCGCTTTTTTGTGTCTGTATATCAAATTGCTTTTGTTTTAATGCATGTATGGATGCACCCCGTTAAATATTTTGGTCTGAAAGCCGATAAGAAAGAAAGCAAAGGAAATTTCTGTCGTCAGCACGGCCTTATCGAATCTTGATTGCTTTTTATTGGAGTAGCTTTTGATGTCCATTCTATCGAGCAGCCTGAGCAATTTCACGCACCATTACTATGTATATTTAACAAATCCTGTAGCCAAAACGCAACGACAAAACCCTGAGGTGGATTATAAGCCTTTGTGGGCCGACTGTTGATCGCGTCACCTGCCAAGCCAACATGGCCCGAGTGTTACTGCGTGTTTTTTTGCTGTTTTGATACGCAACTCATGCGTAAGGAGTTAAACGAAGCGATGCGCCGTCAAAGTTTCCCTTAAGGTAGAATCCCTCCTACATAATTCTCTTTGTGCGGTATCTTTAATTCACCGGTGGAACGTTGAGGCATTATTTCCGCTCGTGAGTTCGTACATCTCAGTCGATCGTTTTGAAAGGTTCAACGGTCCACATTGGCTCTATGTTCGGTCTCGCCGAAGCCATGTAACCTAGCTTTCGGTTCGTTCACAAAGGTCGAGGGACTAGTCTTCGCGTCCCTCGCCTCCAGGAACTGCTCGCCGCATGCATTCCCTAGGGGTCTGGGAGGTGGTGGGGGAACCTTTGTCCTCCGTTCTACCTCTCCCCCCTCCCCAACATTCGTAACTCCCCCCGCCCAATTCGTCCCCAGCCTCCCTGCCACCCCCACCTCCTTGGTCCGTGTCCCTTCCCTCTCTTCCCATACTCTCCCCCCCCCTCGCCGGCTCTTCTCGGAACACGGATCGCCGACTGCATCCACGTGCTCTGGCTCACTCCGCGTCAACCCCACCCCCCAAACCACCCTCGCCAACACTCGACCCCTTTGACCATTGTCTCCCGGCCAGCCTAACTGCTCTCTCCAAAAGATGACGCTCTTTTCATGATAAAAAAAACAACCCCTGGAAAATCCACACCTTGTGCATTATTAATTTCGCTCTAGAGTAGTCGCATCAGCCCGCTGGCCCTGTAATCATGCAGCATTTTGAATACGCAACGCCAGGGCATACACGTGTGTGTGTATAGAGCTTGGAGGATATAATCCGACGGCGAGAAGCATGGGGCAGTTCCTTTTATCATACGGGAAATATGACGGAGGTGGATTTGGTGCCGGCCCTCCGGTTGGCCGCAATCACTGCGTCATCAAAGGTCAAAAGGGAGGATCTCTCACACCGCTGTGAATGTAATACTATAAGTGCGGAAAAATATAAGCTACTGAGTTAAAATATTGCGGGATAAATTAACGGAATGGAGGACTTTTCGATGTCATTAGCCATTTGACCGCCCCTGCTCCGTTCGCGAGCTTTTATTTTTACATGCTCTATTTAAAGCAACTTGTCAAATGTCATTCTCTTCTATGGGCTAAACAAACTAAAGAGGCATTTTCACAAAGGTTCCTCTAATTAGCTAGTTTAACAAAATCAGCCGAGGCAATTCAAAACAAGCAATATTTTAATTAAATACAAAGGTTTTTAGTAGTACTCTAATAAAGATAAGTTTGGGCTGGACACTTGGACTGAACAACGCTACACATCCAAGCACTAAGGTGAAATATGAAATAGAAATTATTCAATTAACAAATGTGTTCATTGATTAAATTAATTAAAACCAATTAAAACTAATTTTGTATTCCAAAGAAATAAACATAAAGGCTAGGAAAATTAAAAATATTCATTTAAGACAGGAGACGAGTTGAGCGAGTGTACTTATAAGTGCGGTGCTTGAATATTTTTATACATCTTTGAGCACATCTTACAATATGGATAACACATGATACCTACAACTTACAACTTTATTTCCTCACAATGTTGTTTTATCTCCCTCTCCCCTCTCTTTTTAATCTCCCTCGCTTGCCGTAACACCATGCTAAGTTTTTAAAAAATGCAGTGGCAAGGTTCCACAGTTAATTTTATTTGCTCAATCGGTTTCAATACAAAGAATCATCATTAGACCTTATAGTAATACCCTTTACCGATACCGGTCGTGCAAGTAATTAATATATGTGGACCTTGCAAGTGCATTTCTTTCTTGAAAAGTGTGAAGGTGTTTTATTTTGTTTCGTCTGATCCCATTTAACTAGGTAAGGTAATAAAAACCGGATTAACTCAGAATATCTCCTCCGCACACTTTTTTTTCTCCAGTCTCTCACCAGCTCCCCTCTCTTACCCAACGCCTCCAAATATTTGATAGCTTACAATCCACTCTCTTCCTCTTGTTCCGTAATTTTTTTCAAATCAATCAAAAATCATCCAATCGTTGTTCATCATATTTCATTCACGGCCAGGTTTTTTGAATATAAATGTGAAATATATATTGGATATATATAATAATATGTAATGCGAATGCACTTTCAAAGGAAAACAAAAATTACTTGTCTTAAACTGAGCTAAGTACGAGGTGTGGTAATGTCAGACCATCATGTGACATAAAGCAAAATGTATCCATTCCAATTTCGAAAGGTATTTTACAAAAAGTCCAGAGGATAAGATAATTATCACAAGATCAAAGTAAGTTCGTGCTTTAGTGATTTCATTCGGAGTTTATCATTAAAGCCTAGCACTTTGACTCTTAATATTTCGAATTTGATTCTGAAAATTATTTTTATATCATATATTCTCAGCGAAGACTCATGGGGAAAAATAAATCAGAAATGGGTAAGGACTCGCGAAAATAGTTCGGGACATACAAGTTACTTTTCCCCTCAACTCACTTCATGCCTAGCGTCTTAAAAACCCCCCGCGTCACGCCACGCTCCCTTTGGCCGGTTGGTGGGGTGTGGGGTAAAAAAATTAAACATTTCGCGAATCCATGAAATGCCCGCCCTGCTCGAGTACGTAGAATGCCAGTGACTAGGTACTAAGAGTAAAATAATTGCAATACCTATGACGTATTTTGCATGAATATGCACCCAATCCCCGTGAAATTTTGCATGAATATGCCCCCCCTTCCACGTGCGCCTTCTGGGGATCGCGGCGTGCTATGTGCATAAGGAAGTAAGTGGAGTAGAAGTAGACTAGCTGGTGACCTAACACCCCCTGCCACACATCCTGGATATGGCTTGCTCGGTAATGCATTGATACAAGTGTTGTAGACACAGATGTTGAACATTTGTTTCAACCGTATATCTTTGACTATTTGTGCAAAATGGTTTAAAAAATTAGGGGTTGATTGAAACTAAAAGAAAAAATTTCCCATTTGATTAATTTTCGTAGAATGCCAATGCCCCAATAATGATATGATAAGAATGATTGTAGCTATCATGCATCTATCCTAATTTTTATTCCTATTAACCGTGCCTATTCCGGTAAGTAAGCAAGCGGTTTGTACACGTCCAGCCGGAAAAAATCTCTCTTTTCCATTTCCTCATCTCAGTTCACTCATTCATTTTCACACATCACACACTCATCTTCCGCGGCGGTATTCCAATTGACCGACCTTAAAGCCGCTATACAACTTCCCCCGAGGGCCGAGACCAGTCAGTCATGCTCATTCCGTGGACGGAAAGGTGAACGTATCAGTGATCGCACTTGGAACCCTGGATGAGGTGTGGTTTCAAGTCCAGAGCCCTAATCGTCCTTTCTCTTGCCTCGTTCCTTTCAACCGTCCTGCTTCAAAGCAGAATTGATCGATTTAAGCCGCTCATTTATGGGAAGAAAAAGTTGCGGGAACGTGTATCTGAAAGTTTTAGCTCCTGATACGTCCTATTCAGGGTCCCATAAAATCCTATTCTGTCAAGCAGGCTCCCATACGATTGATGGTTACCAAGGTAACTGACTATGTGGCATTGCAACAACCCATGGCGCCACTATTCATACAAATCTATATTTATTTGGCAATGCCTACCCTGAAATCCACTACTAAGAGTATGCTGTATGTAATATCACAGTGATAATACGCAAGCCACGGGTATTATTATTATGTGTGTTTTTGGTACTTTTTAATATGTCCCCTGACTCGATCGAGTAGCCATTAAAATATCTAGGGTTAGCAGCTTTGCTTTCAATGTCACAGTATTTAAGTTGTGAATATTATAATATCAATGCCCGACAAGGATTTAGTATTAGTTATATTATCCTGAGATTCAGATATATAAAGTTCTATAAATGTGTATATTTAGCCTCATTATCCTCAATGCAACTGGGGTGACATTCATTCAAACTCTCACCGTACGCGGAAATCTTACTCTCACCGTACGCGAAACCTTAACTCACTCGTTAATACATTCAATAGAGTCAGGCGAGATGTAGTGGAAAGTCGTCATTAAAAGAAAAATCAAACTAGCCATTTTCCACAAGTTTATTGGTAAGGTACAACGCGTTTTGGTTCTCGTCTTCGATTCGGTCTTGTACCTGAATATGGTTACGTGAACCGAAACGTGTTTTACGTAACCAATTAACCTGTGGAAAAGTGCAATTTTTTCCTCCCAAGATCAATCGTAAATGTTAATTTTCTGGTAGCCAATTTGAGTTAGTATGAAGTGCCTACATAAGTATCTTCAAAGGGATCTTCATTGTGCGTCTGGCATGCAAATATCGGCATTGGATAAAAGCTATATAATATCAACTATCAACTTATATAAAGGAGCTATAAGACATTCTGTGATAACCTCAAAGGTTATCGCAGAATGTCTTATAGCTCCCTTATGCGCCACTCCATTCAATTCTGAAAAATTGCTTACCCTTAACTCGTACAACAACAATAGAAAAAAGAAGTCCTAAGGAGAATGTAAGCTTGTTTGGAGAAGGAGATAGAATAAAAGTGCAACCCAAATATATATATATATATATATATATATATATATATATATATATATATATATATACTTATATATATATATAATGTATATTATACACATATTATATTTAATATATATTATATATTTAATATGCATATTACATATTATATGCGTCAAACAAACGGCAAAGACAAGAAAACAAGGTCTTCAAGAAAATTGGCAAAGGATGAACTTTGGCAGAAACAAGAATTTTCTCACCTTAACAATGAGAAGCGGAGCAGCCCCAAATTAAGAGATTTTATTTCTGAAGATAAGCCTACCGAAGGGTAAAAAGCAATCAATGATCTCGAAATCAGGTAATAGTTCATAAATACCTATCTCGAGTTTATTTTTATGAATGTGAAACCAAAACTTCGGTAGCAGAGAAAATAAGAGATTAGTATAAGAAACGGCAATGTGGTGCTACAGAATAATCATGGACAGAGTATAAAAAGGAAAAAATACTTTTAAGAGTAGGTGCAGAGAGTAACCTTTGAAATGCAAAACACTAGCAGAAGAAGAGGTTAACTAAGTGGACACATGTTCAGTCTTTATATTTTACAAATGCCGAAATTGAAGAAATGATGGAATGTTCCCTGGTTAGGATAGTTCGAAATGAAGCAAATGGTGAAAGACATACGCGCGAGAAACAATGGGAAATACGAACTGATTGCAAGGTATCAGTGTTACTCCCAAGGTTTACCTAAAGAAATCCTAGGATTGATGAACCGTAAATGATGAAGGTCTTTTCTTTTTGCAATTAACATGGATTTTTTAATGGAATCGTTTCTGCCGAAGACGGCCACCAATGCTAACATAACTTGTCTCATTGGAAGAGTTAATCTTTTGATCTCACCGCATCGGCGGTACATGCTCTTGTCATTACGCGCGGCCATCATTGCTGCGCTGTGTCTTGGCTCCGAGGGCATGCAGCTAGTCTCCGCGGTGGGCCGTCGTGTTTGGCGTGAAACCCCCGCGAAAGGATGAGACAATGGCAGACCGCGGATGCGGTTGAAGCGTCGTCTCCCCCCCCCCTCCCGCCTCAGCCTTTGGACGCGGGGGCCTAGAAGGCGGGCAAAGCGTGGCGCGAGCGTGTTTGCATACCACAAGGGTGTCGCACTCACCTGTGAGTCGCAGGAGGGGGGGAGGAGGGGTGCGTTGGGCGTATTGATTTAATTCGGTGTGTTTTGCATGTGCGCGTCTCTTAAGTATGTGCACATTTGTGTGTGTATTTCCTTGAGTGGGCTTGTTTTGTTGAGCCCCACGTGTATCGGTGTGTGTGTGTGCGTGTGTGTTGCCTTGTGTATTTTGTGAGTGAAGGTGAGTGCTCCACGTGTGCGTGTGTGAGTGTGTGTGCGCGCGCGGAGAGCGTTCGAGATTCCGAAGAGAAGAAGAGATATTTTTGGGGTAAGAGTGGTCGGAGTGGGGTGGATGGAAGAGGCTTGGCATAGGGTAAGGCGGAGGGAGGGGGGATGGCCACGTAGGTTTGTGCCCGGGTGATGGGGGATGGAGGCAGGAGGAAGAGATGTGGAGAAAGGGGTGTGTGTGGTGGGTGAAAGGGGAACGGAATTGCTGTCACGTGGAGTGGATTCCGCCCAGGTGGAAGAGGATGATGTTGCAGTGTCTTATTTCGCCTGGGAGGGTGGTTTCGGTGGTAGTGGTATTGGAGGTGGGGAATACCGGCAGGGTGGGAGGGACGGAGCGAGGGGGAGAAGGGGGCGTGGGGGGCGGGTCGGGGGCGTGGAGTGGGGACCTCGGCAGCGAAGCACTCAGGGGTGTGGTGGGGGCCGGGGAAAAATGCGAGGATTTTTATCGAGAATTTTTTAGGGAGGATGAATCCCTTTTCCAGAAATCGTTTATCGGAATTTCTCGTGGCTCGAGCCGAGGTATAGAGAGAACGTGGCGCATTCCGTAGCGAGGGATGCTGAAAAAAATATCAGCTCATATTTCCATTCTTTTATTCTACAGACATCGGATCGGCGAACACCATTCATTATCCACGGTTAGAAAAAATCATGAAATAAGAAGAGATTGAAAACTTTTGTCTATCCACCGAGAAAAATACACGCAAGAATAAAAAACCTGCCCGGCAAGACCTCATGAATGCAATCAAATTTCGACCCATCACCGGTGAAGAGGTATTTTTTTTCTTTCCAATCTTCAAGTAGTGAAGAATTTTAATGAAATTGAGTGGATCCTCGGCACTCGTGCTCTAAGTCTTGGATTAAAGGAAAAGAAAATCATTAGTTAATTATCACATCACTTATAAGAACCAGAATTGAGAAAAACCAGACTTCATTTTTATTATCAAATTAAGAACTGAGAGGTTTTGTTTCCTGATTTGTGCTAACATAAAGCTGATTCGTCTGGCTACCTTAGTAGAAACGGATACGCATTCAACGTAATAATATTTAGAGGGTAACCGATATTTAAATGAGTTTTCGGTGAACACGTCTCAACTAGTAATTATTTACCCTTTCCTGTAGTATTTCACAGTAAATATATATTTTAACATGCATTCATAGCTTATGTGTTTCTGAAATCCTTGTTGTAATTATGGGATTAAAGTAGGCCACTGTTTCAATTTTCTGTACAAATTTGCGCATTAATGATGATTTCGAAAGAAAAGCATTCCGACAAATCATTGGGAAGCATTTAAACAGGTATGGGTAAGCCTCAATTCTCTCTCAAGTCAATGATGCGTGCGCCCTTAGGCGGCTGGGTGAGGTGTTGTGTAAGCAAAATCGTAGATCAAATGCATTTGAGAATTGTTCGCCCTGCATGAGTACAATGCCACCTAATAATTAGTGGCTACGTTGTATGTGAGCCCACCTTTTTTAACAGGTTTCCTTATTAGTCTTCTTGTGTAGTCAGTGGAGTTAAATGCTCCGGTGTCACGCAGTAACAGAATCATTGTTTTAATATGAATAACGGAAGTACATGAATGATGTCTGGTCGGGCCTTTCCATGTATCACATATTGAATAATATGCTATTTATGTATAGTTAATTATACATGTTTAAGTTTTGTAGCATATGAAAATATATTTATACATATATATATATATATATATATATATATATATATATATATATATATATATATATATATATATATATATATATATATATGTTCTCAGGATCATAAACAAAAGGATAGAGAGTAGGGAAAATGATTACTTAGGGGATGATCAGTTTGGGCTTGGGATGGGGAGAGGTACGTGTGATGCCATTGCAGTAATGAGATTAATAATCGAGAGGAACAAAGAGTACAACCGAGAGGTATTTGCCTGTTTCGTAGATTTCGAAAAAGCGTTTGATAGAGTGAACTGGGAACAACTCATGAGAATATTGAAGAAAATAGGAATAGATTGGAGGGACAGGAGGCTAATCCACCACCTGTACATGTCTCAGACTGCTCAGGTGCGAGTGGGGAACGGGGAGTCCTGATGGGCAATGTTAGGAAGAGGTGTAAGGAAGGTTGCCAATGTAAGGAAGAGGTTGCCAATTATCACCGTTGCTGTTCAACCTGTATGCAGAGAAAATGATCAAAGAGGCATGGGAAGAACTCGATATAGGAATGAAAGTGGGCGGGGAATTCGTAAAATCAGTTAGGTTTGTTGATGACCAAGCTTTAGTTTGTCAGTCAGCCAAGCGGTTTCAAGAAATGCTGAGTGAATTGGAAATTCAGTGCAGGAGGTATGGGATGAGAATAAATATTAATAAAACAAAGGTTATGCGATTTTCTAGAAAGAAAAAGACTAAGCTAAACATTAAAATAGGAGGGCAAAAACTAGAGCAGGTAGAACAGTTCAAGTATCTCGGCAGTGTTTTGGACCAACACGGTCAAAGTAGTAGGGACGTAAGGAAAAGATTTGCGCTAGGCAAAGAGGCTTTCACAAGGAGGAGGGAGTTGATGACGGGGATGATGAGTAAAGAGATGTTAACAAAAGACTTGTAAAAACTTTGATATGGAGCGTAGCTATGTACGGCGCGGAAACGTGGTCATGGAAGCAGAAGGATAGACGTAGACTGGAGGCTTTTGAAATGTGGGTGTGGAGAAGAATGGAAAAGGTGAAATGGACAGAGAAGAAATCAAATGAGGAAGTACTTGGTATGGTGGGCGAAGAGAGGGGTTTGTTGGGAGAAATCCTTTGGAGGCAAGAAAAGTGGATGAAGGGGTTATTGACCCGCAGTGGGATGTTGAAGACTGTATTAGAGGGGAGAATGTTAGGCAAACGACGAAAGTGAAGGAGCTGGACGGGATGAAGGGAGGAAGAAATTACTCAGAGATGAAGAGGGACCTGATGTAGAGTAGGATACTGGATTTTGAATTTTGTTAGGAAAATATTTATCTAGCAGTTGTGTCCATTCAAAAACCCACCTGAACCGGTAATTACCTAATTATATATATATATATATATATATATATATATATGTACATATATGGTACAAATGGTATGTGTGTGTGTGTATATATATATATATATATATATATATATATATATATATATATATATACATATATATATATATATATATGTATATATATATATATATGTACATATATGGTACAAATGGTATGTGTGTGTGTATATATATATATATATATATATACATATATATATATATATATATATATATATATATATATATATATAGTATATATATATATATTTGGTACAAATGGTATGTGTGTGTATAGATCTCATTTCTAGAATCTAAGGATGATTTATTTTTACTTAAGAGATGCCTTAGACAATTTAACGGATAAAACCTCTAGATTTAATTACAGTTCGAATGTATATGCTTAGGTTTTATTTTTTACTAATTACAGACAATAACAGCATAGATTATCATAGTCTCATTTTTGGCATCATGATTCAAGTAAAAATGTATGCGCCTTTCTTTGGAAATATGTCTCAAATTCGAAAGTATGTGGAAAGGCATCAAAAAAATCCTTTTTAATCTATGATGCTGGTAACAAGTCTCTCAGTTTGTTCTCTAAAATGCCTGAAGTACCCTATCCAACTTGACCATGCCGTGGTAATGGGTCGAACCTTTCGAAGGACCCTGCCTTAAAATCCAACGGTTTCCAATTTAATCCGGCCCAGAACTTTCATTGTGTTTTTATTTACATTGCGCTCCTACTCGTTTAAACGGGACCCTTCCTCTCTCAAAAGGCAAAATCAAATTCAATCAGTTCTCCTCTCGACAGGAATGCAGCAGCTTACTGAAGCGAGTCCCAAGTGTTCTGGTGGAGGTGGAATTGCGCGTTCGGTGTGCTCGCTCGGTGAATTGAGGGGCAGAGAGAGAAATTTGCTGCACGAGGTTCCACCTATGCTAACATTTGGGAAGAATATCACGACAGCTCTAACCAAATTCTATGGCAATGGAAGTGGAAATCTAAAATAACGTCATTGAACAGTTACTATCTCCGTTCCATCTCCACTTTTTCAAAATAGTGTTCCGTAAAAATCCCAAAGATGGATTCAAAATATCTTCGAGGTGATTATAAAATTGTATGAATGTGATTTATCAATCCATGTATCTCATTACAAGTTTATAAGGCTTCTGCAATATTTGTGATTAAAATTAATGATCACGAAATGAAGGAAAAATATCTAAAAAAGTACTGATAGGTTGTGCGCCAATTGCTTTTAAGTTTTATTTCCCTTGTATATTGTGTAAAATAAAAACATATTGCGTCCGCATTAATTTGGCCTAAGAATATGTTCATCGTTAAAATAAGCTCATGGTTGGATACGAAAAGGTAACGCATTGTGAAAAGTATGTGTTTTACCCAATAGAAAGCAAATGGCAGAAATGAAATAGAAAAATAAATGGAAAAAAATAGAATGCTAGTTTTTTTTTATAAATTAGTGGAAGGAAATAGCTCCTCTGAAAACCCTAACTACACGCACTATCTCTACCCCGTTTACATTTAAATACATCATTGAGTCATAGGCATGGGTCCGGAAAACATGAATTGACTCATTTTTTAAAGAACCTTGAACTGCTTGAAATTTGCTGTAGCCATTCATCGTATGAAACTGAAATAATAAGAAATCGCGTATTCCAGTAAAGTATTTTGCGAAAAAAAAATTTATGAATTTTCCCTACACGGCAGTCTAGCAATCTCGTTTTGTTTGATCTGTCGTTGAAGCGCGAGGGTTGGATTGTGATCTTTGACTTAAGTAATTCCACGTGCTTGATACGAATGTTTAATGAATAATTTATAAGCTAAATTCACAATCAAATCATCGCATCTTCGGAGGCTTTTCATACTTTAGAGGCACGTAAACATTGGCAGGTGACTACTCTAAATGCTGTTCAATCATCAATTATTTTCCATTCATGTGAAATTTAAATGAGGGTAGTCCATCTAATTGGAGAGTAAGTACATTTTCATATATTCTCCTCGCAAGATAGTTGGATGTTACATCCTGCAGTTAATCATTGTCAAATTTATTATCTACTTCTCATCTTTACAAAACTCTAGAATATAGAGGAATATTTACTGCGGTTTTTTGTAGTTGACCTGTTTGCTGATCTTTTTCCTTGAACCCCGTCGTGATCAGTGGATTGCTATTCGTCGAAGCAACTATAAGGTTCATATTTTTTGTGTAAATGTACTCGATTATATTAACTAGGAGGGAATAAAAATGATTATCAACCACTTAAACGATAGACCTCTACCATACTAAGACAGTTCATGCAAAATGTGGAATAAGAATTCTGTAAAGCAACGGCCATGGAACTTGAGGTTCCCATCTATGACGTCCCTGGTAGAAAATGTAGCATCCTCCTAATCGGAGCGGACGGCACGAGGCTTCGTCCCCACGGAGAGGGACGAGGGGCGGGGGGGGGGGGGGCAGATCGAAAATACAACTAAAGATAGTTAGAGATTTTTTTAAATATCCACTGCGTTATTTCAGCCCTACTTGGCGATTCTGAAAGGGATTTGTGAACAGCATACGATATCAGTGTGGAATTACAGCATATGCATGTTAGTAAAAGTATTTATTTCCAATACGTTACGGATGGCAAGTGGCATTCTTCTTAGCTCTAATCCTAAATTCATTATCCCGTGTGGTCCTTTGAAAGAAGAAGTCCTCGATTCCACTCATTCTGATGTCACTCTCTCTAATTTTATATTCATTATCCAAACGATCAATGTATGCTGGAATACGAATAATTGACGAGACCTGGATGCTTAAACAAGCCGTTTTGAATATATTTCCCACATTCAACTGGCGTTGAATCGTCTTGGTTCTTTTGAGTCCCAACCTAGCTCTAGCAGCATCAAATTCACGGTTTTCGTTTTTCGAAACAGTTTTTAACGAATCCGGCCCCCCTGGCGTTGAACCTTCTCAATTTTCCGATTGCGGTCCTTTTCCGTCGGATCCCGTTCCCAACATGTATATTCTAAATGAGGCCTCGCGCGTACAATGTAGCACCATTCCGTCACTCTATGCTCCTGACAGCAATGCGTGTAATGGAGTCCAATTTATTTATTTGCTTTCCCACGGATTTTACATATTTGAAGGCCCCATTATAAGTCATCTGTAAAAGTTACACCGAGGTATTTTACCGTATCTACCACACCTAAATCATTTACAGTAAAATTGTACACAAAACTCAAGGATCTTTTAAAGAGACATATCATCGGGTATTCCTCTTTATATAGTTTCAATTCTGATTTTGGGCGCAACTTCGAAATATTATCGATATCCTTTGCCAGTGTTAATCGATCCTCTTCCCCATGTATCTCCCGATCTTGTTTCAATAAATATTTTTCGTTTGGTACAAAACTACACCTCATATCAAATGTTGACGAGCCTTTCCTTTGCATTCTTAATGAGCGCCCATGTCTTCAATTCCCTCCTCCTTGTGAAAGCTTCCCTACCAAACTCAATTATTCTCTTTTACCGTACTACTTTGGCATTTTTATCCAGAATACTTCCAGGATAAATAAACTGTTCCATCTGCACTAGAACCCGTTTTTTAATATATGACTTTGAGTTTCACTTATTATAATGAAGTACCCTGTGAGCCACAACTAGGGTGTGTGGCAGGGGGTAATTACACAACAGAACACCCATGACCCAAAACACTTTTCTCCCCTAGCGAGGTCGGACAAAGTTCATTTTATTCTGATCCCTTATCGTTCCTGGGAAAAAAGACGTTTCACATTTATCTGTTCTGCATTAAATCCCTCAAATTGTATTGACATGACCTCTCCTACCGTAATACAATGTGGCCAATAACACAATTGCAACGTCATTGCTAAAGAGACAAACTTAGAATTTGTGCAAAAGACTGTAATTTAGCCTTTGCTCCGTGAGTTATTCCCAATCTAAATCCTCTTACAAATTTGATACGTCATAAAAACATTTCACGAATATAGCTTCTCCACGCCGTACGCAATCCAATTTGGTAATCATTCCAGCTTCATGAGGATCCCATTTACTAGCAGCATAATCCATTAGAGGTCTAACCAGCGAAAGATAACATTTTTTTTCAATATTTTAATCACGTTCTCCCAGGACTCTTCTTATAAATCCTTATTTTTTGTTAGCTTTTCTACATATTCCCCGTGTATGTTTCACTCAGGAGAGGTCGTGACTGAGGGCAGCGCCTAAATGTTTAATCCAGTCTACACTTTCTATTTCGGTTTTCCCGATACAGTGGGCAATAAGGAGGAATTGCTCTTTTTCCAAAATTTCATCAATACGCAATTTTCAAGTAGTAGTAGTAGTTTTGAGGGGAGGCGACCGACAGCTGAGGTCATTTGCGCCATAGGGTATGGACAGGAAAGGATGAAGGGTGGAGAGAAACCCGGCGTCGGCATTAGCCTACTCTTTACGAAAGGCGCCAAGGGGTCCGCGGCTTAACGTCCCATCCGACGGACGGCGTACTCACTCAAAGTGCCCTCCACAAAGCACCTCAAGAGGGATGGAGATACCTCTGAAAAATATTCAACACCGCCGGGATTTGAACCCGGGCCCTCTGGGTGGGAATTTTCAAGTTTAATTCTCATTTTCATGTGTCGCATCTGAGTTGTATAGCCATTACGTCATCTACTAAAGCTGCTTTATCCTACGGATTACGGATATCTTCGTAAACCACTGCATCGTCGGCAAATACACTCATATAACCATTAACTACGGAGTTAAATGACGTAAATAAGGAAGAAAATAAGTCCGATTACTCTTCATTGGGGACGCCTGAATTGACTTTACTGCATTAGAGCAAAATCGTTGTACCCGACCATTCAAAAAGACTTTAATCCAGCCCAGGATATTTTTATCTATGCCACATTCTTCTAGTTTTGTGAGTAGTTTACTGTAAGATACTTTTTCAAAAGACTTTTTAAAATCTAGAGGAACTCTGTGGAAAAATCTGTGGAAAAGTACGAATCTTTCTTTTTAGTATGGATACTAGAGGAACCCTCTCCACTGGAACATTGCTCTCTCCTGAACTATGGATATCATGAACAAAAAGCGCAGGTTGTGTCTCGCAGGATTTACCCTTTCGGAAACCGTGCCAGTTATTCATCAAAAACTCTGACTATCGAAGTGTCCCATTATTGAACTAGCGACTTAATTAAAATTTGTTGTCTCCGGCGTAACTTAATGGAATTTGCATAACATATTGAAAAAAAGAAATAATTGACTTTTTAAGTCCATTCATTTGATTTAAATGCACGACCCAGGTTGCGACGATGGACGTCATAATCATGCTCTTATTCTTTACACATGTATGAACAACCTGATCTCTCATACTAAAGACAAAGTTTTCAAAAGCGAGAGAAGTGGAGTTTATGAATTAAAGTACTCTGAATGTAACACGAAGTATATCGGGCAAGCATGATGAATATTTAACGAAATGATAAAAGAACACCAAACATGTTTAAATAATAGGTATATAACATCCCTCTTTGCGAAGCACGTCATCGAGAATCACCACAAAAGTGACTTTTTGACTGAAATTCTTCATTTTGAAAATAAAGGTCAAAGACTTGATGCTTTGGAGCAGTTGTAAATTTTGAAATGTGTCCATTGCAAGGGTAAACTAGCCGAGAAATTTTGTATCCCTCCACTCCCCACTTCTAGACCTACCACTCTTCCAAGTCAACGATTGGCACTGAAAGATGTAATCCTCTTTTCCTCCCAGCTACGTTTCAACCTTTTTACCCTTCCACCATCCCTTACCCTCCCTCTCTGGCCAACCCCCATTGCTGGATCAGAAGGTATTTATTCCAAATTTGCTTCCATGAGGACCACCTGATGGCATCCATCGTCGAAACCTGGGTCGTGCTTTTAAATCAAATGAATGGAATTACAAATTCAATAATTTCATTTTATCTCAATGGCAACTATATGTTCGATGGACAAACATGATTTGAATATAGGTGATATAGATCTTTAATTGATCGGTCCTTCCTTGTCTCCACTTTTAAATCTAGCCGTTTACCAATCACTGGAAACCTTGTGATCTACTAGCAATTTCTTAAATATGATTTTTATATACGACGCTAGATCATTCTGCATATGTACGTATGTGGGTGTTTAATCAGGCCCGGAGGATTTATTAGGACCAATATTTATTATGTATAGCAAATATTCTATTCCATTATTGAGTATCGGCTGGCGGAAACGACTAGGTAAGCTATCGGAGACATACGGTGAGGCATTGGTGAAGGCGATTTGAAAGGAGAATTTTATAAGATGGCCTTTTCCAAACTGCTATTTACTCTTTCGCCTTGACCATTTTTGAGCAAGTTTACTATAGACTTATTTCCCCGAACCTCTCTGACGCACGACCAAAATGCTTTTGGATTCTCTTTCAAGTTTTCTGTGAATCTTTTCCTTTTGAATTCACGTCACGCTTTCTGAATATTTTTCTTGGCATTTGCCCTTGAGATATTGTAATAATAAGTGATCCCATTCCTTTTGTCACTAGAGATGTCATTTCAAGTATTTTTTATCCTTGCTTTGCATAGCCTTCGACGTCGTAATGATTTTCTTGCATCCGCGTTTGGCGTTCTCACTTGTTACTGCTGAGCGCGTGATGCCAAGAAATTGATTCCACTTATCATCAATATTATGGCGTTTACTCTCTTCCTTAATATTAAAAAATTTACTCCGTGACACGTATGTGAAGCCATTATAGTCCACTTCTTTAAACAAGTAAATTTTTCTTTTAGGATTCTTATTTCGAACCCCATATAGGAAAAAATTCGCACTAACTGCTGGGTGGTCACTAATTATTTGATAGTTTCTACAGGTAATGCTATATTATAGTTCGGGCAGGTCACTTGCTAACAAATCATGAATATTTTTGGCCCCTTATTGGTGAAGTGGCAAGTTGATGTATAGAGTTTAACCTAAAGAAACGTATTTACGACTCGCATGTATCTTTGTCATAACCTTTCCGTTTTAAAACTTTATGTGCTCTAATCAATAGAAGCTACATTGGAAGCTCTACCAATGATAAACTCGCCATCATTGTTTTAGCACGAGAAAGGTATGATTGGCTGATCTAGGTCCAGCATAGGATTTATATACTTGTCGTCCGGCGTCCAGTAAAACGCGCATATAGAGATTCTTTTGGATTAAGGACTTTTAATAGAGCATCAAATGCTTTCCAAACCGTTACCTGGAAATACCTCAGCCCTTCCGACGCATGAATTCTTAACTGCAATAAAGACACCAGCCCAGATTCTATTTACTCTTTCGCTTAAGTAATCGGAAAAGGATTTAGGGAAAATTTCAGCGTCACCGATTTCAATGGATAACTAGCTTTCTGTTCTAATAATTATATCTGCGCCTCAGTTTTGATAAAGGTGATGATATTCCGCAAATTGGTTTTATAAACTTCACCAATTAACCACTAATAGAGATAATGTTTCCTTGACGTAACGGTTTCCTGAATATTTAACGTGGATTACTTTCCTTCTATTATCTAATCACTTGTAAAATTTTCCGTCCGATACTACCTGATGTGAATTAAGTGAACTATCTCTATCACTGACCATCTCTTAATTTTAAGCTAAATTATTTGGCAAAGCAGACTTTTGATACCCATTATTTGACCTGCAGACTGACTTGCACTTTAACCTAAAAATGCCCTATGGTGCTCGAATATCCTTCCTGCTACACACCTGGTGACCTCAGACATGCAATGAACACCAGAACGGTAACTTATTCGAAAATTGCATACAGTTTGTTTTTTACATTTATTCTCATCCCATACCTATCGCGCTCACTTTCGAATGCGCTCAACAATGCTTACAGTCCCTTGGCTGACTGTTTAATTAAAGCGAAATCATTCGCCAGCCTAATTAATTGTAAGAATCGTCCATCAACTTTCATTCCTATTTTAAGTTTTTCCCATGTCTCGTCAACCATTTCCTCTACATACATGGTCTGTCCGGAAAGGAACTAGCCATGAAATCTTTTGAGAAAAGTAGCCTACCTAAAACAATAAAGCCTTAGTTCCATTCGAAGCACCCTAATTGGGAATTCACACACGTATCCCAGCGTCTCTTCCACTTTTTAAAACAATCGGCAAAGTTCTTTTTTGGAATGGTCATGAGCTGCCTCGTCGCATTCTCCCTTATCTCGTCAACTCCCTTATCTCAGTAAGATCATCATATTTTGAAAAACTAAGAGGATGAGATAAAATTATTACTCAAATAATTTGTTGGTTTTCATTTGAGGAGCAACACATTTGGAAAAAAATACGAGCATAGAGGTCAGGAAATGGTGCTAAAAACTCGTATTTCGGACGAAATCAGAAACAGAAAAAGCATGTTCAATTGCTGACTTGTCTTGTCGCACTTCAATTGGAATATCCGAAAGAATGCCGGGGTATTTATTATTTTAAATGTTGATGTTAAATGTGTCACACAGGGGAAAACGCGAAATAGAATTACAGTAATGCTACATCGAAGCAGAGATATTCCACGATGAGAAAAACAACTTAAGCACGGCTTCCTGAGGTTCCTGGAATTTGCTGAATAAGGATATTGACCAAAGTTCAAACGAATTATTTTGTCATTTTTCCCCTGGAATCACAGTCAGATAGACCAGATAATGCAATGCGATGAGAGCAGCGATTTGTATATGGTGTGCCTGTGGAAGGGAGGTTCGAAAACTACCTTTCGGGCAAACGCCATATGCCTGCGGCAAGGTGGTAACTATTTAGTCCACTAACTCGATTACAAGCGTCCGAACCTTGGATCACGTGCTCAAAGTTGTTATTTGGCGATAATTAATCCTCATGTCACGAGCTTCAAAGAAATTCCTTCGCTTCGAATTTGAATATCACAAAGGGATCATAGGAAGTTAAAATAAGCAATTACATCATGTGTCACTTCGGTTCACAATGTGTTTTGGACATCGATTGTAATTAAACTCCTGTCACTGAGTGACTTCTCACTTCAATTTCGGCTTTTACTCTAAAAAATAGGCTTTTCTATATCCCTAATACAGTATGGTGAGATGTGTGTCCCTAATACATTTCATCCGATCATTTTGATGTGCACACTAAATGACTGCACAGAACGGAAACAAAGTTAAAAATTGATCGATCTAGATTTATAAAAACCGTTGCATCAATTTACATTTCTTTCGGCTGTCGAATTGCATCAACTAACGGGTGAAGTTGAATGCACATTAATTAACGGCTTTCTAGGATTTCGTAGAGTTAAACTTTGCACTCAGTTAGAGCGAATTTTTCAAAACTTGATCTGGGGTGTGTGCGGGGTGGGGGAATCGGTACTTCCGATTTGCCCCCTTAGTCGAGGGCGGGTGGTCTCCGCGATAAAGGATGACAATTAAGCGTGTGGTATAGGTCAAATATTTTCAGTAATGATGAGCTCAGAAAAAATGTAGATTAGTTTTTTTGAGGTGCCAATTAAAAGTTCGTAGTTACTTTTGAATGTATTTGAAGTATTTTATGCAGATAAATGTTTTCGTCTTCAATTATCAATTATCAGTAGTCATCACTCGTGGCATTGACGTTTACACAGCCTTCCACTAGTTAAGTCAATCACCCATTAAATCCCAAACCTTGTCGTATTTTTGTAATGTAGATCATGATAACTTGCACGCCAAATAACTTGCACCACGGTATCAAAGTACTTCAATAAGCCTTGTGGGGAGTAGTAGGGAAAAGGAACAACGACCAAAAATATCATAAGATAAAGGTTACTAAAATGAAAAAAATAAAAATACCTCTCCCGTCCATCGCGATGTGATAGTTTCAATCTGATCCTTTATCGTTCGTGGGAAATATGACCAATTAACTCGCATGATCTACCAATTTATGCAAGAGATTCAATCTATAATTTTATCTTCGCCCCGTGAGTGTATATTGGCGGTATATTCAATATGAGGCCGGAATACCGAAGGATAACATTTCTCTTTATTCTGCTCGTCACATTTTCGCAATACTCTTCCAATGAATCATAACTCTTTGGTAGCTTGTCCACATATTCCCTATATATGTTTCACCCGGGAGAGGTTGTGATTTCAGGTAACATCTAACTATTTAATCGAGTCTACACACTCTCTTTCGGTATTTCTGACGTGATAGGCGTTCGAAGGGGAACTACTCCTATTTCAAAAATTAATCACCACACACATATTTAAGTTTAATTCTGATTTCCAATTGTTGTACCAACATTTTATTGCATTAATGTCATCTGCTCAAGCTATTTTATCAGCACGACTGCGGATATCTGTGTAGATCACTGTGCCGTCGGCAAATAAGGGTATCTTGCTATTAACGGAGTCGTAAACGTAAAGAAGGAATGAACGAGGCCAATAACACTTCCCTATGGAACATGTGAAGTGGATTCTGTTGCATTTGCGCTAACACCATCTATTAATATAATTTTTATGCGACCATTCAAGACGTCTTTAATGCAGGCTAGGATAATTTTATCTATTCCAGAGGCTTTCAGCTTCGTGAGTAGTTTACTATGAGATACTTTGTTGAAGACATTTATAATGTCAAGAAGAACCGCGTCCACAGTAATATCAGTAACTCTTTAACCAAAAATATCATAAACAAAAAGAGCGTGTATTGTCTCGAAGGATTTACCTTTTCAGAAACCGTACTGTTTTTTCATCCATAACTCGTGGCTATCGACATGTCTCATTATCGAACAAACTATTATATTTCCCATGATCTTGAATGATAAGGAGGGGAAGTAGGTCAGCTATGACTTCTGTTCTTCCCTGCTCCACTTTTAACTCTAGGTGCCCCATTAGTCGTTTTCCAGTCACTCGGGACCTTTTTATATATTAGGGATTTCTTAAAGATTATTTCTAAAAACGGCGCAATTCCCGACTCCAGTTCCTTAAACAACGGAGCTGGTATTTGTTCGATCCCAGATTTGTTAGGGTTACTGTTTTTCAGCAAAGGCTCTATTCTTTTTGTGAAATTTCAATTTCGGATATTGGTTTGCGGAAAGGATTTGGATAACTATCAGAGATATTCGTTGAGACACCCGTGAAAAGCATTGATTCCAGGAATTTAATAATGTTGCCTTTGCTATGCTTCTGGTTACTCTTTTAGTTCTATCAATTTTGAGTGACTTATCTGTAGGCTTAATTTCCTAAAACTCTCTTAAATTGACCAAACAACTTTTTGATTCGTCGCCACAACTTTTAGCTAATCTTTTCATTTTGAATTCTCCTAACGCTTTCCGCTTTTCCCTTTTGGTTTTCGATCTATGTATCTTAAAATCTAAAGTGTTTCCTAATTTCGAGTTTTGGTTTCAAATCGTAAGTATTTCCAAAGTGTTTAGAAATTCTTTTTGTAGCTCCTTATATTTTTCATCTTGGTGTACCTTAGCATTTGAGCTCTTAAAAATTTTGCAGCTTCCACTGTATAGCATACTATATAGAGTCATCGTTATTTTTATGAATTATACGTATAATGAAATGCTTGAGTGCTGAGCGTGTGATGTCAAGTTGGTGATTCCACGCATCCTTAGTATTTCGGTACTGAGCATTTACCGCTCTGTGGTCAACAATTTTTTTAATACATGTAGTTTCTACATACAAGACCATTTTGGGTACGTTTGTTGCTAACATATCAGGAATATTATTGCTCCTAGCTGATAACTTAAAAAGTAGGTGTATGAAGTTTACATCTATGCACTATCCCGGAAGCTGTCGCAAATACTCGAAACAAGGGTGTTAGGTCACCAGCCATACTACATTTAACCCAATACTCCCGCAGTCGCATGGCACCAAGAGAAAGGGCATGTGAAAGGAGGCGACTGGAATGCATTCATGCAATATCCGTGACGCACATTACAGCTATTTCAGTTACCACTCCACTGACTAAGCTTAGAGAACAAGTAAGGAATCCCATTACAAAGGGCGAGCTAATATGCAACGCAGCCACCAACTATCAGCTAGCACTCAATTCCTGCAGGACGGACAATTCAGGAATGATATAGATCTACAAATATTATTAAAAGGTATTTATTTATACGGCACCCGAATACCAGGTCTAAGAGCGCGTGGCGTGAGGGGGTTTAGGACGCCGCGTTTAATGTAAAAGAATGTAATAGCGGCTCTTAGGTATCTTTGTATTTACCCCGTTTAAATCTCGTATGTATGCTTCAATCATAACATAGTACATGGAAATTTCCACCGATTGTCATGTCTCGATTATTGTTTTGGGATGTGAAACTTTTGATTTTCTTTTCTGGTACTAATATACGAGGTCTATCCAATAAATACGCGAACTGGTACATTCTGGCGACCATGACGCGGACTATAGCCCCGCCCACTAGCGGAGTTAGTTGCCTGAGACCCAATAAGCCGTCAGTGCTAGGCGAATCGTTGAGCTCTGCGTATGGTGCCAGTTATGTTAGTTTCTGTTGTCCTTGTTTTTACTGTTTATCGAGAATAGAAATTGATGAAAGCATGAAGCAAAGAATCAACATCAATTTTTTGGTGAAGTGCGGTAAAAGTTATCAAGAATTTACTGAAATGTTGACAGCTTTTTACGGTGATAATGCCCTGAATAGAACATTCGTTTTCAAGTGGATTAAATCAAACCAGAAAATCAAGAAAAAGCCGATCCGAAATCATGCTCCTTATTTTCTTTGATGTTGAAAGTGTTTTTCATCATAAATTTCTTCTTGAAGGACAAACAGTAAATGTTGAGTCCTACCGATAGTTCTCAAGCGTTTGAGAGATCGCGTGCGTCGTGTGCGACCAAATTTGACTCAAGGCGATGGATGGATCCTTCACCACGACAATGCACCTGCACATTCAGCATTGATTGTTCGCCAGTTTTGGGCAAAAAATTCAATCGCCATCCTTGATCATCCTCCTTATTCGCCAGATCTCGCCCCCTGTGACTTTTACTTGCCTGTATTCCCAAAATGCAAAAATGTGATGAGGGGGCATCATTGGGAAGATGGGGACACAAAAGAGCAAGAAACGACGAGGCAACTAAAAAGCTTTCCTTCCGAGGACTTCTTCCAAGGGTGCTTTAAACAGTGGAAAAGAAGATGGAATAAGTGCATAGCAACGAATGGAGAGTAATTCGAAGGGGAAAAAATCGATGTTGACTAAATTTTGCAAAATAAAGTTTTTATGGCCTCAGCTCGCGTATTTATTAGACATCCCTCGTATTCACTTATCGATCGTGGGAAAAAGGACATCTTATATCAGATTGTCCTGCCCTTATTATCTCTAATGTTGCTGATATAATCTCTCCCACCGTAGTTGGATTAGGCTGATAATACACTAGAAATATTGAGTACGTTAGAATAAACATAAATTAAAACCTGTAAAAGAGATTAATAGTAATTCCTTTCTATTAAATATTACGTTTGAATCATTTATTGGAATTGCACGATTGATTTATTGTATACTTTTGCTCTGTGCTAGGTTAAGGTGCAAAATTCTATTCTACATAGTCATACCTAACGTGTGTGGCAGGAAGTGATTCAGCACAAAACATAGAGTATCAACAATTAATTATTGCTTAATGTTTAAGTTAGGTATTTGATACATAATTGGCACAAATTAATATGTTAAATATTTATAATAACGGAGATTATATTAACTACTTGTATACGTGTATGCACTCTGATGTCCAATTGTAAAATATTCTCTACAGATGCGATACGAAATAGACAAGAAGAAACAATAATATAAGGATTAGATAAAATAATAACTAAATAAAATGTCAAAGAAAACTTTGTCCTGCAAAATTAAACTTTTTTCTGTATTAAAACCGATTCCTATCATTAAAAACACTTGTCTGCCTTGCGCGATCGTATGCAGTTATTCTGACCCCTTATTGCGGGGAAAAAAGGACATTAAATCTGTCAGTTCGAAATTGATCTATGTAATTTTAAATTCATCACCCAGCCAGGTAGTATGATGGTACTATTTATATATTATCACTGAAGAGACCTCTTTCAAGAGAGATTTTGAGGAGAGAAGTTACTTTCTTGGATAGAACCTGATGTGACTTCACCAAGGAGCAACACCAATTTTAACTGTAATTTACACGCGACCATTCCAAAAGTGTTTAATACAGCCTTGGTTAACGATTTTAATGTTCTTCATTTTATATACTGGGTGTCCACCATTAGAAAAATCAATTAAATAGTTCTTTCAGTGTCTACAAAAGGAATCTAAGAAGCAGGCCTTTTCCGGGAAATGTTACCACCCTTTTACCACCATAGGAACTTAACCGATATGCTTGTGAAACGATTTGCCTAGTTGATGGGTTATGTGTTTTGGGGAGGCGATTGGAGGAGAACCATTGGAGTTTAAATTTAGTCTGATATAATGAAGAAAATATCTATTTAGTATCTAGTATGGAGGAGAACAAACACAAAATAGTAGTCAATTTAGTTTTTGTGGTGCCGATAGCTGTTTTTAATCCAGTAAATCCACCTTGTAGCATGTAAAGTTTCTTAATGAGTTCCTTATCTTTTAGTAATAAGTTAGTAGCTTGGGTAGGTTAGAGTCATTGTCACATGTATGTAGAAATCGAAGCAGAGCCTTTTGACATTGAGTATGACTGGCTCTCCTTGTGGCAAGTGGGTGCGTTGGGAGATGCGGTCGCTTGTCTTCAAATGGTGTCCTCGCATCTGCCGCGGATTCATACACGGGTAGATGGATGGAAGGATGATGATCTCATGGGAAGCGTTCATGTGTGTGTGTTGCCATAGGCAAGGGGATTGAGCGGGGAGGGGGTGGTGGCGACGGCCGTCAGGCAAGAAGATTATCGGATTCGGCGGGGTCACAGCCGGGGGTTAGGGGAGAAGGGGCTCGGGGTACGCTCGACCGCTCCTTTTATCTATTTCAAGTAAAATGGACCTCCCGGAGGCACAGGTGACTGACTGGATGCCCCTTTTGGCGCCGCGGGGGATCACTAGAAAGAGCGCTTCCATCAACGTCGAGTACAGCCATAGTCTTCGACCACGAGGTCAGTCAAATGAGTTATAGTTCAACCGTTGCTAGCCAAGGCTCGTCTCATACCAAGCATACGGTGAGTGAAGTTCACGAGTTCTAAGCAGGTCGTATGTCAGTTCCTTTTTTCTGTACCACTCGCTATCCCACAGGATCAACAATGATGGTTTGGGATTATTGGGCGTGTCTAGATACATCGACCTGGTTTGATCCCACGGTACACACCGGTCAAAAATGTAGCTTTCCTCCCACAGGGGTAAGAAGGAAGGAAGTCGAAGGAAAAAAGTCGTTATTCAAAAAACCTTATTTTTATTGCCATTCTGGATGAAAAGTGAGGAGATTGAAATGGAAATAGATCGACAGTTGTGTGCTCGGCCCTTCACAAATTGAAGCTGGCTCACATAAACCCACACGAATAATTTGAAAAGAAGGAACAAGGGATCATTTTTAAAAAATCTGTTTTTTTTAAGTTATTGGGCATTAGGATAGAAAAATAAAGACATTTATCGATGCTAGGAACCTACTATGCTTGAAAAAGTACGGGATTCGGGAGAGTTGGTCATGCAAAAATCAAAATGTCTTTTCTACATCTGCATCTATAAAAATACCAACCAAAAAGGTTGGTTGCAAGAGATATAAGCAAAAGGTGGAAATGAAATGGTAAGGGATAAGGGAGATGCGGGGTGTTTAAGGAGTGAGAGAAAAGGAAAAAATCATCCACTCAAAATCACTGAAGGAAAGTGCATGGAGATGCATACGTATAAACATGTTAGCGGACACCTTAATGTTACACAAAGTATTAATTTTACTCATTACGGAAGTACTCAGATATATCAAATATGAGGGAATAAAAATTAAAATAGAGAACTGAAACGATAGACTACCATCATACTAAGATAGAACTGAGAAGCAAGAGGAGAACTATTATTTTACTCACAGCCATGCGACTTAAGTTGAGGTAATTTTCAACAACTGTGAATTTTACACACCACACAAGTTTCCTAACACATATGTTAAATACGAGGAAATTAAAATGAACCTGAAACACTTTTACAAGAGATCGTCACTTTACTAAAATCTTATGCAGAACGATAAAGAATGAGAGAAAAATTCTATTAGCCCACGCACGCCCTTTCAACTTGAGCTCCTCACCTCTGACGCCCCTGGTATAAAAGGTGGCACCCTACTGTTCTCAGCGGACAGCGAGAAGCTTCTCTCATTCGGAAAGAGATCAGGGTAGAAGGGGGAATTTGAAAATAAAACAAAATACAGAAAGTTTGTCAGTCCTTTACGACTATTCTAAAAGGGATTTGCCTACAAAACCTACGAGTTTAGTGCAAAATTCATGCTTATAAGTGAAATTATTTATTTCCTAGATGTTGCGGATGGTAAATAGCGTTCTCGCTAGCTCTAATCCTACAGTTACCATTCCGTGTTATCCGTTGGGAGAAGAAGTCCTTGCGTCTACTATATATGGCGTTTCTTTCTATTATTTTATATTCATGATATAAAAGGTCAATGCGCAAGTACATGGGAATACGAATAATTGACGAGAGTTTTATACTAAAACAAGAATCTCTGAAGTTCTTTAGCAAGTTTAACCCAGTGTTGAATCGTCTTTACTCTAATGAGTCCCAACCCAACTCTAGAAGCATTATTGTGACGGTTTTCATTTTGCCGAAGCAGTTTTTAACGAATCCGGCCGCCCGGCGTTGAACCTTCTCAATTCTCCGATTGAGGTCCTTTTCCGTCGGATGCCATTCAAAACATAGATATTCTTAGTGGGGCCTCACGAGTACAGTGTAGCACCGTTTCTTAACCTTATATCCACTCCTGGCGACAATTTGTCTGATGAATCCCAATTTCTTTATTTGCTTTCCCGTGGATTTTATGTTTGTGGGGTCCCCAAAAAATCTTTTATTCATGAGACTTGGAAATCAGGAATAGATATTTGAATGCTGTATGTTTAGAGTTAAATAAAGCCTACGACCAGGTCCCTTACAAAAAAATGTTGCCCTCATTTAAATTTAATGGTTCAACAAAAAGATGATCAACTGGATAAAGTGTTTCTTATCTAAGCGTAAAGAAAAATAATCATCGATGGGTTGAGTTCATTAGGGGGAGATGTAATTTAAGGAATATCACATGGAAATTGTATTGTACCTTAAGGCTTTCCTCCTGATCGATAAGGGATAAGAACTGTAAACGACCGAGTTAGGGAAAAAATGTATTTTTCATTTCGATTCTAAGCCCAGTTGCGAAGCATTGAATCTTCTCAATCGTTCATTTTATCAACTTGTGATGACCGGGTCTTAAATAAAGTTCCATGTATTTCCCGAGTTCTCTCAATATGTGCGCGGGAATTTCTTCCGGGCATTTATATGCTTTTATGTGTAGGACTTCTTTTTCTATTACTCCCTTGGGCAATAATGCGTCGGTCATGGGCTCTTCAGACGTGTGGGGGGTCTTCGTTTTGAGTATCAATATTTTGGCACAGAGTAATGTAGAATATATTTAGGATATTATCATATCTATATCACATATATATATTATTATTAGGATATGTTCATATCAATATCACCGTATATTTCTTTTACAGAGTTAACTGTTGGATCCGTTCGTTTTATCTCCCTGTCTTAATATCTAAATGACTTTGGGTTATTCTCTAAATATTTTCATAACATTTTGCCCCTACAGGTACGCAAGGCTTCGCGCGTATTTATTTTGGTTTTCGTCCGACTTCCTATTGGTTTCTTATCTGAAGTCTTCTTTAGATTTTCGTTTTTACTTAATCGATAATTTTTAAAATTAGAGTAAATTACTACCTTGATCAAAAATTTCCCGGAATTTATTCAGAAAATTAAAAATACAAGTTTATTCATCTAAATCTATATTGTCCCCTTCAAAGTAATCCCCATCGACTGCAACACACTTATGCCAGCGCTTGATCCAATCCTCGAAACATTTTTTATATTCGGTTTTCGGTATGTCCATCAGTGCTTCCTGCGATTTTTCCATTACTTCCTCTCGGCTGCTAAAACGCGTTCCCCGTAATGGTTCTTTAACTCGATTGAACAGAAAGAAGTCACAGGGAGCCAAATCAGGTGAATTCGGTGGCTGTTGGATGGTATTTGTTGCATTTTTCGTCAAAAAATTACGAATAATGATAGCACTGTGCGACGGTGCGTTATCATGGTGCAAAATCCACGAGTTTTCTGCCCACATTTCTGGTCTCTTTCGGCGAATTGCTTCACGCAAACGTCTCATAACGCCCAAATAATACTCTTTGTTTACTGTCTGGCCTTCTGGCAAAAATTCATGATGCACTACACCGTTGTAATCCATGAAAACCGTCAGCATTGCCTTCTTTTTTGACTGAAAACGACGTGGTTTTTTTGGTCTCGGCTCATTTGGTGAACGCCATTCACTTGCCTGATGTCTGGATTGCGTGTCGTACTCATAAACCCACGTCTCGTCTCCAGTAATGATCCTTTTGATGAACGTGGGATCGGATTCAGCCTCGCAAATCATGTCTTTTGCGACGTCAACACGGTCTCTTTTTTGCATGAAATTGAGGTCTTTTGGCACCAACTTTGCTGCTACACGACGGAAACCCAAATCATTAACCACAATGTCTTGGGCGGATCCATAGGCAATGTTCAAGTCCTCCGCTATTTCTCTGATGGTTAATTTGCGGTTATTGACCAACATTTCTTTTACTTTATCAATTTTTTCACCGAATTTCGATGTCGATGGTCTGCCACTGCGTTCATCATCTTCGATTGACTCACGACCACTTCTGAACCGCTCGTGCCACTGGTAAACGACCGTTTTTTTTAGAGAATCGTTGCCGAAACACTTTTCCAACATTTCCAACGTCCGTGCGCCACTAAATCCGTTTTTTACGCAAAATTTAATATAAGTTCGTTGTTGCAAATTTAAATCCATTTCTGCAATTGTAAAAAATCGCCAACACACACAGAGATAGATGTACTCTTGGCTACATAACTTTTGCAAATGTCAAGTTATGACACTAAGATTTAAAGGGAATATTAAAAACAGATGTACCAATTTAACAAAAAAACAGAACTCAAATCGGAACGATGGGAGCGCCACACGGTGGTTATTCCGGGAACTTTTTGATCAAGGTAGTATTCTTTGCCGCCTTTGCGTCAATAACCGCATAATAATAAGTGTCCCATTTTATCACCGATAATTTATCTGGAAAAACATTTTCAGGAACCTTACATCGTTGGTTCGTATATTTTTACTTCTTTTTTTGATTTACATAAATTGAAATGTAAACGATTTAATTTATTTTAAGGAAGGGTTTGGCAAACATCATCCAAAATAGCTCAATTGCAGTTTTAGTAATATCATTCACTGGATTGATTGGATCCACATCGATCATGCAATTACATCAATATATATGTGAAATATTTAGGTAAACCAAAGCAAAAACCTAAAGGACAATAGTGTAAATGATGGAATATAGATTTAGAACATCTTAAACCGTATGTAGTCAATCAGTTTGACATTTAAGATTCTATTAAAAACCTTAAGACGGTTGAGAAAAAATCAAGATACTATTTATCAACTAAAGATTTGCGATACATTTGATTAGAATGACACCTTAGATGTTTAATTGTGCCAAAAAATCAGCTTTACAGAGTAACTTTTTTAACAGGTCTAATGTAATTTAAATTTAAATATCAACATGTAAGCCAGCTCCTTAAAGACTCTTCAGTTTGCTCCCATTAACCAGCTATAGAATATTAATAACACAGTAAATAATAGTATGACTTCAATTGTTAGATAATTATATCAATTTTGTAGAGTACAAAAACACACATACTTTAAATGGGTACCTTTTCAATAAAATAACTCGCTCTTCAATTGGTTACCAGTTAATAAAAATAAATTAATTGCACAATGGCCCAACGGAATAGAAAAATAACATAAACATAGGTGTAATTTTTGAAATTAGATATTTTTAGTTTTTTTGATTCGCCTACGAGTATGTATAAACGTAAATAACTCTTGAAATTACTGCATTATTTATGAGAATGTTTGGGGAGCCGAGGGAGAATTTCGGTAAACAATGTTCTTACAAGTCCTTTATGATCATTATTTATCGACACTACCACTATTTCCTCCTATAACTATTCTAGAATTATTTAAACTATAGTTATTAATAATTACACCGATGCGTTAGTTCCGTAGAAGGTAGAAATATTTTATCAATCCCACAAAAAGATTACACTGATATCCTAGATAAAACGTGACACAAGAACACAAGTTGCAGAAATGACCACTTAGAATTTTTCAATTCTCTTGAAACATACAAGCGTTCATTTTCAGTTATGAACATAAACAAAATTCACAATAATAAATAAAACCTACTAATATTTTGTTCCTGATAGAACTAAATGGAACACCAAAACACGTATTGAAAAATACGAAATTGAAGTAACATTAGATAAAGTAGCATGCACTCGTAGTTAATTATTCACAGTACTGCGATCAGAAAAAGACAAAATGTACCAGACAGACGAGACAATAAGATTGAAATATTAATACAGTGTTCAAAACTTTAAAGGTGAAGACAATAATTCCAATGTATTTCGCAGAAGACAAGAACAAACGTCGGAGTGGATAGCTTTCATATTAGTCACGAATACACATAAATAGGCATATATATCGGTATTTGAGAGCCCTTAATATTAATACCTATTAGTATGTTACCGTTTTCTGTACGCCCTCGTGTTGATACAAGAAATAATTTTGTAAGCTACTTTAATGGAATTACCTGCATAAAGCAATTCTTGTTTCTCTCATACGTTCAACAGACAGGTAAGTATTGAGATGCAACTACCTTTGATTAATAATTACTTGCCTTTTCCACACGTTTCATGTGACTAAAACTAAGTCAGATTCACAGTCACGGATAAATGTGCGATTCTTTCAAGTCACGCAAAGGATTCTATATTTTTTCGTGTCAAGAAGAGAGATATTTCAAAAGCAAAAACTCTCTAAGTTCTCGTCCCGTCGCATAAGAAATCTCTATATTGGAGGGATTAGAAAACGGAGTCCGATCCGGACCCTAGACTCAAAGCGAATCGTCTTCCGAGGGTGCCAATAAATAATAGTTGCCTATTCGGATTCGCTTTTGGGGTTGTAGATAAAAATAAATTATTCTAAGATAAATCTGTTATTTCTTCACTTTAATAATTATTTCGTGCAAAAATTCCTTGCGGCGCACTGCGGGGAACAGTAACCGCGATCTTACCTAAACCTCTGCTAACATAGCGGTGCATATTTTTCTTACGTTTATGGGTGTGGTGATTAAATAAAATTTGGAGAGATGCACACTCCGGCTATTACAGCAGGGGTTCCATAATTTCTCTAGCCGATACCGCATAACGTCTGGTGACGAGCAATAAATATCAGGTGAATATTTCGTAGCAGAGTTACAGAAAACAAGAGTCACAATGGCCTGTTATACTATTGAAAGGGAATATGCCGTGGGGAATAATGTCCCGGAAAATAATACCAATAATTAATGCTCAGGCCTGGATGGAGAAATCGCGCTCCAATTGCTTGACGAATGACCATTGCTCATGTCTGCCACTTATAAAACCATTTAAATACACGTAGGTGTAAAGTTATTTAAAAAATTCCTTATTCTCATTTGAAGGACATATTTAATACTGATGATTTACCTGTTTGTTGAACATGGTTATTGCTTTAAATTTGATACATTTATTGCTGTGAGGTCAAACCTTTCAAACAAATCTTGTTCATTGACAAAAAGATATATATAATTTGCCGGTAAACAATCTCGTAGGCTGGCGAGACAAATTTTCAGTGACCTAAATGCTCGTTGACACATCACCGACTCCATGACAAAATGAATAATGGGACGTCGGACGCTGAACAACCCTTACTCGGCATTACGAAATTATGCTGACTCGCTGGCTCAGAGCATGGTGGGTAACCTGGAACAAGCAGAAAATATGAAACTGTGGATGTTTCGCCACGCTGCCACTGCGGCGGAACCATTGAGAGGATGATGAATACGCCATGGAAATCCTCATTGACGAATTCTATGAAAAGAAAGAGTTTTATATAAACATATATATATGCACAGATACATACATATGTATATATACACGCATACGAGTATATTTATATATACATATTCGTATATGTATATATATACTTATATACTATATATATATATATATTTATATATATAATATATATACTACCTTGATCAAAAATTTCCCGGAATTTATTCAGAAAATTAAAAATACAAGTTTATTCATCTAAATCTATATTGTCCCCTTCAAAGTAATCCCCATCGACTGCAACACACTTATGCCAGCGCTTGATCCAATCCTCGAAACATTTTTTATATTCGGTTTTCGGTATGTCCATCAGTGCTTCCTGCGATTTTTCCATTACTTCCTCTCGGCTGCTAAAACGCGTTCCCCGTAATGGTTTTTTAACTCGATTGAACAGAAAGAAGTCACAGGGAGCCAAATCAGGTGAATTCGGTGGCTGTTGGATGGTATTTGTTGCATTTTTCGTCAAAAAATTACGAATAATGATAGCACTGTGCGACGGTGCGTTATCATGGTGCAAAATCCACGAGTTTTCTGCCCACATTTCTGGTCTCTTTCGGCGAATTGCTTCACGCAAACGTCTCATAACGCCCAAATAATACTCTTTGTTTACTGTCTGGCCTTCTGGCAAAAATTCATGATGCACTACACCGTTGTAATCCATGAAAACCGTCAGCATTGCCTTCTTTTTTGACTGAAAACGACGTGGTTTTTTTGGTCTCGGCTCATTTGGTGAACGCCATTCACTTGCCTGATGTCTGGATTGCGTGTCGTACTCATAAACCCACGTCTCGTCTCCAGTAATGATCCTTTTGATGAATGTGGGATCGGATTCAGCCTCGCAAATCATGTCTTTTGCGACGTCAACACGGTCACTTTTTTGCATGAAATTGAGGTCTTTCAGCACCAACTTTGCTGCTACACGACGGAAACCCAAATCATTAACCACAATGTCTTGGGCGGATCCATAGGCAATGTTCAAGTCCTCCGCTATTTCTCTGATGGTTAATTTGCGGTTATTGACCAACATTTCTTTTACTTTATCAATTTTTTCACCGAATTTCGATGTCGATGGTCTGCCACTGCGTTCATCATCTTCGATTGACTCACGACCACTTCTGAACCGCTCGTGCCACTGGTAAACGACCGTTTTTTTTAGAGAATCCTTGCCGAAACACTTTTCCAACATTTCCAACGTCCGTGCGCCACTAAATCCGTTTTTTACGCAAAATTTAATACAAGTTCGTTGTTGCAAATTTAAATCCATTTCTGCAATTGTAAAAAATCGCCAACACACACAGAGATAGATGTACTCTTGGCTACGTAACTTTTGCAAATGTCAAGTTATGACACTAAGATTTAAAGGGAATATCAACAACAGATGTACCAATTTAACAAAAAAAACAGAACTCAAATCGGAACGATGGGAGCGCCACACGGTGGTTATTACGGGAACTTTTTGATCAAGGTAGTATATATATTTTTATATATATATACTAATATATATATATATATATATACTAATATATATGTATATATATTAGTGTATCTAATTTAAAGATATCGATACATCCAGGCGATAATATCAAATTTTGTGTCATTAGTTCGTGGTACAGCATTGCTATCTGCTAAAATTTTAATAAAGCTTCCAAGTTTTGAAAAAATGTTTTAATCTCCTTAATATAGGATTTAGATACATTGATTCATTACGTAACGATCGTTGACCAAGGAAACGTTGCTGATATTTTGAATGTGACGGCAATTGCATATTTGGACCTTTTGAAGATTTATGAATGATATTACGAGAGATGATCATATACAGTTGTATATTCACGAATGACGAGATACCAACTATTAAAAATTAGAATGGCCCATAAGGCAATTTCACTCGAACGTTTAGCTGTCACAAGGTTTTAGTTATTTCAGCCTAAATCAGCATGGGCTCTTCAATATTAGAACCTTAATTTATTTTAAACTCTTTAACGGCATCTTAAAACTTGAGAATAACTCAACGGTTAGGCGAAGTCATTTTATTCATAACGTTCAGTTTCTATTCTAAGGTAAATGTTACGATATATTCATTGGCATCTTTCAATGGAGTCTTCAATGCTACCTTTGGAGAAAACGAGGAATCCCAAGTGATTCACGGTGAATTAATAATATCAAATTTGCGGGCACCAATTAAGCGTAATTTCATTACTCGTCATCGAAGATTGAAAATAAATGCAGTGTATTCAGCTACACAATATTAAACAAG
This sequence comes from Hetaerina americana, assembly GCF_022747635.1. Classification (NCBI taxonomy): domain Eukaryota; kingdom Metazoa; phylum Arthropoda; class Insecta; order Odonata; family Calopterygidae; genus Hetaerina; species Hetaerina americana. The sequence goes on along the minus strand of NW_027286292.1, from coordinate 13,095,345 downwards.
TGGACATCTATTTAGTCCTTTATGTACAGTCACTTAACTCTACAGTTCAGCATTAAAGCAATGGATTTACACTATTTGACGATTCAATGCAATGCAAAAACTTAACCGTGGAAAAATCATTCACCTTAAGCGGGGTTCAAACTCGAATCTCTCGATTCTCCTCTGAACGCTTTAACCAATGAGGTTACAGAGGCGTCCTGTTACACTGTCAGAAGTCGAGGGATCCGTGTTCAAGGCTTATTTTTAAACTAGATTTTTACAGGTAGTTTTGCACTGATGTTTCTGTATTCCGGTCAATATGAAATCGTTAAACTACTACTATTTTGGCTACTCTCGCAGTTCTTTGAATTTAGTCCAATTCAAATTTAAGGTCGCATTCCTATATGCTGAAAATAGCATAACGATTCATTGCAGCTAATATCATATCAGCTTCTTTAAATACAGACATTATTTCATGACGTTCACAACTCATCACTTTTTATATTATTACACTCATATTTTGTGCTTGTTATCCATTAATACCCTTATATTTGCTATTTTCAATTCCAATTACTGGTTATAAGCTGAAATTCGAATACAAATACAATTCTCGTAATGATTAACAGGTCTTTGCAATATTTTAACGTCAACATTCACGTATCTATCATCAAAATCTTTCCAGCTAGATGAAGTTGCCGTTTTCATTGGTGTCTATCAAAATTCATAATTTATTCTGAGCGATCACGGGGTTATATTTTACAAATAATGCAAATCTAATTCAATATATGAAAGCAGCCATTATAAACATGCGACAAAAATATAACTCCTTGGGGTATACGTCCAAGAGACACAGATACGGCGGTTACCGTCCTGCGTCGGGGGTAGCTGCAGGGATGGATGACATTACTAAGGAGTATCGTTAGGAATGCCTCGGAGGGTGGGTTGACCCGACAAATGATGAGAGCTGAGACGGTGAGGGAATCTTTCCGAATACTGCCCTAAATTCTCTAGGATCCTTAGTAGCCCTTAATGGGAAACCTGCGCATCACATTACGAAAGAAACCAATTTCTTGGAGTTTTTCTCAGTGTTTTTAACCGTCAAAATGTCTAATTAGCAAAAGAGTAACAGCAAGAAATACAATTTTTACTCATTGAATTGAAACTCTATTATATGCATTATTATGCAGTACATTTGAATCTACCCTATCTGTTTAAGAAAATAAAGTATCTGTTCTGACTGAATCTTTTTGTGTTATGTTAACTTGGGAGCGTGGTAGTTCAGTAAACATAGCGTTAGCCTACCAGAAAGAGGGCTCGGGCCTGATTCCAGGTGACGGCTCTGTACACCGTCAGCTTCACTCGAGCCGCGTGCTTTTTCGAGTACCAGATCTTAATGGGAAACCATTAGTAGCACAAGGAAAGGAACTGGCCCTGTTATCATGATGTGCAAATTTCACATTCCGTTATGCTTAGTATTTCAGTGAAATCTACCCTGTCCTCTCAAACCAACTCTCGGGTTGACCACTGCGGTTGGGTTATGATTTACTGAACGTACCGTTAACCAAATTCATTGCGCATGCATAACTTCTATTCGCAAATCATATAGCGTATAATTGGTTGCTATAATTTGCCTCGCAGGGGCTTGAACTAAATATGGAGAATTTTTTTAAAATCTGAAAATAGGAACTGTAGACACTTAATTGTTTTTTTATTAAAAACCGATTTATTAAAAAAAATTACAGAATTGACGATTGTTAAGGGTTTTTCTAAATACTTTCGATCGTGAAATTAAATTACGCTAAGGATGGTATTAACCTGCATTTATCCTTGTTTTTTTCTTAATGTCATTTTAAATGATTCTATTTGCGTGGCAATTCTTTTCTAATAATTAGTGATCCCATTGTCCAAATCTGTGTTTGTGTAAACGAGATGGTTTTTCGCCAATAATTAGAGGCATCATAAAAAAATATATATTTGTTAACCCCTGCGATAAATAGGTGTAAATGAATACTTATTAGCAATTTGTATTCAAAGTCAAGCATTGTGTATGGTTGTTTCATCTAATTGGAAATAACTTAAGATTTTAAAAATGTAGGCCCATAAAATCTGTGCAAATCTCTCTGGAAATGTAACAACGTTTTATCCATAGTTTTGACTCATTGCTCATTAATTATTTAAATCAGGGCTGATGCACTCTTTGATTTTAATATAACCATTAATATAATATTTCCGGTTTTACTCAATGTTTAATTGCAAATGTTGGATAAATAAACTAATGAAAGATTAACGAACCTTAAAAATATATAGAAATTGCCATATATAAATTTGTTGTGAGGAAAATGTACGTTAATTAGTAATGTACGTAATCTTTCATTTTTTATACAGCAAAACATTGCCGTAAATCTATCTTTCTAGTGATTAGAGAATATATAGATCATCTCTATTTATATATTTTTTGACAATTATAAAAATTATATTTGTGCATTCATGCATTTTCTGAGCGAGGAGTTCAACTCCAATGCCTTTGAAAGCGGAGTTCGAACGCGGATGCCATGCAGATTGGTGAATAACTTTTCAACGATTGGAAGACGTTCCTTGCTCAATCCATGAAATAGTTGTGCCTTCCAAGAACTGTGAAATAATTTTTCAATTGATAAAAAAGTCTTCTCCTGTCTCTGAAAAAATTTCGGCGGTTAAAAACCGGTTGAAAACCAAGTATGTGTCTGTCATAAGCAACATAATGGGATATCATTCACTAAAAAAATAATGCATTGGATAAAATTATTTCAAGTTTAGTGATAAATATTATAGCCCAACGTATTAAACAGCTATGGATATTCATCAATCTCCGTTGATAAGAACTCCGTTTATTTCCCATTTGTAAAGATATTATTGGTATAAATTTAATTATTTCCATATGATTTGCTTTAGGTACAACCAGTCTATTTTGGATGTATACAGTTTAACAAGATAACAAAATTTACCAATGTAATGTTTCATTTTTGAATTAAAGTATTTCCCTCACTTAAATTTACAGTTGAGTTATAAGACAAAAACCAACTCCAAATGTTTTATTAAAAGGTCCACTTCTCCAAATCGTGAACCGTTTGCTAGTTTTCGGGCATTACAACAGGTGGAAAATTGAGTAAACTTCATTGATCACCACTTACACTTGACTTGATCAACTTTCAAACATTGACATGCTCGTTGAAAAATACATTAGATATTTAGAGAAAACATGTACATTGCAAATGTGCGAGAACAGAAAAAGAAAAAATCAGGGAAAAAAAGCTTATCAAAAAATATGATATTTAGTCTAAAGAAACATTCAATTAAACGCGTACCAGACAACTTGTTAGATACTCTTGAAAGTATTTAAAAAAGTATCGTAGATCTAAGAATCGATTGGCCCCCGTTACTTTTCCGTCATGATTTTCCATGAAAAAAGAAACTTCTATCTCATACTCATCTTCCGCACCCAGAATCCAGCCACCCGTCCAAACGCCCAAAAAACCTGAATTTATGTCCCAATGAAAAATCATCTCCAACTGGTCATATGCACGACCGAATAAAACATTACCCCGATTACTACAGCTTAAGGTCATATGCAGGCTTCGCAAGGTCAAAATACGTCTGTTCATTCCCCGTCTTTGTCACCGTATTCCTTAATTGCCCAAGTCAAATCATCTAGCTGTAATTCTAACGCTACCTTATGTGCTTCATACTATACTACAGGTACTGTATATACTTTTATTATATTCTCTTGATTAATAGGTGCCTACTTTTATTTCTCCACAGGATTTCTAACTAATAGTTTTATTCAAGCATTATGAATCAAAATAATACTGGAACCATTACATATTTACCATTCGTCTTTAGCATAAAGTATCAATGGCCATGATGGCGATATTCAATATTTCTCAACTCAGCAAAGGATATAAACGTTAGAAGCATATTTTAAGCAAGCCGTTTCATGAATGTTCACTTTCCCTTTCGTCATTAATGAATCCCTCCACGCGTAGAACAGCTATATAGAGCAACGATAGAATGTAATCAAATCGGCAATATTATAATTCGTAGAGAAACCACACCTGACACGCGTTCCATAATTCTCAAAGGGCGTCACTCTCTTCTCATCCGACTCGTCTCAAAACATAATCATACAGCTGCGCTCCCTCTCGAATGCTAGTGCCCTCGAATGAATTCCTTAAATAGACATCCGAGCAGCCTAGGCCTCCAGGCAACGCCAAATCAACTCGCGTGGTAAATTTTTTAACCCTTCCTCTCAGGTGTGCCGAAAATTGCAGCGCCAGCCGAAATACCCGAGGCGGCAGTCGAGATAAGGGGCGCGAACTCCCCCCTCCCGACAACACTGGTGGTCGGGAAGGGAGCGTGGAGGGCGGGGTTCCAGGGGAGTGGGGGCGGTGGTTATGGCGGCGGCGGCGGGAGGGAATGGTGACGGCCGACGGAGGTGGGGGGGGGGGAAAGAGGAGAATGGTGGGAAGGCTGGTGAGAGCATTGGGCAAATGGTGCGGAAACCATACGAAGCGTCAACAGCGATATATAGTATGAGTGAAATTCCTCGGATATAACTCAGGACCCCTGATGGAATGAGCTTGATAAACTGTCACGGGGACCGCGCTCAGGTGGGAATAGGGGTGAGAGATAGCAGAGATAGGTGGAGAAGCTGATGGGGAAAGGAAAGGTGGTACATTAGAATTGTGACTTATGATATGAGAATGGAATGGTAATCTGTAGAACAGCGATAGTGGCACTTAAGCTGCGGCACAATCCATTAGCTCAGTGTTTGGCCTAATTGTCTACAATTATTTGGTAGTTCGCTTTCAAAAGGTCCGATGCCATTTATACCCCAATTTTGACGGAAACAGTACGAAAGGGAACATATTTTTGTGATTTCTTCCGACCAGGTATCGATGCCTAGAGCAGAAATGGAAGTCCTGCTGCATCGGCACCAGCGTCTAGGGCATTAGCCATGCTCTCACCGATAGCCAAGTCGTTAATCAAAGACACTGGGATGGGAAGAGACTTAAGCTGAAATTCGCTGAAAGGAATGTATATGAATGGAGAAATATTTAAATGCACCATTCAATAATGGGGAGAGCTATTTAACTTGTAAGGTCAAACTGACATTTAGGGCATGATAGCTATGCTCATTTGCTAGTGTGGGCTAAGGTGGGTTTCTATGGGGCAAAGCCTAGTTATCAGCATATCAGCAGGGATCCTATTTATTTCTGAGGATAGGCGCTGGTGGCTTCTCTTGCTCTTCATTATAAAATATTCTCGAAATATTGAATATATCAAAAAAGGAGAAGCTCAAAAGTGATACCCCCGGTGAAAAGCGCGCACGCCAAATTACTACGAGGTTGCTAGTTCGAAGAGATAGCAAATATGTTTCAAAATGAATAGCACTTTTTAGACTTCACTTTTTAAAGCTTAAGCTTTAGGCTTCAATTATTTTAGAAGTTGTGAATAATGGAATTGATACGTTCATAGCCGGGATAGTCAAGCATAACAGTAACGACACAAGTTGGTGGACAAATGATGATGCCGAGGAAATAGAGGGCATTGTTTACCTCTTCAAAATCGCAACCAAATATAAAAAACACATCACTAGAATCAAAAGAAAGGGCAAAATACCAAATCAAACTATCTACTCTGAAGAAGTCTAGGTAAATTTAAGAAAAATGCATCTACATGTACACAATGCCCTTAGAGTCATAACAAGGAAATGGAAAGTATTGATGTCCAATAAAAATGAAAAATAAAAATTGTTGGTGTTTAAATTTTGGCTGCCAAAAACATGTTATATAATTCATAAAATATGAATAATTATTACAGTAGCTACTACAACTACGGTATCTAAAATTGAGTAGTTTCAGGCGTGATGTGGTGGAATTTGAACATATTAAAGGTAAGATGGTAACAATTTTTCTCTAGATAAGTTTAATAGTAAAACCGGGTTTGAATGCAATGCATCCAAACCCGGTTTTGCTATTAAATTTATCTGGTGAAAAATTGCTACTATCTTTTCTTTATCATGAAGGATCCATGCTGCTTCCGGGAATTACCGTCGCGTACGTGTGTTGACGGACTACGCCACCGTAATTCCCAGAAGCAACATGGAGCCATTGATGGATCCATCCATGGATTCATCAGATAGACGTCAAGGAAGCCTAAGGATTAATTTATTTCTTTGATTACTGTGTTTATAGTAATGTATATATATATATAATTATTAATTAATCTACCTGTTTAGGTATGTTTTACATGGACACAACTACCAAATAAATATTTTATGACTCCTAATAACACACATTCCAGCTACTACATCAAATCCCTCTTCGTCTCTGTCTACTTCCTTCCTCACTTCATCACGTCCAACATCCCTATTCTGTTCCTTCCCTTTCCTCGTTTGCCTAGCATTCTCCCCTAAATTACAGTCTTCAACATCCCACTGCCGGTCAGTACCCTATTCATCCACTTTTCCTACCTCCATAGGATTTCTCCCAGCAAACCCCTCTCTTCGCCCACCATACCAAGTACTTCCTCATTTGTTTTCTTCTCTGTCCATTTCACCTTTTCCATTCTTCTCCACACCCACATTTCAAAAGCCTCCAGTCTACGTCTATTCTCCTGCTTCAATGACCACGTTTCCGCGCCGTACATAGCTACGCTCCACATCAAAGGTTTTACTAGTCTTTTCTTAATATCCTTACTCAACGTCTCTTTCATCAACTCCCTCCTCCTTGTGAAAGCCTCTTTGCCTAGCCCAATTTTTCTCCTTAGGTCCTAACTGCTTTCACCGTGTTGGTGCCAAACACTTCCAAGATACGTAAACCGTGCTAGTGTGCCCTCCTATTTTAACATTAAACTTAGTCTTTTTCTTTCCAAAAAAATTGCATTACCTTTGTTTTATTTATATTGATTTTCATCCTGTATCTATCGCACTGAATTTCCACTTCACACAGCAATATTTGCAACCCCATTGGCTGACTGACAAACTAGAATTTGGTCATCAGCAAACCTAACTGATTTTACGAATTCCCCGCCCACTTACATTCCTACCTCCAGTTCTTCCCATGCCTCTTTAATCATTTCCTCCACATATACGTTGAACAGCAACGGTGATAATGGACAGCCCTGCCTTACACCTCTTCCTAACACTGCCCATCCGGACTCCCCGTTCCCCACTCGCAACTGAGCAGTCTGATACATGTACAGGTTGCGGATTAGCCTCCTGTCCCTCCAATCTACCTCTATTTCCTGCAATACACTCGTTAGTTTTTCCCAATTAACTCTATCATGCGCTTTTTCGAAATCTACGAAACAGGCAAATACCTCCTGGTTGTATTCTATATTCCTTTTGATTAATAATCTCATTACTGCAATGGCATAACGCGTGTCTCTTCCCTTCCTAAACCCAAACTGATCATCCCCTAAGTAATCATTTGCCCTACCCTCTATCCTTTTGTTTATGATCCTGAGAACACCTTTAGCGTGGGATATCAAACTTTTTGTTTTTTAGTCCTCACATGATGTAGTCTTTATCCTTTTCAGAAATGGAACTGAAACTGATCTCACAATACTTCCGACCAGATTGCTATCTCATAGATGCTTCGAATCAGTGCAAATAGGCACTTTCTTCTACATTTTCCTAAGCTTTTAGTAGTTCCGCAGGAAAGTTGTCTACCCCCACGGCTTTATTTGATGTCGTCTCCCTTAATGCCCTTTCTATCCCATCGTCGAGTATGCCTGAACCTAAACCATCTTCCTCTAAGTCATGTTCCCTTTCTATGTCTAACTTTCCTAGCCTAAGTTCTTTACCTTACACTTATTCCACATATTTCTTCCATCTCTCTTGGATCTTTTCTGTTTCAATTATTATCTTACCCGACCTATCTCCAACTTTCGGCAGAGATCTTCCCTTCTTGATTTCCGATACTGATTTAACTTTGTTGTATAGCCCACCAATTTCACCCTTCTTCCGCAAACTTTCCATATCCTAACACTGCGTCTTCCGCCATGTTTCTTTTGCTTAATTTGTTTCCCGTCTAAAATTATTATATGACTTTTTTAATTCCGTCTGCCTAGCTTTGTGTTTACATTCTTCCATATTCTTCTCTTATCTATCTCTTTAATCAAATCATCCTTTATCCATGGTTTCCTTGTCCTTTTCCCATTAACGGTTCCTATAGTTTCATTTGCGGCTTTCGATATCCCTTTTTTGATATATTCCCATTTTTCTTCGATAGTACTCAGCTCTTTACTCTCACCCATTATTTTCTCTACAGCCTGCTGATACTCCTTCCTTGTCAATCCATTTAATGTAGATTCCATTTCCTAACTCGCCGCCCATGCTTTATCCTTTAGAAACGGTCGCTAGCTTTCAATACAACCAAATTGTGGTCAGAGTCCGCATCCGCTCACGCGAAGCTGTGCAAATTGATCATACTGATCTAAAACCTGCGCCTAACCATAATATAACCGAACTGATACCTCTCTGAGTCACCTGACATTTTCCATGTATGCCTACGCCTTTTGTGGTGTCCAAACTAAATGTTGGTGATGACTAAATTCTGTCTCCTGAAAAACTCAATCGCTTTCTCCCCGCAGTCATTCGTCCTGCCTAAACCTTAGTACCTAACCTTATCACCACCTCTTTCTTCGCCTACCGCCGCATTCCAATCCTACATGACTATCAAATGTTTCCAGCCAGAGAGACAGCATTACTATTTAAAAAATAGAACACGTCAGGAATTTTCCATCCAGGAAGTTGAATTGAATTTTGCATGATGCCCTTTTGCTCCCTTACGCTTGCACCAATCGAGTATGAGACAACAGGAATCTTATAGATTACTGAGAAAAATGAAAAATACTTAAGAGAGGAGTTCTATAGCGAAATAAATGGAGATTTAATATAATGAAAATTATTTGGCCGAGTATAAATCTTGTTATACGTTAATGCACGTAATATGTAGCCTGACGTATTTTTTCCAACTGAGGGACAGATATGAAGTCAAAAAAATAGTACCCATTCTAATTAACTCATGGTCATTCATATAGATGTAAAGTGGCATTTCTATGCCAGATACGTGTCGTATATTCCAAATCTTGCCTAACTAAAGCGTAGTTTTGAATTCAAATATTCAAACTTTGTTTTGAACATGCGTCTAATCTTTTTTGTAACAAGTATTGAAAAATAATGATCTTCAGTGCAATAGGTCCGAAATTACAATATAAACAATTCTGTTCCTCCATCAGAATCGTGCCATGTAGTATTGAGGTCATGTCTGTTGAAATATTTTCCAGCTGGATTTTCCCGCTGAATTAGATTTTCTATAAAAGTAATAATTCATCGAAAACAATGCAACGATAATGCAATAATAATGGAAAAATATTCCGTGTGACAAACATAAATAGGGTAATCCATCAGGATAATTATTGATGATTCTTGGCAATTTTCTCTAAACGCCTCATCTTTTACTTCATTTTTCACGCATCACAAGCGCTCTTTTTTATACCATTACATAATTTTCCCTTGATTCACAGTACTTCCTCCATCCACTTATTTCATCTCTAATTTTCCTCCATCAACTCAGCTCTTCCCACCATCTCCGTTTACCCATTCTAAGCCATCACACTTTATTTTCATGTATCGCCTCTCTAGTCCACGTGATCGAAAGCCTAGGCGTCTTCTTGAAGTAAGGTCGCGCGTTAAAATCTCGCCTATATTTGCCTAAGCGGCATACTATCTAGCAAGCAACCACGAGGCCTTAGTTTAGGTCCCTAGCCTTCGAAATGGAGGGGAATAAGTCCGGATGATGAAGCTTTGTCATTAAGCATCACGATTTACGACTTTAATGATTTTGTCCATGAATTGCCCAAGAGATCAACCAATCCTCGACTTTCCTTGTTCAACGAAAAATGTACCTCATTTATGCTACCGATATATTCAGTCAATTGGATTATTTCCTCAACGTCTAAGGTAAATTGCAGATTTTGAGTCCTCGAGAGCGCATTCCCTCCCAAACCTAGTTAATTAAGAATTGTTGCTCACCCAGAGTATATTGTCACCACCCTAGGAGCTTTTATCTCTATTTTCTTCAACTCCCGAATTCATATTCTCAGAGACGAGTCATAAACTCACAAGCCATATTCGATGCGAGTTTGATTCATGTACACAAGTTGCATAAATAGAATGGAAGAGAGGACCTGCTGTCCTGATTTTAATGAAAATAAAGACGGCATTTTCATTGGCACTCAACTCACTGATAAAGCGCACTTTGAAAGAAATGAAGACATTAAGGATGTGATAAGTGAACGTCGTTACTTCCATCGGGGCGGCCTTTTAAAGTACTCTTTAAAAGGAAAAAAATCGCTCAGTTGCTTCGGAAGCAATTCGGGAGGAGTGCATGTGCTTGCGGAGGGTGGAGGGAGTGGCGGTGAGTGGAGTGAAGGGATAAAACGTTGAAGCAGGTTAGTGTTCTCTTCGGAAGCGTGCGTCCCCTTGTGCGGTATCCGCCGGCGGCACCAAACACGAGCACCCACAAAGAGGCGGCTGCGGAAAGGGGAAAGGGTGCGTTTGAGGGGGTGGGTGATCAAAGGGGCGTTTTTCTCCGCCGACGGGCAATCAGCCCGACCCCCCTTGCCCCACCGCCCTGCCCTTGACATCCCTTCCCTTCCGAGGGACGGCGGCCGCGCCCGAGCACCCACGCACACAAACAATTACGCAAGCATGGAGATCGCGCATCGCTCGCGTGTATCCGTGACATCTAGCGGAATGAACCCACGGCTCGGGGCAGGGGTGGGGGCGCTTCCACCCGGACGTGTGGCGGCGGAGAGTCATCTTCGCCTCGTGCTTGTCTCAGACACTGAACGAACTTCGCGTCCTTCCCCATCGTCCGGCAGTTGGACCCATTTTCTTTCGAGTGATATGCTCTAGATGGATTGTGTGCATGCGCTGATGAAATTTTACATTCCTTTAAATACTTGGGTGTTATAATTACTCACGATCTGTCCTGGGGAAAGCACATACGAGAAATATGCGGTCGTGCTAATAAAAATTTGGGATTTGTAAAAAGAGTGCTGGGCAAATGTGACGATAAAGTGAAGGAACGATGTTTTCTTGCCCTAGTCAGGCCCTACCTAGAGTATGCTGCCAGCATGTGGGATCCTCAAGAGATAAATTTGATTTCGGAATTAGATCTAGTTCAGCGGAGAGGGGCTAGATTTGTCAAAAATTGTTATGTCCAACGCAGTAGCGTAACTACTTTGCTAGAAAATTTAGGCTGGGATTCCCTTAAACAGCAGATTTTACAATATAGATTAAACTTATTAAAAACATTTAAAGATGGGTACTTTTCCGATGACATCAAGAACATAATACGAATGCACTGAATGGTTGAGGCCTTAACTTTGTAGAATTCCATTTTTAACTTAGGAAAAATAATATCTTTGCTTTCTACAAAATAAACTTTATTCGTCGAATAGTTTCGAAAAGTCGTCTAAACTAGTCGACGAATAAAGTTTATTTTGTAGAAAGCAAAGATATTATTTTTCCTAAGTTAACATAATACGAACCCCAACGTATTACGGGCGGAGGGATCACAAATATAAAATTAGAGAGATAGATTGCAAGACTGACAGGTTTAAATGGTCATTTTTTACAAGAACAATACGAGACCAGAATGCTTGTAATCGAAATCCCCCACTAGTCGGCTCGACATAATAAGTGTTAACCTACAAGGTAGTGACTGCGCATGGTTATACTAGTATATTTATATATATATATATATATATATATATATATATATATATATATACATATATATTTGCAGGCTCCCTTCACCTTTCCCCATCTATTTGAAAAACCCTAACCCCCTCATCCCTTACCCTTTCCTCCTGGTGCTGCAACACCTTTTCGGTGGCTCGCAGGGTGTTGATGTAGATGTACATGTCAGTTGTTATAGGCATTCGCCATTGGTGATAACTCTCGCTCCCCCAATCTCACCCAGGCCTTTTAAAGTGTCATCCAAAGGACTCAATTGTCACAAGGTTTCAATTTCATTATTCATTAGTTCTTCTGAAACGTGGTGGTATTCTAGGCCGCCATAAATGCGTATATAGGTTATGACACCTTGTGGCCATCCTCGCTGTTTTCTTTCCATCGATGTGCCCAAACATCCGACATGAAAACTAAGGGCAAACAATGACATATGTGCATATTTGGCTCCAGCTATCATCATGTTTACCGTGCATTTTTTCCATTTGTGCGTGCTTGTTTTCCACGAAATAAGTGTGTTATTTATTGTATCTTTCTCCTTCCACATCAAACCCTCGCCTTAAAGAGTGAATGATACGGAAATATTAGCGAGAGACGGCCAACCACGGCAATAGCAACTGCATATGGTAGCAGCGCAGCCGAATGCACATCTAAATTATTTTTTTTAAACCCGCAAGTAGATTAGCAGAATTCAGCGCATTAGGTAGAACAATGGAAGAGAAATCTAGTTTTAATGTTCGCATCGAGATGGTGGGGGGGCTAACGTACTGGCTTCCCACCCAGAGGGCTCGGGTTCAAATCCCGGTGGTGATGAATATTTTTCAGAGGTATCTCGACCCCTACTTGAGGTGCTTTGTGGAGGGCACTTTGAGTGAGTTCGCCGTCCGTTGGATGGGATGTTAAACTGCGGACCCCTTGGCGCCTTTCGTAAAGAGTAAGCTTATGCCGACGCCGGGTTTCTCTCCACCCTTCATCCTTTCCTATCCATCCCCTATGGCGCAAATGACCTCAACTGTCGGTCGCCTCCCCTAAACACTACTACTACCAATGTCTCCATCCCTCTTGACGACCCTCTAAATCGATGCTTAAAAGTTCCCGCTCCAAGTCATTTCGCCACCCGAATGACATTTCCGGTCCCTATGCTCTGGCGCTTTGCGTGGCCCCTTTGGGTAAAAGCGAAGAGCCAGCGGCACCACTAAATCACAGGGAAGGAGTGGCTCCCTTGGCTTCCCGCCAAAAGCAGCCCACGCCCGCCGGAACTTAGTGTTACGCTCATTTGTCCGAAAATATGCCTTTAATTCTTTGGAGATCAGCGTTTTGTAGAAGGAGAAACGTCAAGCGTCAGGTCTTTCTCTTTGAATTCCAATCGCTGACATTCCAAAGCTTGAATTATGCTTAAGAAATTCTAAAGTTTATTCTTCATTTGTTATTGTACACGTATTCGTGTGTGCATGTGTGCACACACACACGCACATATATATATATATATATATATATATATATATATATATATATATATATATATATATATATATATATATATATATATATATATATATATATATATATATGTACATATATATATATTTATATATATATGTACATATATATATGTATATATATATTTATTTATTTATTTATATATATTTATATATATATATAAACACACACGCACGCATGTACATATACATATTATGTATTCATGTGTGTGTATATATATGTACTTATTAATGTCTATAATAATAATATACAATCGTCTACATAGGAACCTGGTTTTCCAGGGAAGAGCGTTTGACCAGAAGATATGTTTTTGATTGCCAGGCACGCTTCTCTGGGCACCCTCAGCTTCCCCCAAGCTGTATGATTTTTCGGTTACTTCCTGGAAAATTTACAATTTAAGTTCAGCGCCCGACAGGTATACATTTCATCTTTCACTAATATTTTGGTGCATGTGTGGAGTGCTAAAATTTCAAATGAAAGTAATTGTTAATCAATGCTACACTCATATATTTCACATAAGGTTTATCTCCATATCGTTTGGTGCCATTAGTTCAATTTTTAAAGCAAATGTGATAAATTGCTGCTGAAAGTGCTTGATTGACACTCTCCTATGATAAAGTGTTCAATGTGAATTTTGTGCGATAAAGTTGATAATATTATAAATAATTGACATAATCAGCGTATTTTTGGCGGAGCATTAAACAGATTAGTTATTATTTCTGGTGATGGAAGAAAATACCAATTTGTGCATCCTCTTCATAGTATATCCTTGTGATTCATGAATATAGGAATTAATGAAGCTCTGCAAAATCTATCTGGTGGAGAATATTGATAGTGAGGATAAGGTAATGTAATTTAAATGCTATCTTAGATTTGAGAACCTAAAGAAAATAACTAAGACGTTTTGGCAGATAGAAACATCAAAAGAAACCGAGCTGAATATGGAATTACAACGGAAAATTAATGAAATGAGAAATAAAAGCAATACGGAATCGTAGGGAAAGAGATCTAGGTCACATAAGTGTAGAAAAATAAACACTGATGGAAGTTGCAGAGTTTTGATATCTAGGCGGTAAGATCACTAGCAATTAGAGAATTATCACAAACAGTCTTGAAGAAGTAGGCTCTCTGTCAGAAGAAGCATTTTCTACCAGATAGGAGCACTTTTCTAGATATAAGGCAGTTCAAAAGCACCCGAAGGTAAAGAAACGCTGCAGAAGCTAGGTGTGGGCACAAGATGAGATCGGGCCCAGGGTCGACGCATAGCATCGCTAATCACCCTGCCCTTCTGTAGTGAGCACGAAACAGTTACCGCGGACTCTCCTCCACCCACCCCCACCTTCCCGTCCATCTCCCGAGAGGATTCACGCTTGCTTCACCGAAGGAATGTGAATGGAGAATAGGAGGTCAGAGGCACGACCCCTCCGCACCACAGGCGTCCCAACCGGCAGGCAACCCACGCCGACCGCCATATGACATTTCTTGGGTCCGGGTGGAGAGGGAGGGAAGCATGGTGCTCTTGGTGCCCACGATGGTGTGTGGGGGTGAATCTACGGCAGAAAGGGACCTAAAAGATGACGACAGATGTAGCTTCCTGGTTTGGTAGTCCAGAAATTCAAGAGAGAAAAAAAGCACGGGTGTACCCTCCCTCCCATCCCTTGGGTCACCCGACAGCCCCCTCAACACTTCTCGTCCCGCTTATTCAGTGTGTCGACTGTGGGCACTTGACGCTGCCTGGGATCGAATAGTTATGTCATGTAAACTATCACCTAAGGAATATATTTAAGAGAAAGATTTTTCGGTGAAGAAAAACTGATGGTGTTTAAATAATTTCTCCGATTCAAATGAGTGAATAAAGCAATGGACGCAAAAAATAGCAGATTCCATCGAAAACATTAATAGGAAGAGGGTTATATCCGCAAAAAAGTTTCAGGGAGTACATATGCAACTATGGAATGCTAAATTGGTGGTGCACCAAATATAATTAGGAAAAAACGCAGGGCATATTTTAAATTATGCAAATCACCATTTAGATATGATACTGAGTTTATTTTTAAAAGCTATTAAAAACATTTGGCTAGAATTCGTTTTAAAGGTAAATTCCGTTCCTGACTTCTAAGCACTCCCGAGACAAGGTGGTATCATAATTACAAGAGAATAATGAAAGATCTGGTACTTTCCCGGCGTATTAGTTGGGTGAATTCTTATCGGGTCTTCCACCGGGTCAATGGCTCCATAGCTGCCGACGTTTCGATTCCCGACTCGGTCATCGTCATCAGGGCTGATTGCCGTTCCGCCAAAAATCAATGCCAATAAAAAAAAATAAATAAAAAAATAAAATGCCAATATTTGAAACTTTTTGGCGGAACGGCAATCAGCCCTGATGACGATGACCGAGTCGGGAATCGAAACGTCGGCAGCTATGGAGCCATTGACCCGGTGGAAGACCCGAGAAGAATTCACCCTACAAGAGAATACTTTCCTCCTTCAAAAGTAATTCAGTGGGAAAGTCGTAATGCTTGGAGAGACTAATGTAAGAAAGAAGCGCTGCCACAAGAATAACAGATTTAAACTTTCAGCTGCATTACACTTTCATTAAGTCTCTATTCATTTTCTTTCTTTACATAATAGCCAATTACTCCCCTTCACATGAACATGTTGCTAATACTCTGAAGCCAAAATTTTTAGATCCACTTGAATATTCAAATAGTATTAAGAAAACTGTAAAGCAGTGAAACTGCTGACGTCATTATGGATAAAGTTTGTGCCCATATTCTTGTAAATATTTCAAGTCGAAAACCTACTTACCAGAGAAGCAGAAAACCGGTAGCACATTTTCAACCTTCCTGCAATCTCACCGCCTTAGTTCAGTAGGAAATATTCCGTTCATATCCCGTGATTTGAATCACTAATGTCAGAATTAGGAAACAGATTTTCGGTGGACAATATAATAGTAATTTTCATTCTCATCTACATCCAATTTGCCAAGACCCAACCGTCAATGGTTTAACATCGAGCGAGGTATTATGCTAAATATTATCGACGGGACGGAATTGAATATACAGCTAAATATTCATATAATACCTGGTCGTATGTGACGTGAAGAAAATCTTAATCGGTATGCTAGGAAAAAGTCGAATTGATTAAAAATGCCAGCACATTTTTTCCAGACAAAAAATATTTCCTGATTAATTCTGTATATCAGCCTTATTTCACAAGCACTTTTGAAAGGTCTTTTAGAAACTACCTGCGGTCAAAAATATAATTGAGATCGTTGATAACAGAAATTCACTTGAGCAGACGATATTTTACGAAGATCCACAAGAAATTTTTATTCGAAAAGAGAAGGGAGTTGAAAGTGATATTTTTTCGAAGATTACCCAATAATCCTATCCTTGTTATGAATCTCAGTTTTTTTCAGTTCTAAAATCAAAAATTTTTAAGGTAAATTATTGAATTGATTAAATGTCTGAATTTTTTCATTGAGTAGATACCTAAACCTAAAGAGCAACAATAGCTGATTCGTGTTTACTAGTGTTGAAAAATAATAATTTTGGTAATATTTTAAGGAATATTAACTAGGTCAGCGGTAAAATTCAGTTAGCTCCATTATTACTCTGTTTACTTGCTGTTGCTACATTGTTTGGTTTTTCTGTGAAGGGGAGCGTATGCCCCTTAGCATAATATATACCTTTGATTCTTCTGAAAAGGTATTCGCGACATTGAATTAATGATTACGATCTCTATTCTCCCAGAAATACCATAACTGGAAATCCGAAATTAAGGGTAAAAACAATGCAATTAAAATTCACGTCGATTGAAGTGGTTTCATTTCGTTGGGATAATATGTAAGCTGTGGTAATTGTTTTTTTTATTTCCGTTCTCATGGATACGCTGGTGACTCGTAACTCAATATAAAGGCATCTGAAGTTTTATTTTTTTTACGCATTAATGGAAATTAAAATATTTTAGGTTGGGTGGTGGTTTCTGTAAAATATTAAATTATATGACGACATGACAGCATGTATGTATGTGTTTGTGTGTTTGTGTGTATATAATATATATATATATATATATATATATATATATATATATATATATATATATATATATATATATATATTGCACATGCACAAGTACGCGTGCAATTATTCATATGTATTCCAATCTGCAATAGGTACTATGAGTGTTTCCTGGTAAAGTTTTTCTTTTTTAACTAAAATAATTTTAGTATTTTTAAAGCTGGTTTTATTTAATTGTGTATTGTGTATCTCACCTAAATCAACATGATACCAAAAAAGCTACTGTTGTGCTGTTCGGTAATGTGCATCCACATCAGGCAAGCAGGCACACACGCCCTCGGACATGGTAAGGATGGGCACTACCATCACCTGCCAAACCCTCTGGTTGATTAATGTGTTTATGATTTTATTACTCTCCAAAAGTGTTGACGGAATAACGATATTACACTTTCAGAAAACGAAGAAAGTGCTTACAACGATGTTAATAAATGGGATAAATCTTATTAACTCATCTTATTTAATGTATATCAAAACGGTCATGCTTGGCACTAAATATCTAACGTTTATGAACGAAGAAGGGAAGGTTCCAATACAATATAGTAAATTTCATTTTATTCAATTGATGGCTACTTCACTAGTCATTTTCACAAAATGGCTATGAGCAATGTGATATATTTATGAATAAGTTAAAAATAAAACGTCAACCATTTTTATCTGCAACGCGATTTATCTAAATTTAAGATCGACGCAATTTATTAACTGTTCAACCGAAATGTTGGTAACAAGGTTTTGATAGAGTTGATCAAATACAAATTTTAATGGTGAGTGAAGGTCACACATCAGGAAGAAGGGACAGTTCCTTTTCCTGTGCTACCCGCGGCTTTCCACGAAGATCTGTTTCCCAAAAAATCACGGTTTTTTTGGATTGTACGAAGCCCTCGCTTAGATTCGAACTCAGTGGCCTTGGATCGGTTGCCCAATGCTCCACCCATTGAACTGTGATGCGTCTAAAACAATCCATGTTGTATTAGAGTTTATAATGCTGAAAAATCCAAGAATAACTGAAAAATCCAAGCAACATATGCACTTTATTTTATGTTGTGAGTAACATATGAAGTTGCAATGCTTCTTTAAAGGTTTGAACTAGCGTGCTACGGTGATAATTTATTAATACGTTAACAAACTCTCAAGTTAAATAAAATCTGGATAATTAGTGCTTTTACTGTCATATGAAAATGAATGATGATCAGAATGTATCAAATAAAGCTTATCCCCATTGCAGAGCGGTTAAAAATTGACATATTATAGAGAATATAAGTTGAAGGATTTATGTCAAAAATATATGAAATGTTCAAATATTGCACACAATTGAATAGGAATCGTTATGTACGTTGCATACAGAACCTTTATTGAATTTTATATGCTCAGCAGCTTTGATGTCAAATCCTTTGGTTCACCCGTGTCGCATATTTGAGTGTGCCCGTCAAAAATAAAAATGATGGTCATAATAATTAGTAAAATTCGGTGAAATGAAACTAAAAGTGTTAATTATAATTTATTTTAATTGGTAAAAATTTATATTCATAATTTTCGTTGCAGTTAACTCAATGAACATACTGCGTACCCATCCATTTGTCTAATTTTTTCCTGTCCTTCTCTCTTCGGGGAAAAACATTTTATCAGCACAAATATGTTCACGTGAAACCTTTTTTAATGTATCGTGCAACCTACCTCAGAACTTATGATACATTCTTTTTCCTCGCCATTAATATGAATTGTAGAAATCTCTTTTTAAAGAGGTATTTTTGTTACTGAATACCCTTGTCGTATCTTCCTCATATTAATTTTAATTCCATCGTAGCATGTAATTAATTAACTAGCTAAAAGTATTTCATTAAATAGTATTTTTTCAATTTCTATTCAAAACGTGTTCCGAGCAAAAACCATTGATGTTCACACAATGCCACATCTACTGCCTCGTGTTCATTAGTATTCACGCATAAAAATTAGCATTTGAAATAAGTTTAGAAAATGATTGAAGCTAAATTATAAATTAGGTAGTTTTTTCTAAAATTATTTTATGTTATAATGAAAATATTAGTTTTTAATAATTAGAAAGGAAGAGAAAATTAGCGGCAATTCCCTGGTATTGCCGCGATACAGATATTCGTCATTCAATAATCCATATGGATTTTTCACAAATTTTTATCAACGCTCGAATTCCTTTGCTTATACGAGCAAAAGCTTGTATAGTATAAACGTAAACAGTCATTTTTAGGATACCTGAGAGATTATATATAATGGAGTAATTGCAACTTTAGGTTTCCTCTTCCCGCAACTTAATTTCTATAATTGTTTTTCCATTTTATCTCCCGTTGGTACTTATTCCTCTTTTAGCCATTTCCCTTACGATGTTTTCCTGACAGCTTTTCTTTCACGAACGTTTGCTTTCCTCACTGCCAATTCCACAGTAAGTCAACCACGAATGTCGCCAGCGTTCATATGGAGCATATGACTAATCTAGCTGTTTTCTTCTTTTCAAGTTGTGATTACCTATTACTTCGGCGAGACCCTAGGTCTTATTACTTTGGTGAGGTTCTAGTTCTTATTAAACTTACAGTATCTCCTTTGTTGTACCATTTCTGAAAAGAAAGCTACATAGATTATACTAAAGGAATTATAATGGGCCCTCACTACTTAGGTAGATCAGACCACAAAGATAACATAAGGGAGATTCTAATACAGATAGATACAAATACTCATTCTTTCCCCGAACAATCAGGAATAATAATAGTAAGAAACCGGAGTCACTTTAGAAATATTAAAAAACACTGAATTTACAAGTCGGAACAAAATTAAACCTTGCAAAGATATTAGGTATATTTGTTGGTGTATTGCATGTGTATGTTAGTTTTTAGTTTGAGTGTTTGCATCCGTGTGGGGTGTAAGTGTTCCTGTATGAATGTATACCATGTTTTGTTTGTGGATAGTATAATATTATATACTTAGATAGTATATTTGTGGCTTATGCCTGCGGTTTTTTTCTTCATTACGGGTGGTGTCCTAACACCCCCCGCCACACGCCCTTGCGGCGGCTTGCAGCGTATTAAGTAGATGTAGATTATTGTCTCCCACACAGTTGGAGACCACGTTAATGGGAAATATAATATAAGGCAATTCAATTGATAACTACTGTAATGGCTCTAGCATACCCTACCACATACGTTGCGGCTGGAAAGGTAGGATGTATATGTAAAATTCTGCAGCTAGTAGTCTTTGTGGAATTATATTGCTTGATATTCACTTAAAAACTATTGGTTATCATTGTTCCCATAATTCCTTTGGATATTTTATGTGAAAACCCTCTGTTTCACAGTATTAAATTGGTTTTAATCATGTGCTTAATTCTATCAATATTTTTCAATATCCCCATGTTATTTTTTCCGTTTTCACTTATTATAACACCTATAAATTCGTACTTAAGCCTTGATATATGGCATAAAATTCCAAGTCACAGCAGTAAAATTCAGTAAACCCGAAGGAACTTTTGATTACTATAGATCAAGGAGTCAGAAAAATATAAATGTACCTCAATAATCCTGCATATAGGAAACTTCACAAGTACCCTGTTTGGGATTTCGATCTCAAAGCCAAGGAGCTAATAAGGCATTACTTAAAATGTGTGAAATGAAAGTCGACTAAGTTATTTACCAACGAGTATGATGAACGCTACCTGTCTAGCTCTTGTTTTATAGTAAACAAAATTGGCATTAAATAAAGCTAGATATTTTAAAATAAAAAGAATAGTTGAGTGCATAGCTTAATATAGTGCGGACGCACGGGCTCATCTCTTAAAATAACGCCTTTTTTATATCATTTAGAATTGAACAACCATACCAATTATAAATGATAAATTCCATAATAATATCAAGTGTATCATCCCTTTTCGATTTCTCTCATGAAGTGTTTCCCTATAAAATATAAGTGGCGGTAAAAACCCTTTAATTATTTTAGCTTCTAATGTTCTTCCATTTTTCAAACGCATTGAGGATGTTTTAGAGTAGTTTTTAGATTGATTTTCATTCTTTTCAAAGCACTCCATGTTTTTTCAGCAATTTGAACATCTTGTCTCACTCGTCATTGTCAAACGTATTGTCCAAGTACATGAAAGCCTCAAACAATGGCTTTTTAACGAGTATTTTTTTTAATTATGCCAGTTTTCTTATTGTAGAATCAATGTCATTCCTCTATTCTATTTAACAATTGTTTTTTCACCGGATTTTCCAAGTAGCCCTTAATACTTCCAGTTATTTCTCTCCTGATTATTAATATTTGTGTGTTAGACTTATGTGACACTAGACACCAGACTTGGTGTTCTTATCATTCCTCGGCCTTCGCTTTCTTTTCTTAATGTAACCATTACATTCTCTCTATTCTCCAAGTCCCGTCAATATATTACTTGCGTAGCTGTCTTTGAGTACTCTAAGAAGCTTATTTTTTACGTTTGCTTCCAATGGGCTATAACTTCTCCGATTCGTCAATTTTTCTCTGTGTTGTTATTTATGTTTTCTGTACCTTCATCTTCTATTAGCGTATGTCCGTTGGCAAGTCTGACATTGTTGCATTGGATAGATATTTCTTTCGAACAAGTGACTTCGTGCATTCAATAGTTATTATGCTGTGTTTGTGTTCTTGTTGTCATGTTATCTTTAAATTCTTCTCAATAGAGAAGCTTCCAATCTACTCTGATTTTCCCTCTTAAATCCACAGATATCTTGGTTTCTTCACTTTGGGTTCAGTGATTCCTCCTTTTCATTTCTTTCCTATGTCATCCTTTCTTCTGCTAGAACACCAACCGTTAGTTAGAGCTTCTGGGAGAGAGTGCATCCCTCCAAGAGGCCATTATGAAGAGAACAGTAATAAACTGCACCAACCTACCGTCTCACTGCATTCCAAGGTTTTGGCGCACCGAGCCAGCCTTCGCCACGCATTGAAACATTCGATTTTATTTTCGTCGTCACAATGTCCACAACTTTTCTCTGCAAATATAAAATTCTTAAAACTTCGGAAAATATAGAGCTATATTAATTTCTTTGCAGAGTTCCACGGTTATCATTTATAAAATTTTAGGCAATGAGGAAAACCGTCCATAATTTTGTTGCATAAAATATAAAAATAATTAAAAATAATCATTGAATCGAAGAGAAAATAAGGGGATTATTATATTGATCCCAGTGGGTCATATCGCTGACGATTTTATTTAAAAAATAAAAGATTTAAAGAAAATTTTCGCTTGTCTTTTTTCGTTAAATTTGGTCAAGTTTTGTTTTTTGCTAAATTTGAGGCGAACATATTTTTATCGTGTAAAAATTAAAATAAAAAACATTCGGATCACATGAACCATTAATTGAAGGCTGGCCATGCTGAGCTTCAGGCGCATCATTTATGACTTCAGGACTTAAGCCTTGCTTTTCTCAATAGCATATGCAAATTCATGAATTCGCCGTCAAACTGAAATTTCAGGGAAACTCAATCCACTAAATATACCTGCTACAAATTTCTACCATTACCTTAGGAAGGTTTTATTTTGACTTTGATGCATTGAAATGACCATTTCCTTTTTTTGACGAAAATTCTGACCTAATTTCACTATCAAATAATATTATGTTGGAATATTGACACATAGCTAATTACCGCTACAAATTCGTAGATGTAGCAAAAAGATGAAATGCATTCAGATGAGCCAAAAACATAATGGAAAGTACTTAGAAGGAGAAATTCTATCTGTGAGTAAGATGCTAAGGTATCGATTTCTCTTTGACATTCCGGAATGAAATCCAATTTTTGCGCCCATCATCCGACACATGCGTATCGAAATTCTCGCAATGCAGTGTACTCATTCATTATTATTACAGTTTATAGCAAACATATTGTAGGACACCAGAAACCATGTGTCAAATGGACGGATTCGGTTGAAACCGAAATGAGTATAGGTACTATACAGAATCCCAAAAGCTCTGCGGAATTTTTGATAATAGTACTTTGCTCGTATGGATATCATGCTCCTGTTTCGAGTCTAGTCTGTCCTGTAGATGAAGGTCCGAAGGAGAAATATTTTTCCCACCAGTCGCCTTCGAAACGACGAGGTGGAAAACACGTGCGCGCGTGCCTGGGAGATGCGTGGTGTTGGGCGCACGTGTCCGCGGCCGAGCAACATCCGTATCTCATCATGCCAGTTTGTTTACCTTGGCGATGTAATATAGATGCGACAGCAGAAAACTGTTTACCAAACCTGAGCTAACAATCCGGCAGCATTCAGTCACGAATGGAGTGGACGGGGCCTATCTAGAGCTATGGCGCTTGGAGCCGTACCCACCTTAATTATTCCTCGGCTACGCCAACTTTGGAGTCCCTCACCTTCACAGCATTTATAAAACTACCCCATGCCGTGTTTGGTGGGCATAGAGCCAAACGGATGTTCACTTCCAAGTTCGATGAGCATAAATGTTTCCATATTAATACATGTTCCCGCATAAGATGCTAGAAGATTTAACATTACGTTTGTGGGTGTCATTTTGAATCGTTAAAGACTGCTTTGAGGCCATTTTGCTCTTGGAGATCTCATTTTTATTCTTATTTAAACTGGAGTAGGAAACATGAAAAAATTGGCCCATTTTGCCCAAAACTACTACAAAGGGAATGCACTGTTTCTTTTCTACATTAAAAACGCTTAATAGTATCAATGTAAGCCTGAAAACGGCGTATGGTATGCGTCCAAGCGTAGATGGAGAAGAATTGAAAAAAAGTAAGTTCTTTAGTGTATTTTAGGATTGGGGACAATCGATGTGCTGTCATGAGTAATATGAGAGGAAATCAGGATTAGGAAACCAAACGCCCTAATAGAAGGAGAAGTGAAACAAAACAAGTGTCCTTAGTAGTAAAGTTATTCCGTAATGGAGTGAAATTATTTTTTATTGCGTTCATTACGAATGTAAATTTTTGTTCAATATATATTTTGAATAATAATTAATACATACATTTAATCAATAATTAATATATATGTTTAATCAGTATATATGTTTGTCTCCTAGAATGGCAAAAAGTATTTGTATCTCTTTTTAAGTTCTTCGTTCTCTAATTGTTTCTGATAAGGGACTACGACGCCTGTAGAGAAAATTCATCTTAAAGTGACACTTTTTCTAAATTATAAGCGCCATGTTCAACCATACTACGGTAAAAGCATTTTTTCACCAGTTTGACTACTAATTTTCAAAATTTAATTTTCAATATTTTTAAAATCAGTTTCAATGCTCTAGTAAATATATTTTTTTCAAATGATACCCAATCAAGATCTAAAACATCGTGTTTACAATTTTAATGCCATGTTTTAGTTTTCAACGAATCGGATTGCTCTGTTTTGCATCTTTTCGATGACAAATACTGGCTTAGTGCACAGCTGAATTGGCCAGGCAAAAATTCTCTGCTTTGAAATCAACGCCGCGTGACGTCACCACTTTCTGCTAGCGATGTGATGACAGGTGGGCTGATGTCGACTCTGCTAGACCGCACAAAATTTGAACACGGCAGAAGCTCATTAACGAGGGCCCTGGCGTCGCCCAATCCCACACATCAAGGGACGGCAAGGGAGTTCAAGGGAAACCCTACCTCCTCTTGGCCACTGATTTTAAACCAGTAGGGACTTAAAAAAGAACTACATCGTCATCCCACTACGGAAAAAAAGATACTTGTTAGCATTTGAGCCAAAATCAACCCCTTAACAATTCCAAATCAAAGTGAAGGGGGATTTTAAACAGAACCCTGCATACCTTTCACCTATGCTCGTTTGCCGTGCTTTTGTATTAATCGTGTGTCTCCTTCCGGGAAAGAATATGTCAAAATACCTCTGGCTACCCTCCAGCAAGCCACCCTTGTGCAAACTCCATCGTTTCCTAAGTTTAGAAAGAAATAAAAAGCTCCCTTTTTGAAACGGATACATTATTTGCCATTTCTGATACTTTCTAGCCGGCCTCAAATAAAAACGTAGGAATTAAATGGAATATTTTGATACTTAAATTATTTTTGCTATTTTTCCGTCAAAAGTATCATAGTTACGTAAATCTACCAATGCAGTTGATCGCAGCGTCGTATTTTCATGTCCAGGACGAGATTATGGACGAATTATATACTTTTCTATCTTAGAAGATGTGTAATAATTTGAATTTAATTAATGCATATTTCATTTATCTTAAAAATAATAAAATGAATTTTATAAAGGTGTTCTGTTAATATTACGCAAATATATAAAGTAGATTTTTAGTACCTTTTTTTCTTATTTGCGTAATGATCTTTCTGATATTACTCGTATGAAGTTCAGCATATGATTTTGCCGTATTTCCAAAGAGAATACGTGTCTGTAAACATCTGCAACTTTCATTATTTCAGGTGACCCCTATGAAAGTTGAATGGTGTTTCAAAATTAAGATTTTACTAGATAATTTACTTTCTGAAATGTGTAGTGAAACTGAAGCATTAAATGTGATTTTGTTCCCACCGATAATTCTAATGGAGATTGTGCCACAAAATGCGACTGAAGTGGTACTTCTGTTAATACTGAGAATTATTCCGAGAAATGTATTCCTGAAAATATGTGTTATGAATTCTATGAGCGGCGATATTTGTTCTTGTTATCATGGGAAGTTCATTGATCAGAGCAAGGTTTCGGAAAGTCTCTGAAAACTTGCGTATCGTTCACCCTTTGCAGAGAGGACTAATGAATACACCGTATAAAATCCGTAGTCAACAAGAATATTCGTTTAATTTTTTTTATACCATATATCTTTCAGGCTTCCACACCATATATCTTTCGACAAGGCTAGCCGTTTCTTCGTAATTCCTCATCATATTTCCCCACATTAATTAGCAACTTCGCAAAACCCTTTCCTGTTTACCAACGTATTTTCTCTCGTACGGCCAGCTCTAAACTGATCTACTCATCCTATTCGTACTCTAATTCTATACCTTGATAACTACTTTGCCCCGTCCTATTGGCAACGTTCACAGCTGACTTCCCTCGTTTAGCCCTCGTAAGAAATTTTCACTAACCATTAGTTTCAAACGTTTCAACTCAGCCTTTTGCATTCAATGCATAGAGTACTAGTTGACCCAAGCACATCATTTCCAAACTCATTCCTTAAACCGTTTAACCAAATTTCCTCATTCAAGCGTAAGCAAATGTCTGAATGAATTTTTAACACATTTCTGAGTAAGTTTCGCCCAACCTCGTTCGACCTGCATGAACAGAGCCTCGTTGCCTCGTCCCTTGGGACTTCGAAATCCTTGAGCTTGTGAGAGGAAAGAGTGGAGTTAAATAACCTTGTTAAGTTTATTTAATAAAACTGTAGAAAATAGAGTATTACGTTATTCCCAGCCGAAAGTGAACAGAGAAGAATGTTGAGTGGGTTCTTAAGCCGACCACAGTTTCATGTGGTCGTTATAAAAATACATGACGTCACTTTAATTTTATGGAATAAGAATACAAGATACATATAAAAAGCTGTGTAAATGGTATCCTTAATCACCATCCCCTGGAATCCTGAAGATATTTGAAATGGACTAGGGTGCTTTCGGTGATGACTCCGGCTGGCTGAGAAACTGCTTGTCCGAGTTGCACGGGACGAATGCTCACGTAAATGGATTCATATCTAGAGCGGGGAAGGAGGGTGGGGTATGCACGTCAAATGGGACCCTACGACATGGTGGCATTGGCCCGACGCGGGATTGTTTTCCTTTCCACGATCGAAGCCGAAACGAAAGGGACAGCTGGGAGGGAGGGGGAAGGGGGTTGAGCGGGCGAGACGGTGGGTTTCGAGGCGAGGGGGAAGGTTGCGTGGATGGCAGAGCGGTTGGGTGCCGTTTTGGCCCTTCCTCCCGACAATCATCCTCCCACACACAATCGTGGGGAAGTGAAATCGGAAAACGTTTGTACTCATCCCCACCTGATCCCATATCCTGCCTCCGTAAGATTGGAATGGTAGGAGAGCACGGAGTGGTACTTTTGACCGCCTCATCGTTACTGCATATACAGGAGCTATTGCACATGGGGCACTCAGCGGTGGAGTGATTGACGACGAGAAGCTTGTATGTATGTGCGCGGTGTATTTAACAATTCGGCTAGTGTTTGGTACGCGCTCGGAGGAGGAAGATGCTTAATGAATGATTCCACTTGGTTGTACTGTTTACTAACTTACCCTTATGACGATTGCAGTTATAGTCAACGTGAACATTATTGCAAAAGGCTGGATTCCTATTTCCAATAACTCTTCATAAATTAGACCCATCGTGCTGTTCCTTTTGGCATAAACTGGCAAGTATTGCAATGTATTGAATGGGGAGGATCCCATAATTTTCATTTTATTAGTTAAGTGAGTCAAAAAATTTGTGAAAACCGTAAGTAGTAGTCCCCGGTCCCCTAGTAAATCTCAATGAATGCGTCAATGGCAGTGGCAACGGACCGCCATGTAGGAAGACTGCAACCAGGTATGACCCACGTGTGACTCATACAATGAGACGTTTGCCCTGAAGGCTGGTGTCGTTTCCGAAAGGAATGAGGGCGGTGCGGGGCGATGAGTTTGATGGCTGCATGGAGCAGTGCGATTCTTAATGACAAATTCACCCAAATGTTATGGTCAACGTGATTCCGGCGGAACGTTCCTTTCGGTTCATCCCTTCGCCAGCGTGTTCCAATCACAGAGATTCCTGGTGGTAGCTTCACCATAATAACCTGCCGTCGTTGTCAGGTATCACTTCCAAAGTTTACCATCAGAAATAAGACAAACTATTTCTACGAGTTCACCAAGATCAGTCCTTTGTATGCTTGTAGCACCTGAAGTTAATAAATGCATCGCAGAAGACAACGTCTAAAATTGGTGAGCCAATTGTAAGTGCTCCAATTGGTTTTGCGGTTGAAAATTTGTGTTCTTTTTCTCCATGAAAGTGAAAGTCCCTCACTCACGACAGAAAATAAGTCGTCAACCTCTTTGGCCAACTCAACCGTCACCTCGGGCGCCGTCGGTCGATTAATGTTGTTAATAAATTAACACTGTAGAGAGATTAGATGGAAAAAAAGCGCACCTTAAATCATCAATAACCTGTGTATTAGAATGTGTTTTGCATAAGGAATGAAATGAGTGCGCAAGGGTAGGTTGTAATGTCACTCCGAATTCGGTGAGTTCGGATAGATATCAGGTCAGGACTGTCAGTGATAAAGTTAGGATAGCTGAAAATGAACTTTTAACTAATTTTAAATGTGTGCTTGGTGAGAATACAAATGAAGTGTACAGACAAAACGGCATCGGTGGGCATATTGAGGAATTGGGCGACACTGCATTTCGGCATTTTAGCGAAGAAATTAGTACATTTTTGCGTGGGGAATGATTAGTTGAAATAAATATATCATATGATGGAGCAATGTGCAATGAGTATATGGACAATATTTGCAAAATATAGATCTAATGCTCCGGGATCTGTGATTTCCTTGAAGCATTTGAGGGTGCCTACGTGAGATATAGCTTTATTTTTAAGTGCTAGGACATGTTAAGGGAAATAATGTTTAAGATCTATTAAAATTCCAAAATGTTTTGTTGAGGACATGCAGGCTCAGAGGAATGGAGTCAATGGTTTAATTTAAGTTCGGGGGTATTTTAGCGGAATAGATCTGGCACTACGTTTATTCGAGTTTAAGTTATATCCCCAGTAATGCATCATTCTGAGGTCTTGTTTCATGCACACTGAACCGTCTGTTGCGTGATGAATTTGTTTATATATTTTTAAGTTCCCAGCTTAAATCAGGGTATTGGAATGCTAGGAAAGAACAATTAAGGCTAGATAGTCTGTATATAGGTATTAAAAAGTTATCTCCGGTGGGGAACTCCAAGTGTGACGGGTTCCTAACGGGATGAGATATCCGGCGCTATAATTCATTGGGTTATCTAGCTAATAAAGCAGGGCAAGAGAGAGTAAATCTCCGTATTATTAAAAACCTTTGGCTGGGCCTTTGAAGATGGAGACTGCGGGAGAATGAGCGAAAAACTTTTGAGAAATCGAGATTCTTGTATTCTTTGCTATGGAACTGACAGCATGGCATCGAAAGTGTACTAAGTTGATCAGAAATGACCATTCTAGTGGGTAACCTTGTTGAATTCACAGCAGGAGAAGTAAAGTAATAAATAATGCGGGCATTAAACCAGCACTCTTTGGTCATAGACACACCACTGTAGTTAGCATTCTCCACCAATAACAAAGTAACTCTGATTTGATTCAATTTTCCTCTCATCATGCACCCATCATTCCTGGTGAACCCACCAATCCCGGGCAGGATACGATGTAGGATGTCAGGGCGCCTATAGTTTATTTATTTTAGTGGTGCACAGCGTAATGCCACGATGTCTAAGGCCTAGAGTCCTCGGAAAGAGGGGTAGCCCCGCTGCGTTTATTTCCAACCCCTACAAAGTGCATGACGTAAGGGCCTACCTTTCGGTGTGAATGTTGGACACAAGGCATTATTGTTGTACACATGATATGCCGTGAGGATGTGTGCCCTGATTAGGATGCCATCATTCAAGGTCTGTCCCAAAATTATTAGGGCTGGGTCGATTAAAATAAATTTATTGCCAGAATTGATACATTCACACAAAATTCTTTTAAGTAGGACCCTTGGGCGTCCACACATCGCTGCCAGTGAGTTTTCAACGCCTCGTACGCCTACTGGAAAGCGTTCTCCGAAATTCTGCTTCACCGCCTGTTGTAACGTTTCCACCGAGCCGAAGAGACGTCCTTTCAGCACGGATTTGAAGTGGGGAAGAGGAAAAAGTCTGGTGGGGCATTGCCTAAAAAACTTGGAACCTCACTTTCATGATCGAGAAGCTTCTGGCAGATCCGAGTGAGAGTTTTCCTTTTGTTCGTCCGAGAGCACTTGCGGTACGAACTTCGCACACACATTTCTCATGCCATATTCTCGGTCACAAGTCGATG
The DNA here is from genome assembly GCF_022747635.1 of Hetaerina americana. NCBI lineage: Eukaryota > Metazoa > Arthropoda > Insecta > Odonata > Calopterygidae > Hetaerina > Hetaerina americana. The sequence goes on along the minus strand of NW_027286292.1, from coordinate 13,065,012 downwards.
AACATCATACGTAGGGATGCCAAGTTCGTCAGAAACAATGGGAACACTCAATCTACAATACCTGACCAAGAAAGGCTCCACTCTTGCAAGATTTTTGTCACTTTTTAAGGTCGTAGTGTCCTGAACGTTCGTCGTCTTCAATATCGTCATCAATTTCCTTGGATTTTATTTTTTCTGATGATTCTTATTAATTTTGCTGTGATTTCAAATTTTTTAAAAGCAGTAATGTAAAACCTATTTCTATGTCGTTGAGGTGGTACTTATTGCCAATAGTGTAGGGTCCCAACGATTCCCTGTTTCAGCAATAAACTTGAACTCCTTGGATATTTCTAACCATGAGACTTTTTAAACTAATGGTAATCTTGAACGATCATTTTACTGTGTATATTTAAATAAAATTTATTCATTAAGAAAACATTGTATGTGACCGCATTTCCGTTTTATGTAGCACATAATAAGGACATCATGTTAGACTTTTTATTTTAGTAATACTAAAATTATCCTTCAAACATTCGGCTGAGGTATCATTCTTGTTATATCTACTTGGTCTAATTTGCGATTGGGGTGTGATTTAATGTGTTCATTGCTCATTATCTAGTAAAATTAATTATCAAATTATTTTTGGTTTTTATAAACAAGATATATTGATATTTTATCCTTATATAAAGTAGAACATTCCCGAATGTTCTGTACGTTTTCCCATTTTCAGTTATAATTAATTCATTTTAGTCAGCTTTTGTCTGATTTCTTTTGATAACCTTTCCCTGCTTAATATGTGCTTTCTTCTCTAACGCATCCCTCAACCCCACAGTCATCCCGCAATCCCTACTACTACCTATCATAAGTGTGCCATTTGCAATTGGGATTGAATTTATTTGTCCGACTTCTACCTAGCCTACTCTAAAAATCTCTATATTTTTCGGGGAAAATCAATAATATTCCTGGATCACCTTCCAAATTTACGAAATGAGTAAAAAGTATCATAACCAGACTCAACATCTATACAACTGTTTCAGACCTGAAGACTCCGACATCATAACTGAAGAAGACATTTATCATTAATTCAACGTGGGTTTTCCCAAGATATATAGTATTATTTTTTGTAAATTAAAGGCTGCATTCAAATATTAAATTATATTTTTACCAATATTATAATAAGTAATCACTTTATCCTACATGCCCTGGTATTGGTGTTGTTAATTGTACTGTCTATCGCACTCACCGCCCGAGTTTCGTGTGATTTCCGTGTAAAGTCACACTTTCTCTAACCATTCCATCTCTACCCGCAAAATCTTGGATTTACACATCCAATTACACTGGACCTGGTCGCAGGGGTAAATGGTTTCAGTACCACCCCTTCGAGCATGCTGTAATGCAAGGGCAGCCACCACTTGGTCGGGAAAGTGTCACTGCAGGTCACCTGCCGCGTCCTTCGTCAGGGTCCCGTACCTTTCCAGCCGCCCGCTTCCGGTGCCGCCCTCTCCATGTGACAGCGTCATGGCCATCGCGTCCCTCCCTCTTGGCGGCTTGGCGGATTACAAGAAGGGAGGGGGAGGAGGGGTGAGCACCCTACTCCGCCCCCGCCGCTTTCCCAGCCCCGCCGACTTTGTTTATTCAGTCGGGTGGGCGGCGGCGGGGGGAGGAGGAAGGGGTGGAAACAGCGGAGGGGGCTTGTGGAGCCACGCAATCGCGGCCGTGGAGAGGTTGGGGGAACCTCGGGAGGGGGTGGGGTGAGAGGGAGATTGAGGGGGGCGTAATGGGGGGGGGGAAGCTTGCATGGGAATCTGACTAAACCCCGGGGCGGCATTTCCAAAGTGACTGTGTAAGAAGACTACTCAAGTGCCCTATCGACCGCTTTCCCGGCTCCCACCCAGCCCCCCCTCTCCGAATCACCTCAATTCCACTCGCAGACCCATTCCGTCCCCACACCCTCCCCTCATCTCCCCGCAAACCCTCACGCCCACTGCCACGCCACCGGAAGGGCCTCCTCGCCCCCGGCCCCTCTGGAGGCTGCGACGGAGCCCCCGCCATTGGCCAACGGACGGTCGGAGGGTAGGGGCGCGAAGGGAGGGGGGGCGTAATGGACTGGGGGAGCGAGGTGGGGAGGAGGTTATCTCACAAGCGAGTGGAAATGGGACATGCTCCGCCAGAGCCTTCCAAGGTGGTTTATGAGCGAAGATGTTGAGGTGCTCTCGACCCTTGCGCCCGCATCCACCGCCCCGAACCCCTTCCCGCCCCCATCGCTCGCCTCCCAACTCTCCCATGGGCGGTGGGCCGTGTACGTGCTCGGGAGTTTCGGATCCGGCGGCGGATCGGAACGGTTTTCCTTCGCTCGGAATTAATTTTCAGCTTCGAAGATCCGTTCGTTTGCACCCTATCAATGTTCCACAGTTTATCGGATTTTTAAATGAATGCAGCCGTTCATAAAATAGGTGATTATTTTGGGGGAAACATCTTTACCAGCAACAAAATAGAGATATTCCAATGCTAAAAATGATAAGTTGAAATAAGAAGCATATGCATGTACAATTATGAAATGAATATATTTCATGAATTACTAGATCCTAATGAACTTGCCCTGATACCGTTCGTGATGTTTCATTGAACTCGGAATTCGAAAAATGAATAATGACTGTGTACATACATAGAGTCTATCTGGACATGTGTCAAGAATATTCATGAATTGAATTTAATTAATTGTACTTATGCAACTTGGGTATGAGATTGAAAAGGGAACTCGAATTGACAGGATACAAAATATTCCAAGTACAGGTCTTTTAAAACGTGAAAATCATTCCGCGTTAATGTAGCCGTGAAAATGAAATTTCAAGCATTATCTCAATTAAAAATTGGAGAAATTAATGGGGGAAAAGAGTTCAGGTACAATCGAGGATAAAGGGATTAAGTGTCACACAACAAATTTCATTGCTTAGGCTTCAGCAGAAAACAGATTTAACGGGAGAATAGGTTATCAAAATATTCGGCGTTGCCATAAAGAATCTTGGACGCATGGACCAAATTTGGGGAAATATGGTTAAACATTCAGGAGAAAAATTGCACTAGCAGCGTACGCTGCATTGTAACTACTTTGGTGGTCCGCCTATCGCACGCAGTTAAAACAAAAGGGCATATATTTGTAAAAAGTGTAAGGATTTAAATAAATACTAAATCTACTTCATGGTCTTAAGAATAAAGACTTTAAGAACAGAGGAAATTATTGCAACAATAATTAGTCACCAGGGTAGATAATTTGTTTACATACAAAATGTTTGACAGCCAAAAATGTGCAATGCTTGTTATTTCCTCACCCAGTTGTCGGTAATAGCGATAAAAAAGAAAAGTGAATATTAATGACTCTGTAAATTCCACGGATTTTTATTCTAAATCCTGGATGGGATGATGTCGACCATTCGACGAAGCCGGTTGTTTTTTAAATAAAAATCAGCGGAACTTACAAATTTATAATCATTCGCTTTTCATCATGAAGTTCCATTAAGCTGAGCCGAAAACCATAGAATTCACGATAACAAATTTAACCACGTATATTTAAGCGTTCTAATTACCTACGGGTTGGAACTAAAAATGCTTCAATTACACCCGTCAAACCTTTCTTTTGTGGGTTTTATAATGTTCCAGCAAAGTTTCATCTATTGTAAGACTAAATCCTTTACCCGTATGATTCCCGATGTCCAGCCATTGCCTACAGTTCATATTGGGTCGGCAACATATTTTCGTGGATTCACGGGGAAATTTGGCTGATATATCCTCAAAAATTCTAGTCAAAAAGAGATGAAGATGATTTGGCAATTAAATAAAGACAAATTAATGCGAGACAAACAGTGATGTGTAGGATATTTCGTGATTCGCTCAAAAAACAGATCCCATCATTTGGCATACGATTCCATGATGAGTAATTTTAGGATTTGCTTAGAATGATTACCGTGCTATTTGGATAGATTTATCAGTCTATTTTTGCTTCTATGGATATTCTGACTCTGTGCAACTCCTGAGCATATTAAAACTTTAATGTTCTTTAGCCAGAGTTTTCTAAGTAAAACTAAGAAATATTTGCTAGTACGACAAAGCGTGAAAAGGTGTTTAAATAATAAATTTCAATTACCAATTTATGGTCAGCTATTGGACTTTGAGAGAGAACAGAAGGGAAACATCCATTATTCAAAGAAAATTGAGACAGTATTACGCACTGTTTGGAAAAGCCTAGGATTATGTCATGAAAAGATACTTAATCCATATTTTATTTCCTATCTTTAGGTTGCAGTTGTATCAACCTATATCACACATTTTTAAATGAAATTTTATCCAGATCTTTGAATTTCCAATGCTCTGTAAACTGTTTTCAACCCAAAAAAAGAGGAGAAAGACGGAAAAATATAAAAAATTCATCATTCTCAAATGACTAATCCAGTTCATTCTAAAAAGTTACTAATAAAAATGAAGAGATTATTTTAAATTATATTTTTTAAATTGTGATAAAAGAGTAGTAAACAGTAGTAACATTCTAGATAGTGACGTGAAACGTATAAAACGGAGAATATGCCGTTGTTGTATCCTTAAAAGTAGTTCACTCCGCCTGACCGTTGACACTGAAATGGAGATCAAGATTTCTGCTGTCACGTTCTCCTCCGGTATTTTGCCCGTCCGCTCATTTTTACTTAAAAATACGAAATTACCTTTTTTGGGTTCTCATGTAAAACTCGACCTTTATCATAAACATCCTGCTGGAGGCGTGAAAGATAACGCCTAAAAGGCTTCGCCGCCCTTGCTATTACTCGCAGTAAAATATAAATACGTTTTAGGATGAAAAATAAGAGCTCCACGGAAATTAAAAGTTAATACCATCGCACTCGAGGGGCAACAGCAAACGCGGTATTATCTCGGCTTTAGTGTATTTATATTTTTCCGTGGTATCCAGTCTGAAAATTATTCATTCAGCCAATTAAAGTTATTTCCACCCTCAAAATGTGAATTATAAGAGTAAATTTATGTTTTCATTCCTTATTAAGCGAATAAGAAAAAATTCATCTGCAGATATTTTCAGAGGACGTTGATTCTAGTATTGGTTTGACAAAGCTCTGGGTTCCGTTCTTTCTGCGGTTGATCGCTTCATATTTCCTCCTGGTTCACTTTCGCTCGTGTTATTATGACTTCCACGGTAGTTTTACCCTTGCTCAAATTTCTTGAACGACTCATTCCGCGAAGCCACCATGCCTCAAAACGAGTACGATAAGTTTTATGTGTTTTTTTTAAATTATTTCCTTCTCACTCATTTCCTAGTCGCCCTTTCACTTTCAATTAGCAATCTATTTGATCTTAATCATTCTCTTATAGTGGCATCTCTTTCACTACTTTCCAATCTTCAGTTTTTTTCGTCTGCCTTCGTTCCTCTTGTAGTCAAGCCCCATTACCGTGATTTTTCCCTTTTAAAAATGCATTTAATTTTGGGCCATGGTGTTAATTTTGTTGCAATTGTGTAGCTAACTAATTACGCTATTCGAAAACAAATGAGAACTGTAGTTTTGTAATTTAATTCTTCTTGTGAAAACTCATTGGTAGTAGAATGGTGTCCCACCGACAGTGGCAAAACTTCACGTCATACTCTCGGATTCCGAAATTAATATCTAAAGAGGTAATGAAATTGAGGTCAAGTGCATTTGTTTGCACGCTATTCATCCATCCGTCAACGACCTTAGTGTGAGCATTGATGCACCCCCCTTCCTTACCGTCTAGCAAGGGTCACGAGGTCCACCCCACCTCCATCACCTTGCCCCATATCGGATACATGCAGGAGCAAGTTGATTCGGGAGTGTTTTTATGACGTCTGAAACCTAGCGAGGACCTTCTTTGAAACATCAGCGGAGGCGCAGCCTTGCTCCCTAGCATTCTGACAGGAAAAAATAAGCTAGCAAAGAATAGCCAGTAGAAAGTTTACGACGGTATAACTCTTATCTTGTGAGGAAAATTATAGTTGAAAGTGAAAATTACAAAATACTCGTACATGACTCGAAGAGCTAGAATGAGTACATCAAACGTATTTCCTGTCATCTTTTCTGTATTTTCTAGGATAGACTGAGAAAGATGTGTAATAAAAAAGTTTATGATCCATGATTCTCAATATGAACCCTTACAGTGCAGCAAGCATGACTTTGAGAGGAAAAGATGAGCTTTAAACATTCCTTGGTCATGTGAAGGATTTTTTGATAAATTAATATGAAATTAAGACGCAACAATTTGTGTAAAATCTCACCGTATGAAACTAATTTGTTTTGTTATTTTTATGATCGGTGCTAGCTATATCACCCTCGGTTGATCACTATTTTTCTTGGACTGAACGCCATTAAAACAAGCAACCGTTTCCTGTATCAGATTTCTTTTTCTACGAAAGACAAGTAAGTAACAACTATCAGAGTAAAAGGTATATAACTGTCACAGTAATACATTGATAACTTCAAAATGGAGATAAAGTGTGTGAAGAAGAACACATGGGTGGTATGAAAAGTTTCCGACCTCAAAAATTTCAGAAATTTTCAGAAAAAATGTCTTGTATCTTTGATTGGTGGAAACTTTTCAGACTACCCTCGTAGATAAGATAAGGAGGTAATCATTCTGATAATTGGGCAAATCTAACTTAAAAGACAAGGAAAACATGGAAGAAGATACTTTACTACGAGAGCTTTATACTACCTGAATATGCAATCAATAACTAGGTACAATTGTTGAAGAGAATAAATCCATATATATATATATATATATATATATATATATATATATATATATATATATATATATATATATATATATATATATATATATGTGTGTGTGTGGTGGGTCGCGGTAGTCCAGTGGGTAGAGCGTTGGACTGCTGACCGGGGGATCCCGGGTTCGATTCCCGGGTAATGCACTCTGGGCACTTGCTGCTCCACCCAAGCTAAAGTGATTTTTCGGGTACCAGGTCTTCCTGGGAAACCATAACCGGCACAGGGAAAGGAACTGGCCCCCCTACCCTGATGTGTGAATTGTCACACGCCGTATAGGGCTTAGTACTGGGTGATCTCTACTATCATCTACTAAACCGACCTTCGGGTTGATTACTGTGTTAATGGTTTATATATATATATGCTTGCGTAGACGTAATACGGAAGTGCCGAACAGGGCATTACACAGTAACAAACAATATAGAAACACAAAAAAAAGGAACACTCTTACGTTATTTCTTGGTAAATTCGACGGAATTCTACTTCGTCTTCATCGGAAGATAGAGAGGTAATCGGAAAATAGAGAAGTAAATTTACTTATCTATTTTCCAATTACCTCTCTATCTTCCGATGAAGACGTAAACGATGAAGAAGTAAATTTACTTATCTATTTTCCAATTACCTCTCTATCTTCCGATGAAGACGGAGTAGAATTCCGTCGAAATTACCAAGAAATAACGTAAGAGTGTTCCTTTTGTTTTGTGTTTCTATATTGTTTGTTAATGTGTAATGTACTCTATATATATATATATATATATATATATATATATATATATATATATATATGTATGTATAATATATGAGTTCTTTGTATAGTAAACCCTTTCAAATTGTGGTAGGCGATAAATAAAAGCAATCTTTACAAAATTGAAAATGACGAAATTTAAAATTTACGCAGATGATAAGGGAATTAAAGCCTCATTCGGATTTTCATAAATGTAGAAGCCAACAATGATGTCCGCTAAATATCTCACACCATATGGCACCCAAGCTCATCCATCGCCTCACTTCGCCTTTCTTCCATCTTCCCCCGGAATTTCCCCTCGAACCCACCCACATACCAGAATGAGTGCCTCTGCAAAGGTGGTCTTACTCTCACATTTCCTGTGACACTGTCCCAAATAAAGCGCTGTTCATTGACAGCAAACATAAGACATTTCATTGACATTTGCGGCAACCATAAGAGCACGTCCCCCACTCTTGTCACATCGCTGCCAATGGTGCCCGGGAATATTTTTTTAACGAATATGAATGAAATAAGATGCTATACTTTGCTTATAAATAATTCAAAAATATTCAGTTTCTGACTGAAAAAATAGGATAACAGTTCATTTCGCCGTATTACCCTTATGGTTACTAAACGTAATAATAGATCGGTAAGTTATAAAATCCTACCTACTCCGATTCATCTCCATAGGTCGTTGAATCTGTCCGGAGAAAAAATGTAAACATGTACATTTGTCAATCTTTCAAACTTAAAATAAGTGTTTAATTCAAAGGCTTAAATTTCCGCCTTAATATAAGCATAGTTGTAACAAACTTTCCATTTGATATTTTTCGCAGCCACTAACTACCCTTTGAATCTCCGTACTAAGCGCCTTGCTCCAACTCGAACGCATTTACAGTTATCATATTTTCCGTTAAATTACAGATATGAAAAACTATTCCACACCCGAGTTAATTATTATGATAAATGGAAGTAATATTAGAATCATTATTAAGCTATTTCCTATGATTACCGAACCTCTATTGACGGGCATATAGAAGCTGAGGGCACGGCAGTCAATCGCAATAGGGTCTTGGAACGTCAACCAGAAGGACATTACACGAGTCATTACGAGGTTAACAATCAAGTCAAATCATTGTTTAATATTTTCACAGCCAGCGTATGGGATTTCTTCTGCTTCCGAACGCGTTTCAACTTAAAGGTGCCATTTCTGTTGCCCTGGACAAAATTTGACACGTAGGAATGATGGCTGGGCGAGCGGGGGGGTTGGGGTGGGGGGTTGGAGAGGGGTGTCTTGGGAAGTCGGGCAATGAGCAATCGACCCGTGAGCAAAAACCAAACCGAGTTGAAAACTTCACGAGGTCGTACGGGGGAGGGGGAGAGAAATATGGTGTTCGACGTCGAATGTCCATACTCCGAACCGACATCAAAATTCAACTCGTCGATCCATTTGGACGTTTGGCACGATTGGGATGTCAACATATAAAGTCGTCTGCTATGGTACCGCCGCAGCCGTGAGCATGGAGCCTTGGCCACAAATTCCCTTCGGAAATTGTCGCCGCTTCGCACCTGGCACCGCTCCACATTCCAAAATGGTTGAATCAATTAGGAGTAAATTACAAAAAATAACTTGAGCATACGACTTCAAAGTGTCCATTTGAAAATGTGGTAGTCTTCGAATGTTTATGCGCATTCATACCTCCAATGGGATGGAATGGAGAAACATTTTAAAAGTGCTAATGAGGAATTTCTTATTTTCTGAGGTGCAGTCTCGAATCGAGTCTATGCTGCAGATGTTACATTCTTTCCCACAGTATTTTTCCCTTCAGGTCTTGACCATCTCTTTGCTAACCGGATTCTGCGACACTTAAATGAAGGGGTTTCCAAAATCTTTGCTTACTCTAGACATAGGCAAACCTAGTTCATACTCTTAAAGTACCATCTTCGATGTGATAAGCTACGTCGCTTTTGTTGTCAAACCACACCATCATCAGCCGCGAGATAGTTCCACCAAAGCCCATGCCAATAAAAGCATTGACGTGTGTTCAGCAGATATCAGGGTAAATATTGTGACTTAATGAATTTAATGCTAATTTTTTTAACCTTAAGAAGTTAAATTTAGATTTATTTATGACTCTAGCATACTTTAGCAGAATCATAGATTTTTTGGATCAAAGAATAAATTTTATTTGCGTTAGGGGTATAAAACCGCAGGGTTTACTATACAATAAAATACCCCTGCCAGAGGGTGTACAATGAATTGAGTAAACATTGTTAAGAATATTAATAATCATATTAAACATATTATTATTATACGTCAGCGTAGACTATCTGTTTGAGGATAAATAGGCTTTGCCCTGATAAATAGGCTTTGCTCACTATGGGAAGACGTTGTCGTAGCGACATTGACGACGATAGAAAGTATCAAAATAATGCCCTTACGTGATGCCACGGAATAAGAATATACTCGCTTTCATTCCATGGCCATGAACAATTTCCGACGGCATACTCAAAATATTGTTAGCGAATTGGGTTAAGAAGTTTAGTGCAAAAAATATTAAAATGATGGAATAATTAAAATATATTTCAAATATAAATAAATTTGGAATATTCCCAATATTATGTGTGAAAAATAACAAAAATAATATTATTACTTTTCTAGTTTGAGATAATCATTCAGTTAAGACAAAATAATTAGAATTTTTTGAGGACTTCATTTATGTATTGATAACTACATGAATACTAGGTAGCTTTAAATAGCGTGTTATTTTGTCATTATTTCATCTACCCTTAGTTTACTGTCCACCCTTTAGCTTGCAGCACGATCCTTAAGTTTGAAAAAGTACGTGATTCATGTATTTAACGCATAGAGACTGCTGTGTAGACTGCTGCTGTACTTGTAGTTATCATTTTTTAGATTATTTTGTTTATTTTACATTCTTGTTGAAACCAGTAATTAGGAATTAGGAAACGCATAACATTTTATGTTGCCGGTCTGGTGTTGATTTACCCCCGTCGCATATCCTAACCTGCACGGCACCCCCTACCTACCCTATCGGCGGGTAACAGTTAATGTTTTTATCTAATTTATTATACGTTTCCCAAGGTGTAACCTTTCACATCCACTCGGAATTGTAATGGGCACCAACATTGAGTCATCAATTGACAAAGCGATGCCAGGGTTTTTCAGAGACAATTTGATTTAAATAATTAATAATTTGTTCAATAATATAAACATTAGGCTTGAAATTATGTGCACCTAGGTTGTGCATCTAAGGGTCGAGAATTATTTAACTGGTTTTGCTAGAAAGAAAACATGCGCTATAAGCCCTATTCTTCCAGGAGTTCAAGTATGTAACTTGATTAGCGTGGTACTTAATGGCAAGGGATAGGGTAAGGGGATGAGCTCACATGAGATAAACGTCATGACGTGATCGATTTGAGAGGAAATGATTAACTGGTGGAGGAGAATATTTTCAAATGCATGGACACACATTATTCGCTGTTTCAAACCAGCAACCCCAATGACCACAAATACGTACGGTAGAAGTAAATAGAATTTTGATCGTGTTATTGGCCATTGCTGAAGAAACCCATTTAGTAGGAAGTTTGTAGATTTTTATGATTTCATTCTTTAGTTATTCAAATAATAAATAGATGCATTAGGCGGCTTAAAAACACATTGGGCAAAGGAAAAACGTATAGAAAAACGCATATGGTCTAACACAAGAAAAGAGTTAATTTCTACGGACAAAATAATGTATAAATCCGAGATCCGAACCCACGACTACTCACTTCCCGAGCAAGGGCTTTACCATGTACAGTAGCTTAGTTTGTAGTGCCATCTCCCGGAAAGAAAGAGAGATCGCAGATGCATTATATTTTAGCCGTTGAGATTCACTTATCTTTAGTGATTGTCCTTACGTGTTTCCTACCCCGTCCTCGCCTGTATAGCGTTCTCCCCTTTATCACAGTCTTCCATATCTGATTGCCAGGCAAAATACTTCGAACTCATCTTTCCTGTCTTCTTTAGATTTCTACCAACAATCCCATCCTTATTCTCTCAGCATGCCCAGCACAATCTCATTTGTTTACTCTCTATATATTCAGCCTTTTCCATCCCGCACCAGCATTTCTAAATTCTCCAATCTACGCTTATGGAATTACTTCAATCACCATATTTCCTCACTGTACAAAGCCATACCCCATGTTCAAGTTTTAACGAGAATTTTCATGCATCCTCACTCAATATCTCTATCAAAAACTCCCTCATCCTTTTGACAGCGTCTTTACCTACGGCGATTCTTCTTATGTCCAAACTACTTTGAGAATTTCGGTCCAGAACACTTCCTGGATAGGTAAACTGTTCCACCTACTCAAGTTAATGAACTCTTATTTTAAAATGTAACGTAGCTATCCTCTCTCTCGAAAGCAACATACCCATTCTTTTGCTTACAATTATTCATAGCCTATACCTAAATCGTTGATATGCCATGTCTACACTGCCGTACAAACCGTCGCAAGGAAGTGTGGAAGTAAAGGTTAGGTCAACTGCCATTCTATTTGCACGAACTTTATTACTCCCACATGCACATGGCAAGCCGCGATCCACCGAAAAGGCACACGAAATGGAGGCTACCGGACGTCATTCATACGACATCAGTTATACACATTACGAATATTATTCTGTTAGCAACTACTCCGCAGGCTACAGTAAGAAGACAAATGAGGAAACTCAATAAAGAGGGGGGCCTCACCTGCAACGTAGTCACTAATTATCAGGAAGCATTCTACTCATACAGGACGGAAAATTCACCGATGCAGTTAATCTAAAAATTTATTTGGACGAAACCGCAACTCTTCATCCAAGGGCGTGTGGTGGGCAGCTTTAGGACGTCATCCACGAAGGGAGTTGAGGGGAATTCAACTTTTATGTTCCCGACTACTTTCGCCAGTGCTCACCCGTTTCTGTCTAAGTGTTTCCCCTTACGATTTTTTGTTTTCAATGGTGCGCAGAAAAGAGAATGCCTGAATCTATCCGTTCGGAGTTTTATCTCTCTTACTTTGTGAAAGTTATCTGTCCTGGCGATGTCATTGGGGGCTTAGTTACATCTACTCTGTCGGGTGCAAAGCCACACGATCAGTTTGCCTTGAAACACGTTATATCTTGCTCCGAGTCCTTAAAGGTATGAAGCATTATCTTACGATTTTTTTATGAATCTAGCTGAGCCTTCTTCAATTTTCTAAATAGTGTTTTTATTGATGGATCTCATATGCTCGTCACAGGAGAGGGAGGTTAAAAAACTTCGTCTCCCCACCAAGATGCTCTGCCCGTCTCCCCGTCGAACATTTGCTCTTTGAGTGCTCTAAGTAAATAAATTTCTATTCTGATATTAAAAAGCCATTATGTTACATGATTCTCCTCAGTTCCTTTCTATCTGCAGAGGAAAATGGTCGTGTCACCAAAAATTTCGGAATACGTGCGAGTATCGTTCTGCATATTTCTATCAATAAATATATTTTTATTGACCAACGCCATTTCGCCCCTTCGATTGATTTATAATTCCTATCCGTGAGATTTTCGAAGAATATATAAATAAACATATAAATATGTGCATAAATATATATATACATATATATATATATACATATATATATATATATATACATATATATATATACATATATATATACCTATATTATTAGGTAATCTACCGGTTAAGGTAGGTTATTGGATGGACACAATTACCAAATTAATATTTTTCACTGATTTTACGAATTCTCCGCCAACTTTCATTCCTACCTCCAGTTCTTCCCATGCCTCCTTAATCATTTCCTCTACATACAGGTTGAACAGCAACGGTGATAATGGGTAACCCTGCCTTACACCTCTTCCTAACATTGCCCATCCGGACTCCCCGTTCCCCACCGGCACCTGAGCAGTCTGAGACATGTAAAGGTTGCGGATTAGCCTCCTGTCCCTCCAATCTATTCCTATTTTCTGCAATATACACATTAGTTTTCCCAATTCACTCTATGAAACGCTTTTTCGAAATCTACGAAACAGGCAAATACCTCCTGGTTGTATTTTATATTCCTCTCGATTAATAATCTCATCACTGCAAGGGCATCACGCGTACCTCTCCCCTTCCTAAACGCAAACTGGTCATCCCCTAAGTAATCATTTGCCCTACCCTCTATCCTTTTGTTTATGATCCTGAGAACAACTTTAGTGGCGTGGGATATCAAGCTAATTGTCCTGTAGTCCTCACATGACGTGGCCTTTAACTTTTTCGGAATAGGAACTATAACTGATCTCACAAAGTCTTCTGGCCATATTCCTTCCTCATAGGTACTACGAATCAGCTCATATAGCCTCTTCCTCCCACATGTTCCTAAACATTTCAGTAGTTCCTCGGGAATGTTACAGATCATAACAACTAAATTGTGGTCAGAGTCCGCATCCGCTCTCGGGAATCTGTGCGAATTTATCACTCTGTTCCTAAACCTGTGTCTAGCCAGGATATAATCTAGCTGGTGCTTTTTTGAGTCACCTGACATTTTCCATGTATACCTGCGTCTTTTGTGGTATCTAAACCAAGTTTTGGTGATGACTAACCCCAGTCTCCTACAGAACTCAATTGCTTTCTCCCCGCGGTCATTCCGCGTGCCTAAACCGTAGTCCCCCACCTCATCACCATCTCTTCCTTCGCCTAACATCGCATTCCAATTCCCCATCACTATCAAATGTTTCCCTGCGGGAAAACACGCGATTATATTCTCTAATTGATCGTATATCCTATCGAACTCTTCCTCCTTATGGTTGCTCGGTGGCATGTATACCTGAATAATAACCAAGTTCGTCGGTTCTGCTTTTATATCTACTAGTAGTATTCTATCCGTTACCTGTTCTATGTCGACTACGCTTCTTCCTATCTCTTTAATTAATACTATGGCTATCCCACGTTGGCTCTCGTCCCCGCCGCTGTATATTATTCTATACTGATCACTCCAGTAATCCCCGCCATCCTTCCATCTCACCCCGCATAGACCTAAAATATCTATTTTTCCCCTTTCCATCTCTCGCTCAATATTCTCCAATTTCCCTGTCCTCATCATTGTCCTAACATTCCACGTTCCTATTCTCACTAATTGGGTCTTCTTCTCCTGCGTCTTCTGTCCTGCTGCTGTCGGTTTTCCCTTGCAAGGGTTTCGTGGGATGACGACCGCGGAAGCCTCCGCTACCGGGCACGACACACGGCCGATTGGGCCGAGCCCCGTAGTTGCCAGTATTCAAAATCTCTGTATTGTCCATCATATAAATCTTGGGAATGATAATTGAGGTAGTTTCCCGTTGACTTTCTCAACAGTGTTTTTAACATGACACCATCACTTAGTGGCCGCCCCACTGGGGTCAGACGCCATTGCAGCCGCCTCACTGAGGAACAGACGCTGCGTGGACTACCTTTCGTCGGGCTCCTAACCTTCGACCTATCTGAAATGGGTGACCTTACCAGGAGCAATTATTATTACTCTCGCCAGCACAGCTCTAGGCTGATATTTGTATACACACAATTTAAATACAGACAAAAAGTAAACGTAACAGTCAAAAAGCTTCATTAGAATTTTTGGTGGATGTACAACCTCTATATTCAGATGTAATAATGGGAATGATTGGAAGGATAAAATAAGAGGGGTGTGAGGAGAAGAGGAAATGAAATTGCTGGTTGAAGTCTAGGGTATGGGGAGTATGAATGCGAAGAGGAAGAGCGCTCGAATGGAAAAACTGTCGATGGAATCGGCAGTGGATTGGAGGCTATTTAATCTGTGGTACCAACCGCTTTTATAAGCCAAATTCATTCTTCTACCAAAGTTTTTAATTGGTAAAATCTGGCTGTGGGGGGCTAGAGAAAACCCTATAGGAAAATTTTAGCAAATATAAAATTTTATATTCCTAAAGGGCACCGTTCAGAAATGAAACTCTATTTCCAGTTTTGTTAATGGGTGTGCGATAGTTGAAAATCAAATATTAGCTTGGTAATAGAGAAAAACAGTTCCTGAACCAATGCAGGAATGATCTGAATTTAATACTCTTTTCTTTGGCTGCACTATTTTTTCCCAAAAATACGTGGGATGGCTTCCTATCCCCTTAATTATATTTCACATTTAACGCGAGAAATGTCCCCACTCGCATTCACCGGCTGATACCATTCTAAATCCCTTCTTCATTGATGAGCTTTAACGACTATAGGAAAAATATTCAAACCAAAAGCTGCATGCTGAATTAAATCTGTAGTTTGATAACTTTTGGAGAATGAAGTTAGTTAAATATTTAGAGCTATTTCAACTGAAGTTCATTTATCTACTTACCTAAGATTACTTCCTTTCTATTGTAAAATTTTCTCGAAAAATTGGATAATTTTGCAAAGTATACCCACCGTTAATGAATAGTGTAATTATCTACATAGCCAAGATAACTACTGAAATATTGAAAATCATTTTGTATGGTAAATTTGAAAAGTTTGCCGAAATTTTGTGCAATGAAGGCAAGAATTTATCGATAACAGTCCTTGTTTACATTATATAATTTGTACATACTGAGGAATTATTAAAATTTTAAAGTTCAGAAGTCATTTGATGGTCAAAATCTGATCTCATCCTAAGTATTTTCCACTAGGTTACTTGTAGTTATAGATTTAATATTGCCACAGGAGTGCATTATTTTACTGAAAATTACATATAAGAATTTTTGCCAACTATAATTTCATTCAGAACTTATAACGGACGTATTTTAAATGACTTCTCAGCACTAAGTGGCCTTCAGAGCCGCAGGGATAGTCGTAAGAGTTAGATTGAGAGAGAGGAAGCGTAAAAAGTGAGAGAGGCCGCAGGCACAGCAATCAGGGTTGGCGTAAAGGCATGGCGTCTCCTCCTGGCTATGAATTCCGCGACCATCATTCTTCATTTCTGTCTAAAAATTATTTGTTTAAAAAATTAGAAATGCGACCGTTTTTGTTTCGGATTTTTTTACAAAGTGAATATAAAAGGTTAAAATTTTGTCCAAATATTCTTTCTATGTAAATTTTACTAATCACATTTGTGCAAAGAAAATAAAAACCTAAAGAATCCTATTTTGATTATAACAGGCAATCTCAGTCATTACAAATCGTCCGCAAATTTTCCGTGAATTTAAATACTTTGGATATTTTCCCGTAGTCTAGATTCATGAGGGGATCGAGATGCTGCGGAGGCTATCGTACTGGCTTCTCACCCAAAGCGCCTGGGTTCGGATTATTTTTTCCGTTCCTAATAATATGAAGTTTTTCAAATAGAGAAATGATATATATTTATCGTAACTGGAATAGATGTATGTATTTTTTTAATTTCTACGGGATTTATTCGTGTGAGACTTTTTTTTATTTTCTTTGTTCTCTCGACTAAGCAGAGTACTGAATATTATTTTGTAAAAGAAAACAAAATGTATACAAAGAAAGAAGCTGACAGGCATTCTACTAAGTTCATATAAATGGGTTGCGGTAGTCAATGGGTAGAGCGTTGGACTACTGACCGAAGGGCCCAGGATAGATTCCCGGGTAAGGCACTCTGGGCACCTGCAACTCCACCTAAGCTCTGTGATTTTTCGGGTACCAGATCTTCCTTGGAAACCAAAACTGGCACAGGGAAACGAACTGGCCCCCCTACCCTGATATGTGAATTTCGCACGCCGTCGGGCTTAGTACTGGGTGAACTCCCATCATCTTCCAGACTTTCGGGTTGATAACTGTGTTTTTTATACACGCATATATACACACAAAAAAACGTTCAAGGCGTCATATATGGCCACTAAAAGGTAGATATATGACAAGAAGCGTCAAAACTCTTCCGTAGCTTAATTAACGTCACGACAATTTCGTAGACTGTAAAAAAAATAAAAAGCACTTTCTTCATTTTCCCCGTTTTTCTCGGGTATGATGGTCCCAAAAATCCACGAGAAAACACGCATAAACCAAATCACTCTCGTCTGTCAACTCTGGTAATATTACGTTACCGGTTTAAATAAGAACACGTGATTCCCCTAAAATGGAGACGCACCACTTGATAACGTCGCATGGGCATTATTCGCTTAGTGCCGGAAATACCCGCCTGCTGGGTTATCTCCTGTCTCTATCATATTCTTCGCTGGAACTCCTTTCCTAATGCCTCTCACGGGCCCCATTTTTCATGGCTTGCGCCAACCCTCCCCTTCCTTCCTTCCTTTTAACCCTCCCGCCCGTCCCCCACCTACCCACCCAACAGACCTCCTCCTCCCCCACCCAACTTCCCTCGCCAACCCGTGCAGTCCCTTATACGACACATCATACCCGTACCCAATACAAACTCCAAGGGGACATTCCTCATGGACCCCAAATATTATTTCGTGTCCACCTCACATTGGTTCTCGAAAGAAAGGATGTCAAACGCCCAAGGTATAGGAGAAACAGGTTTTTGCTATGGTTTTCCTTCGGGCTTTGCCAAGTGGCTGTTTCCATGCAGGGGAAACAATCGTCTCTTCTCAAAACGACACAAAAAAACCTCATAACACGAAATGTATATTTATGAAGGAAGGCCAAAAAAGGTACTTAAGAGTCGTTCTCTCCTCTTGGGGTTTTGTCGTGGGAAAATGCCACGCTCATTTCCCCTCTTACCTTTTGGAACTCATAAACATTAAGATATAAATTTTTATTGGGAAAAATATTTGCGATGTGGAGAAGTTGAAAGCTGGGATCTATTCCATTAAAATTCTTCACTTATAAATTCTTCCATGTGGCTGGTCTCATTATCTCGGCGAATGTATGAAAAAAGAAATTTGCTGAGCCTGTAGTGAACAATGGAATACAAGAAGATTATCGTGTCCGCTTTTGCCACAAGAAACTCATTTATTCTAATCTATATAATATATATATATATATATATATATATATATATATATATATATATATATATATATATATATGTATATAACATTCTTCATAATAATACCTTCCAGCTTAATTCTCTCTGCCATAAAATAGCGGTATAAAAAACAGGTTCAAAATTTCCCAAATTTCCGTTTCTATTTCTCCTTAGCATTCATTTAAGTCCATAATGTTTCAATGTTGGCAACTTCATCCATTCCAAGTTCTCTTTCCACTCATTTCAGATTCCAATTTCGTAGGCATTACATGAGGAAATGTTTGAAGGATGGGTGAATAGAAACTATCCGTGACTGGTTCCATAAATGAGTATACTTTCATTTTTAAGATTACTCTATTAAACTCTGAATAATCGTTTCATTTTTTAGTGTTATTGCCATAAGAAATAAATGACTCAAATACCCTCCATTTACGTCAGCGGTGCCAAACGCATATGCAAATCATAGGAAAAAAAAGTTATAAAATTTTATTAATGCTAGACCGGGTGAGGCTCTCCAGCTTGATTCTCCAGCGTGTAGGGGTTGGAAAATATTGCCTTTACAAGCTGAAACCTGATGATATTAATGAGTTTCAATGGAAAAGGAAATTTTAAGTATTATCTGCACTATGTCATCCTATTATTACAAAAATCTCTAAGATATAATTCTCTTAGCTATTATTCTCTCTGCTATTATTGTTTTCATCATTTACTACACCTACGTCTCCTATCTCGACTGTGAGACGAAACCCTGAAAAAACGGCATTCTCTTATACTTTCGCAGAGGCTTTCATTGCTAAGCATACCTTGTAAAAGAGGAATAAATGGATACTTAGAAATAGAATTGGTAATTTGTATTAAAAGTAATAATTTAAGGTGTCGCTTTCTCGAATTAAAATTTATGGTTCCTTCATCACTGTTTGAAACCTTCCTACCCATTTGGTAATATTCTCTTCGAGTCAGGCAAAGAATGCAAATGGAATGTAATGAAATCGGGGATTATGTCTTTGAGAGTGTGAGCGCGTCTACTCGTAGAAATTTGAATGGCATCCCATGAATGCCTCCAAAGTAATGCATTTCCACGGGCAGGAATCTTTCGGATTCCGTCGCTTTGCAACTTCACTCTCCGGAGTCGAGTACGTAGCGTGATCCATTTTCAACCTCTCATTGTAAACGGCCGTTATTATAATGCACCGATTTTGAAGACATATGTGATCTGAAATGGTTGCTTTCATGCACTAACTTGTTAAATTTGAATCCTGCTTCTTATCTACATTAATACAGTTCGTCGCAAGCCGTCGGAAGGAAGTGTGGAAGAGGGTGTCAGGTCACCAGCAATTCTATTTGCTTGTGCTTTATTTACTCCCACATGCACATGGCAAGCCACGACCCACCGAAAGGGCTCGCGAAATGGAGGCTACCGGACATCATTCATGCGACATCAGTTATACCCATTACGAATATTATACAGCTAGTAATTACCCCGCTAGTTTCACTGAGAAGATGAATAAAGAAACTCATTGAAAATGGTGGGTTGTCATGCAGCGTAGTCACTATCAGGAAGTATTCTACTGATGCAGGGCGGAAAATTACCGATGCATTGGTTCTTCAAATTTATTCGGACGAAAGACTCCGATACTCCACCTCAGCCTAACTTAAACGCCCGAGGCCGCATTTCGGGGGGTATAGGGATCACTTCACCATCTGTGAAGTGAGCTGACAGGTAATGTAACTTTGAAGTTTCTAACTATTTTAGCCAGTGCTTACCCATCCCTGTCGTGGTATCCACCCCTTGAGTTGTTGTCACAAATAGTGTGCGGGAAAAACGAATACTTATATCTATCCGTTCGGCAGTGTATCTCTCTTATTTTGTGAAGTCTGCCCTGGTGATGAAACTGGTGGACTAAACAATACAGTATTTTCTATGGCGGTGTAAAACCACACAAATGGTGTCCTTAGAAAATGTTTAATCTTACTCTTGAGTCTTCCCATACCTAGAGGTGCCCATCTCAAATCTTGTGGCTTCTTGGCAATCTTGTCTTGTTTTACGATTTGTGTTCTATCGCACAAATTTTTCACCAATCTAGCTGTCCTTATTTGAACTTTGTTCAAGTTTGCAGTTTGCGTTTTTTTCGATGGATCCCATATTCTCACCACACCCTCCTTGTGCTGTCTTACTAAACCAAAAATGGAACTTCTTCATTTTTTCATCGCTACATTTTCCAACATAAAGTAAAATGTAGCCAGACTCGTTAGGTCTCCCGCCATTTTTTTGCGTATGTTTTCCCTGATACGATGGTGAGGGTGAAACCCAATTATCTTACCTGGTCTGCAACGTTCGGCCGACGACCTTCGAGTGAGAAAGATGGTAAAGTTTTTTTGAAATTTTTCAAACGCTAAGAAGTGCATAACCGTACCTTCTATATTACTGAAAATCAAAATCCCATTCTGTTCGCCAATTTTAAAGTTGCTTAAGTCAATTGTTAGTTTATGCGATATTTGTCATTCACTATTTCTCTGTAGATTATAGTTTCGGTGGAGGACTTTGGGTACTTTTTTTTTATTTTTGAGGTTAAATCATTAATGTAAATTAGAATGAGCAAAAAAGACCTATGCTGCTACCCTTTGAGACACTGGTTGTTCTTGAATATAAATTAGAGCTTAACCCATGTAGTACCACCTTTTTTGCGGTTATTAGAAAGTCCTGAATCGAGTTTATTTCATTATTGTTAAATCCGTACTATTACATATTGTTTATCAGTTTGACGGTTGGGTATCGTTTCGTATTTTAAAAAGCCCTAACTACGTCTCACGAGATCTCTCCTTTCTGAATCCGTGTTGTTTGCTGAGCGTAAGATTGCGAGTGTTGAGGATCGTCATGACGTTTCAATAATATTATGTTGTAAGATTTTACAGGAAAGAGATATTATAAAAATTAGTTGGTTCTCACTGGAGTCATGTTTATTTCCACCTGTAAAATAAGGGTATTTTTGGCTATTTTCCAGTCAAGAGGAGCTGCGCCTTCCTAAAACGATTTGTTACGAGGGTATTCTAAAAAGAGTGCAATTTAGGATGCGAGCCATTTCAGTACTCTTGTAAGAATATCCTCTGGCCCCTGGGATTTATTTTGGGTTTTATTTATTATGTGGATGACTTGCCGTGTCATCCCTTAATTGTAATTGTAATGCCATATATCTTTGTAGACGCTTTGTAAGATATTATTAAGAGCGTTTAATTTTTGGGTGCTGTCTGTAAATATTACCACACTGGTCTTAAAGAGAGACTATACTTGGACATGTTTCCTGTAAGTCCCTAACTTATGATCAGAAAACCTTAGTATCACCCTCCATATAATCGCACAGAATTACCCTTTTCAAGGTTGTTTGGGCGCATTGCGATGTGTCAATTTTTCTCCTGTGTATTTTCAAAAGGCATTCCTACGCCGTTTTTAAATGTGTTTTTTGTATTTCTAATTCAATTTCCTATGTTGCTTCAAAGTTCTTCTAACCTCACTGGTGTATGCTCGTAATCCATTGCTATTGGTGTTTGTTTTGCGAGGTGTATATTTTCATATACCCTGTCTAAATAATTTAAGAAACATATCCATATAGTTTCAGTCCCCACATTGTGCGTTTTTGTAATAAATAATTTTACGTACTTTTTAAGGTTGTCGAGAAAACTCTTGAAGTTGCCTGTTTCAAAAAGATGTCGCTTTCTTTTGGGTTTTTCAATTTTACCTACCGACTCATGCCAAATCGGTAACAATGGCTTTGTGGTCACCTCTCCCTTCGGTTGCATCTAAATCTTTTTATTTCGGGGTAGCTTGTCAAATGGGGATCTGGAATGTTTTTACTGTTTGGTTTTATAATTTTGTACATTAGATGGCAGATGAGCATTCTTAAAATTACCGCATAAGTCGCGGTTTCTAGCTACGGTTTCCATGCAGTATTTGTCTCAGTCTTTTGAAGGTAAATTGAAATTACCTTTAACTAGTTGTATGTTTAGGTTTTCCTTGTTCTAGCGGCTGAAATGCCATGTAAGATTTTTCAAGGCTTGTATTACGTCTGAAGTAAAATAGAATGGCCAGCAAAATTAGCATACTTTTAACTTTTTCTGGTTATTACTCTTTATTCTACACCAAACACTCTCAATATGGCCATCAATTATTTGTATAAATTTTAAAGTTTTTTGTGGCAATGAATACAAAGGCAAAGGTATATATGAAATTAACTTATTCTTCCACTTTTTTGGCGTATTTATTTCATTATTCATTAACCATTCTTCATAATAGTCCCATATTATTATGTCATAAATAAGTGGAAGTATAACATGGTTGGTGGGAAAAAAATGGATCTCTCAATTGTGAAGGTAGTGGGTTTTCAGCACTTAACGTTTTCAATTTGTCATGGTGATATCATTAACGTCACTTGGCCGGTGACAGCAAGATCCAGATAGTTCGAATTACGGTTACGTTGAATATTTGGCATGACAAATTTCCACCCATTAGTTTACATTACATCAATTTACTCCTCTGCTTATGATTGCGTTACATGTTCTTTTTGGCATTTCCTCAGGAATTGATTTTCCATATTATGTGTTTTTTTATAAATTTCTCATGTCTCCTACACCTAAAATGAAGAAGAAAACATGTCCAGGATGTCAAGTTCCTGTTTAGGTTCGTGAAAGAGACATGGACTTTGAAGCGATTGTTATTTTTCGCTTTCACTGAGACTTAGTGAATGCCATCGAATTGACCTAAATGCCAACCCTGAAGTATGGATCAACGAGACCAGAACATTTTGACTCGATCTGCCGATGACAACTCGAGGAATCGCATGCCGTCGCCAGGGAAATATTAGTGTCTTGGAAGGCCCGGTTCGCAAGGCATTCGTTCCTGACTTGCATTCCAAGACTCCCACGAGAGGAATTCTCACCCGTCTTCGGGATAAAATGCGTCGTTTAATGGAATCCCAAGGCTCTGCTGTGCCTCTGTCCTTGCCCCAAAGCCTCTCTGTGTCTCTTTTGCTCAATCCCCCCTTCCCCGCAACCTGACGGCCTCAGTGGCTCCGACTATCTTTCCACTCCCCCTCCCCTCCAACTCCCTTCACAACTTCTTCTTCCCCCCGCCCCTGATGGTCGCTATTGCTTGTGAGCTGAGAATTCCGCCTTTGAGTGGACCACCAGATTTGCCCAAGGACAAATCTTTGAAGCTTGTAATTAACGAGAACATTTCAATGGAGCAATACAGCAAATTTTGTAGTTTCAAATTCCTGTTTGAACTTAGTTACTTTGTCAACATTTCCGCCGCAAAGATGCGAAACTTAAATTCGAGCTTAACTGGAATTTTTTAAAAATTACCCTATTAGAATTATGTCAAAAACATATTAGCTTTTCTCTTGGTATAATTTCCAATTGTTTTCACAGTCTCTAATTTCTATTTTTGAATAGTTTTGTTCATACTAGTGATAGGTTTTCAATATATGCATGAATGTTGAGTTGAATGTAATGTTAACTTTGTTATGTCCTTCCCTCCGAAAATCTACGTACACCAAGTCCTGTCTGCCCTCATTAAGGTGAAGGTACTACTTTTTGGGTTCTTCTCTAAACGAAAGGAAGACGCGAAACCGTGGATTTTTTTCTTTTTCTTCTGACGCGTTATGTGTTGTTTTTTTAAGAGCTTGAGCACCGTAGCTGGGATTAAATCGATATGATCAGAGGAGATTTTTGCTGCTGCATGCTGAATAGCATTGATTGGTAGTAGTTATAATGGAAGCAGATCTACATCTGAGGTAATTTGCGCCATTAGAGATGGATGGGAAACTTGCTAGGGGTAGCATATTCAAGGAATAGTGGAAAGGTGGAGAGAAACCTGCATTGGGAATCAGTAACTGGAGGTTTTCTCTATTCGTCTCGTTTCGAAAGATATCCTCGGCAAAAGTACAACCGCAACGTGATACTCTTGTTTTTTTTTTGATTTATTGTTACTTTAACTCACGTCCTCGGATTGAGTAGCAAATTATATTCTTGGGGGTCGAAGACGTAGTCATTAATTCCATTCTTTTGTCATAATCATACCTTTGGAACCCAAACTTTTATAAAACAATACTCAAAGGCCATTGGCAATGAATAAATATTTTAACATTGCGTATCCGCAATGTTAAAATATTATTATTTACTAATACTCAGGGTACTAAATTAAATTACTAAATACTAATTAATTCAAAACTTGGTACCCGCTACTGCGATGATTATTAAAACGATCGATCCCCAAATTTCTGTGTTGTGTCACGGATATTGGCTTGTATTTCATGTTTTACAGTATTGGCTATTATCTGAGTAAACGCGTTCATTTTACTAACAGAATTCACTGCCAATTCAAGGCGGAAAGTCTTTAAGAGACTTAACATTAATTTTAGTTGCTTCAACACCGTATAATGCTGGAGTGGGGTCATGCGAAAATTCAAACGAAATATTTTAAATGGCATTACTTAGCTATATTTTTGAATTATTAAAATATTGTTTCCGTATTAAAAAACGCGATGTTTTTATTTGAAAAATTGGATGAAAACCATTACCACAGAATACTTTCGAATATTATAGTTATATCTTGTTTCTGTTTATTCTGGTACGTGCATGTAGTAAGTAAAAAGGAGTGCTAACCTTAAGTTACAGAAGCTCTTCAGAGTTTAATCATTATCCGTATTAGCAACGTCGTAACAAGCGGCTCATAGTCGGAGAGCTTGTTGTATCCACATGGTAGAGAATACACATCCGCTGGCTGCAACGTCGACGCGACGTAGGAGGTACTCTGAGTCATGGCGGTTGGATAATGAAAAAGGGTATTTGATACCACGCTATTGAGCATTGGATATGGAGGAACACAGATTTTGTTTTTATTCTAGGAGAAACAGCAGATGAAACGCCTGATAAAACAATAATAACGTTTTCATTTATATAATCATTCACGCTTTAAACTTTAGTCGTAATTTTCAATGCATAATGAGCATTTCTGTGGCTCTCTTACGGTAATGTGTCAGAAAAAAGAAGGAATTTCCTTTTTCCTAATATATTTTTGTTTTTTGCATGTATAGTTCATACACACCACGCCTTTTAGGAGAAAATAAACTCAAAAAAGGCCAACTTTATTTTATCGGAGAAGTTTTTCAATTCCCTTGTAATGATTTTTCCATGTAACCCTATATTTGCAAATCCTCT
Source organism: Hetaerina americana (assembly GCF_022747635.1). Taxonomy (NCBI): domain Eukaryota; kingdom Metazoa; phylum Arthropoda; class Insecta; order Odonata; family Calopterygidae; genus Hetaerina; species Hetaerina americana. The sequence goes on along the minus strand of NW_027286292.1, from coordinate 13,039,368 downwards.
TCACCTTCATCTTGTTCATGCATCGTTTCCCACATTGCTTTTGTTCCTGAAACTTCTAAATATCATTGTTTTGAGAATATTTCAAACAAAATTCGATCATAACTTTATGGCTACGCTTTCCTGTCACACGATTTTTTCTATTAAACATCGGTTTGGTATTGCATTTTGCATCCATTGTATTTTTACTACGAGCTCTTCCCTAAGATCCATTCCCATCGAATTGGGTCCAAATTAATTCTTATCCTGCTATTCTCAAGTTTCATTTCATTCAATAATTTGGAAAATTACTCTATTTGATGGGAAAAACACTTTTTGACATCGCCACCTTTTTTGTCTTATAGAATAACTATTTTTTATAAGCCCAGTACACTGTCAATAACCTTTCTGCAGCATTCCTAAGTTTTTTAGTCCCCCTATTAATTGTTTATTTCGCAAAAATTTCGCAATGTATTTTTAAATGATGTACACAGTCGTTCCCGTTATAAATTGTTCTGCCATTTCCTTCCACTTGGCAATCATTTATCTCAATCCGTTTTTTAAAATGTACTTTTATTTTAGACGTATTAATCCTAAATTTAACACTCCTCGTTATGCGAAGAATTGCCATTCACGTGTTCCTTCCTGTAAATCCAATAAGCTATCAGCTAGCGATTTAGTGTGGTCGGTGTATACAACAACGGGTGCTTTAAACCATCCAATCATTATACCTGTTTCATCCATGAATCCATCATTCATACCTTTAGTCTTGTTGACACTTGTCTTATTTTTTTCATTTTCCTGGTGGAAGATGCCTCATTAATTCAATGTTTTTAATTTTAAATTCAATTTTTTGTAAACTTTAATTAATTCAATCTTCATCCCAGGTAATTAGATCTGTAAGTTTTGCAGGCGTTCTCTCGTTCGTGTCACGGCGTGGCAGTGTTGCAACTGTCGTGTGTATAATCACTGCATACATCTGGGTTCTCTCTGCAACTGTTGTCTTGATTGTTTAACCCACTTACTAACCTTTTCATATACAAATAGGATGTTTTGTTTAAATCATTCCAATATAACCATTAACTCTTTCATTTCAATTTCAGCTAGCAGAAAAAATATTGATTGTAAATCCAAATGAATATTGTGTAGTTCTAGCTTTAGAATCTCATTTTATTTCCCTCATCATAAAGTTATTTATTAGTATTCTCGTTGATTACATTCATCTTTCCAAAGTTATCTATTAGCATAGATGCTGCCTGGGTTCAATTGGATTAATCTCAATGCAAAGAAATCAATGTTCCTATGAGACTTCCAGCATGGTAAATTTACGGTTTTAAACGGTTATTTAACACAATACGTGATAGATGATCACCGAGATCTCACATATAACCATTAATGCCTCGTATTTTTATGAAGTGTTTGTAAAGCCACGTTTTTCTAATTCAAGAAAAAACAACCCAAATTTTTTAACTCTATCATGTATCGCTAAACATTTAAGCGTAGGCCATGAATTTAAAGTCCACCGTGACTAATGTTATCTCGTCGTCCAGCTGATGTCATAACAAATGACCAAGTTATCTCATGCAATTATGAACGGTATTTGCTTGTAATCCTGGATTTTTAATTGATTTTTACGAAACATTTCGTTGGAATACTTTCCGTACGGATGAACGTAATCCTGGTTGCGGTCATGTCGGATGAAAGTACCTACGATATTCTAGTCCCATAGTCATGTTTTCGTTTGTTGAGATGACTAAAGTTATTTTTTGTTTCATAAGCATTTTATATCTGCCACTAATACGTAGCGTTATGTATAATCTACGCTTGTTCGATCACCAGAAAAGCGAAGTTTGCGTCATTGTGCGAGTGAATCTTAAAATAGGTTTAAGCTACTTCTCTTCCGTGGCCACATAGGTACTCGTACAGTTTAGAAGTTAAGAAAACCGAAAAGATTAACTTTTTAGACATTTGTGCCTTTGAACTGTGTTACTTAATTAATTATATCTCGTTGGGATACACGATTATTCTTAGTTTATCCCTTGTGAAACAGAGTATCTTAATTGTTAATCAAAATTGATTGACGTAATTCCTACCGTTAGGATTCCTTTTATGACACTCTAGGACAGTTTTGTACCCAAAAATGAGTATAATACTCAGTGTTCTTTCAAATAATGTTTCAAGTTGTTATTGCAATTTCAAGTTGTTATTTCAAATAATGAATCGCACTGTTCTTTAACTCATCAAAATTTACTTTGTGTACTGTGACTCACTATAGAATGTAACCTATGATATTCGCTAAACATTAATTAGATTGTCGAATAAATATGATAATTAAAATGGAAAAAATATTCTAATGAGCGATGAAAAAGTCATAATCAAATTTGTTTTTAACATGAATGTGTTCCCACTCAAAGATTTATTTGACTTTTTCGTAAGCGAGGACGGAAAAAACTAACGTTTACGTTTTTATGCATCAAAATTAGGTCTCTTATTTTTTTCCTGCTTATGTTCATATGTGTGTTTAACTTGGTGTTTCAAAGAGGAATTTTCTGGTAGTCAGATATTCACTTGAGCGTCTTTCATTATTCTTGAAGCTAATTTCATATTTTTCTTAGTGTAAAGAATGCTGCCCTATTTTGTCTGCTAATTTCGTGCGACTAACTTATTTCCATGAAAGTTATTTAATGGCAGGCTCTTTCATATATTTTTGTTATTTTTCTTATTTAGTATCCGCTCTGAGCCCCTGTATCACCGCCAAGTAATTTTTCGTATCTCCAACTGAGGTAAGAGGTCGAACTGAAAACTCGTACGAAGTGTTTTGTTACGCATGTATAAGAAGGGTTAGGAATGAGGTTTAGTTTATACTCAAGATGTCTTAACAATATCATCTGCAGTTGCATTGAGGTTTTTTGTAAGAAAACTGCTGGCCACATACAAAATTTAATATTGGAAAAATGCTTAATTTCACTGTAAGATTAGCTAATTTAATAGGCTTTCGAGCCTATTAAATATACAAAGATAAACTAATGGAAATATTATGGATACATTTTAAATATGAATTTGTTGTTGAAACCTTCGCATAAATTTGCTTCTTCATGCTGTTTGTTCTAAGAAAGAGTAGTTGGTAAAACATATTTCCTGATAACATAGTATGGCCTTGAAAAACAAGTCTGAAAATCATGGAATTGTTATAATACTATACTCAAGTAGATGTTGGCGTACAACTTAAAGGGTTATTTGATCCATTTCATTAGTACGACATCTAGATCCTTTTTATATCTTTATTTGTAGGAAATATTTTCACGCATTCAACCTCAAGTAAAAAATAGTGATACTTTCTTAAGGATGCGTTGAAACCTATGAATAATAAATACACCGAAAACAATCTCCTTATACTCACAAGTACGAGTATTTATTCAATCACAGCGTGAAAAATCATCGCTAGAGTATAAAATTTTTATAACGCTTGTTAAATCTTTAACATTTGATTCAACACATGTGCCATTTAAAACACGAGGAAATTAATTCATGAACGTTAGTTTCTAGATTGGGCGAGTCGCGCAAAGAAATAATTATGGAATATTGATAATTCAAAATGCACAAAGAGACAAATACGATGAAACAAATAACCATGGGGATCGAGATGGTGGGGTGACTGGCTTACCACCCGGAGGGCCCGGGTTCAAATCCCGGTGGTGTTGAATATTTTTCAGTGGAATCTCGATCCCTACTTGAGGTGCGTTGAGGAGGGCACTTTGAGTGAGTACGCCGTCCGTCGGATGGGACGTAAAGCTGCGGACCCCTTGGTGCCTTTCGTTAAGAGTAGGCTAATGCCGACGCCGGGTTTCTCTCCACCCTTCATCCTTTCCTGTCCATCCCTAATGGCGCAAATGACCTAGCTGTCGGTCGCCTCCCCTAAATACTGCGACTACTAGAAATAACCATAATATTTCCAGATTTTGCAGATTTTTTATTGGATACTTCGTCTGGGAAGTTTGGTTAATCACTGAAAAAATAATTTTTGAAATTAAATGATAATTTTTTTTAGAACAATATCGATCTCATGATTTCGTTATTTCTATTCCTTGAACCGATTGTAGCAGGTCGTTATGAGTTTACTTCAAACATATAGCATCATGGCACATTAATCAGTCATGTACTATTTCCATCTCAAAATATCCAAATGCATTTTGATATTTTTGTAACCTAACGTTTCTTGAAGAAACTTTCTATATTTTAGCTATTTAGTAATGAGAATTTTTTAATCTGAAAATAAACCCCATCATTTCGGTATAATTGACCATCATTAGACATGGGAAAATTACTGTTGCCAGAATAATAATTATTTTGTGAGTATTTCGTTGTTTTCTTTAAAAAAAAGAAAAATAAAAAAGTACCACCATGGGTCTTTCCCACTCCGGCGGCCACTATTGAGAATTAAGACTCTGAGCACAGTTGGGTTAACGCACGTAGGTTGATGTTTCCATACAAGGAAAGAGGAGAGTCAAATATTTTCAAACAACCAGGCGAAAACCCTCGTGTGGAGGTTACATACCCCGAGCAAATGATAAAGAAACTAAGAGATTCCCAGACTCACGCTCTATTCCGCGAATGCCCAGAGCTCCGTCGGCCAGGGAGGAAGAAACCGATGCTCCACCCTCCTGCCCCGAACTAAGCATTTTTTTCGCTGGCCTGCCACTTTTTAGCGTCCCAACAGTCCGCTTAGGGAATATTTCCGCATGCCTTTTACACTTTAATTGGCGCTCACAAAGGGACCGAGTGACCCCGCCGTAACAATTTCCACCCGCCTTTCAGAGGGAGGAGAAGAGAGAGGTGGTCACCTCCTTCCTTTCCCGCCTCCCCTGCTGCACCAAATCACACGAAAGCCGCCGTCCCTGTCCCTCACCTCCCCTCACCCCACCTCGCCACCCTCAACCGCGCCCGCCCTTAATTTATATTCTGATCTCATTTGAATAACACCGATGCTCTGGAGGAGGCCCGCCCCCACGAAGGGGGCCCACCCCACCTCCCCGCCCTACCCCCGACTCACACCATGACCCACCCCTTCCCTTTCGCCACTTTCCCTCCCCCCCGCAGCGCCCCCTTCTCCCGCGCCATTCCAAGCGAACCGCCTTACACCATAATGAGAACCTGCGTAATTGCGGGCAAATTCTGCTTCCGCCGAAAGCTTTTTGAGTTAATGAACGCGCTGGGAGGTCGGGAAAAATATCGCTCGAGTGGGTTTGTGCGGGGTAGAGCGTGGGAGAGGGCGGGGGTGATGGTGGTCCCCCCCTCTCTCTCGCGAAGGGGCGAGGGAGAAGGGGACCGTGGCGCACCCCCCTGGAGGTCGCCGGGTGAGAAGATCGACCGGGGAGTGTGGGGGGGGGGAGGAGGCGAGACATTTAGTAGTCGGGGCGGGGGTGGCCTTATTCCCTGGACGGGGGTGGAGGAGCGCCCATGGTAAGGGTCTCGGATCGGCGCTTCGGAAGAGAGCGGGGCGGGGTGGGCGCACCCGCTGACCCGCCGCCGGCCGGGATGCTCTGCGGCTGTGGGCGCACTTGACAGCGGGCGAAGATCACGGGGCGACCCCCCCCCCCTTCCTCGCTCCGTGTTCCGTGACCTACCCTCCCTCCTCGAGGGCGGCGGGATAGAGACTTGCACGGCCGCTATCTCCGGAGGAGACTTGTTCGCACACGACCGACGGGTTCGCTCTTCCGCCGGACGGATGCGCAAGGGCAACCAATGATGGGGAGATGTCGATTAGAGTGATCCGATAACCGGTAAAGATTTCTTTTAGTTTTTCTTGCACTGCTTGTATGCACCGTTGCCATTGACAGCCTTGGTCATGATTATCGATTGGAGAGGTGCTAGGGCGGTGAAAAGTAAATTTCTAAAAACTCACCGAGTTCGACTAAACACCACACACCATATTCATTGATGCCTCCATCAGCTATTTCCATTCCTTTCATCACGAATATTTACATTTCTTTAAACTTTGCAAATCATTTTTTCGGCCGGTATATCCCATCTCAAGATGAATCTTGATGTTTTTAAATTAAGGAGTATTATTTCTTTAACGTTTATATTGTTTCAAAATATTCAGAATTTTAAATTTTTCTCGAGAATCACTTGCTGTGTAAGGATTTTTGGCAGTAATAAGTACAGGCTTCCAATAAAAGCGACTGCGTATGGGTATTTTACTATCGCCAAAGATGAGATAATTTCGCACTTCTCTATTCCTATTCGCACTGAATAAATTAGCATATATAAACCTAAATAATGAAACTGTTTGCCTATAATTATGACTTTTTGTTTATTACTTATAACGCGTGTAATCTTAATTGAGCCGAATTTTCAAATGAACTATATTCAACACTAAAGAAAACCCCGGTAACTATTCATTTTGCTTGAATTACTAGTCCGACACAATACCCTAACATTTGGCACCACCTCGGCACCGGCACCTCGGTTGGTAGGAACTTACTTTCGAAGGGAAAAGATTTTTTTTCTAATGAACGGCATGTATCATTTCTTTATGCTTCAACAAATTATGATTTTTGTAATTATAACTGCATATACACATACCTTTGATCATTCCTTTGTATCACAGTCCCTCGATTTCTGATCATAAAATTTTGCGTTAAATATTCATCCTGCGTTTCCCTCGTTGGGGAAATTCTCGTTTGCCCTAAATTTTGTGTCGTTTTATATCCCGTTGAGTACATGCCATAACGGTTATGAAGAGCTCTCTATGGTAGAATGCATTTGGAGAATATTCAGCTAATCGCTGCGCAGAATCAAGCAATTACGGCTATGGACCAGCATTTCTGAGGACCGTTTGTCAAAGCTTCATTATATCCAATGTGTAATTACTAATTGAAAGCATATACTATATATAACCAATAATTGCTGTTTCAATGGAACGTATAAGCTTTAAAACAAATAAAAATGTCTAAAATGATATCCTGTACAAATTTACCGATATCATATGAAATATCTTCCGATTATTCCCATCTTCAATTGATTCATAATTTTTGGAAAAATTGTTGATATAATGCAAATTATTTGAATACGCTTCAGGGAAACAGAGAAATTAATAGAATTTTATTTAGCATTTGTCACCCAATGAATCAGGAAAACGAAGAAAGAAATCGATAATTCTGCAGGACTGGAGAAAAATGCTGGTGAGTGTACATGATGAGTCAATAATGTATAAATACTGCTATGAGCTTGCAAGTAGTGGGTAAGATAATTGGGGAAATAATAAATAGTAACAAATCTAAATTTTATAAAAATAGATAACAAATTATTTCTGACGAGCAGGCGTATCTGCACATACACACACACACACACACATATATATTTTAGATTGTTCGAGCTTTCGGCTTTTTCTGTCTCAGAGAGAAGGCCAACAGCTCAATCTAAAATGTGATTGTCCTTTTACGTGTTATCTATTTTATTTTGTGTTCTTTGTGCCGTGTAAATGCTATATTGCTCTCGTGAGTGCTTCTTCATCATCTATATGTGCATATATATGCACATACACGCATATATATGGCGAGGGAATGGAAACATTTTCCCAGTTGATCTCCTGCGGAGAAACGACTTTCATTGATTAAATGAAATTTTTAAAAAAATATCCACATGTATGTTTATATATATATGCATATACATATATATATACATACATATACATATATATATATATATATATATATATATATATTTATATATATATTTATATATATATATATATATATTAAACTCGAGCTCAAAGTAATGGATATGGTTTTTCTCTATGGTCCATGGTCCATTGGTCCATGGTCCATTATCCCATTTTCTCTATGGGATATGGTCCATTAAAAATTATTATATTATTAAGGAAAACATAATTTTCATAAAGACATTTGAGAATAGATTTTGTTTCGCCAAGCAACGGTGAAGAACAATGAAGAAGTTGTATCGTGAACTATTTTCTCATCTTTGGTAAATGGCATGTACATTCGTATGCCGTTTCATGCATCTGATATTTCACCTGAAAAATATCCCAAGGCTCGTAAATCACGCGAACTTCGAAGTCGGATCGCATAAAAACTGAGAGTATCTGAGCGCTAGGCGAAAGAAATCGAGTCTCCCATTAAACTATTTCAACATCTCCAGTCCGATAGCCTATCTTTTCTCCTCTGGGAGACCCATCCCATTAGTGTGCTTCGGCATTTGAGAAACGGCTCCGAGAGGTTGGACGGGAGGAGAAGATGGGGTCTTGGAGAGGGCCGGGAAAGAAGGAATGGGCTGCAAAGGGGATAATGTCTGTATGGCTGATGGTTGAAGAGAAGTGGGGGTTTCCCTATGGGGTAACAGATTTCTGGGAGGTTTGGAAGGGGAGTTCTGCCCAATAGCGCTGAGGAACCAGGCGCGGGGCAGATGCGCGCCATGCCTCGGGGTGGCCAAGGGACCAGTGAAAGTATCAGATTATGGGAAGAGCAGCGGCAAGGGAGTTAGGAGGGCTGGGCGGTCGACGGAGAACGTCGGGCGAGGCCGCCGGGGAGGACCTCCAGTCGTTGTTGAGGAACTTGTAACGAAATGTTTCGGGGAGTATTGTTTGAAGAGAGGGAGATGTGAAGTGAGAGAGGAGTTCTCACGAGAAGCGCCAGTGGGGGCAATCTGGTTTGCCCACGACGGGCAGCTGCTTCTCTCGGGAGGACACCCGACAAGGAGCGTGGAGGCTAAAGTGAACGGCTGCCGAACATGCCACGGCCACAACACTGCTGTCGAAACGTTAAGGGAGAGAGCTCATGCCATGTCGGGCAATTGGGCAGCCGTCTTAGTGACGTGAAACGTTGACTGAAGTAATACCAGCAGTACCCGGTAAACATTTTTCTCAGATGAGTTCTATCATTGCCGGAGATTGGAATAGATACCGAAGATTATCTCTTACGCAAGTGTTTGCAATGTATAGCGAGACCTTCACTTCGGAAAGCAAGTAGTTAGTCTTCTGAAGAGAGCACTTGATGTGTATATTTCTACGGAGTCCGAGATTCAATGCGGGCATGCCTCAGTGCACGTCATCTAAATTCAAAGTATTCCTTTTTCTGTCACTGAAAGTACAACGGCCAGTTTTTGCGCTCACTTTCCTGAGGATTTCCGATATTGTATATTTTTATCAGTACATTAAAGTGAGAAATGTACAAGCGCGTGTGAAATAAATATTGAATTTCATTGAAATAATCATTTCAGGTAAAAATGAGATAAAAGTTAAGGAATGTATGTAAAAAATGAGGAAACATGCGTTAAAAAACGACCATCTCTGAATAAACGACCAATTTTTAAGTAATGGGTTATCGTAAAATGTTAACAAAAGGTTCATTGCAAGCATGAGGGTTAAGCCGGGGAGGTTGTGGAGTGGAGGGAAGGTTGGTGTTTCGTAAAAACATCTGCTGAGTTTCAATAAGCAAATATACATGCTGACGCACCTAATAATTCTCTCTATTACGTACTGCTTTGTCCTATAACGCTTTAAATGTGGTGGTGCATGAGCATATGACCTTTAATATGTACATATTCAGGGAAAAGTTGCACATTAAATTATTAGATTCGATCACTCCTGGTCGGTGCTATTACATTTCTATTAAAATGTTAAAGTTCTGTCGTCCTTGGTATGAGTCTCATTAATAACCTTCAATTAACTTTAAGTTATGGCCGATGTAACAGTTTAATTAACGATCACGTACGTATTCTGTGGTATCAAATATTTCATAACGGTGTAAGCGAAAATAAGCATAAAAATAAATAATAGTAATTTTTGCATATAGATGTGGTCTTCCAAACTCGTATCAGTGCTATTGCTTTAAAACTTTGTTCTATTAAAGTACTCGTAATTTCAAATACGAATATCGGCCATCGCGTTTATTTGTTTGGAAATGATCTTCGAGGGTTTCAGAGTCATAAGTAAAGTTATTAATGTTGTAGCTGCAACTCAATTGTTTATTTTCGAAAGTTGGAAATAGTATGAAGCTCAACTCTTATTGAAGTACATTTCTCTGGTTTTATTGTGTTATTTCTCATCTTTAAAAACCATGCGAGCATAATAATAACAGTTCGCATAATTTAACCTTAAATTGCTACCACATCAAAAACCAAAATTTGCTAATTATGCTAATACTAATTATGCTATACTGTGATGGAATTAAAAAGGTCTAAGCTCGCTTCGGATTTTTATAGATCTTTAAGCATGAAAGATTCATCATGACGCATTTTCTCTGAGTAATATTTAAAATATGATGCGTACACTTGGTGTGGATTGAGTTACATCTTTCATATTTAAAACGTCGAAAACTATTTAGGAGGAGAATTCCATTTTTGAAGGGGTCCAGATGTATTCTAGAGTATTTTTATTCCCATACGAGTTGCAAACTCATTTGCCGGACAAATATCTCCAGAATACGTTAAATACATGGTGAACGTGCCTAATACAGCTACTGAAATTAACGACCTCGACAATTTGTTCAAACAAAATTTGCTGAATAAATGATGGGTTGCATGTAATGCTTCATTGGTATTACATGAATTTCTCTTTAATAATGAGTTTTTCATTAAATATTATTGGATAATACAATTATAATCATTAATTGCCGAAGGCTATAACTGCATCAATTGGGGAATTATTGTGGTTAAATAACACTCCCATTGCCTAGGAAGTCATAATGTATGGCAACGTACGCTGTAAACGGATAATTGATATTGAATGTACCAATTTTAACTTAATCAATATCCAATCAGGGAACACGGTTCCCATTTCACCAGTAAAATCAAACAAGGTTTTTAATTTGACCAAATCGATGGAACAAGAGTTAATGTACAGCACAAAGCTGAGATTGAATTAAATCAGTGTTTATATAGATTGGCAGAAAAAAGTCGAGCTCCCATTTTATGTGAAGGTCTTCTATTTTTCATATTTTACAATAGCTTGTCGCAACGTTTAATTTTTTGTAGCATGTCATCATTTGTATTTATTTTAATTCCTTTCCATGATCCGAAAAGCCTCTACAGTTGAAAGAGAAAAGGGATATAAAAGGAACGCGTTATTAAATTTATCATACCTGCATATTTTGCAGTAATCTTTGGCAGTTTTAATGATTATTCTATAATACTGGGCACGATACGGGAGAATGAAAAGTTTTTCACGTAGTGACAGAGATTAATTAGTATTGGAATGTTACTTGCGGGTGTATTTTCTACTATCTAAAGTCGCTCAACCTGCTCTTTAAAAACGATTAATTCAACAGAATTTAAAAATAGTATGTTGTTAAAAACAGGAAAATGTAGTTGAAACATTTTTTTTCTCGGAAATATTCTTCATTGAGGAGTTATCGAAAAATATGCGCGTTATATATTTCCTTCTTAACTAGTACGAGTCGTCCAAACTACAGTCTTCCAAAGCGCGGTGGCTGCATATTTGCGTCCATACTCCCGTCACATCTATAAGTCCCAGTTTACGTAGATTCCAGTGAAACAGAAATATAAGTTATATTTCCATTTTAGGTTTATCCCAAACAAAGAGATTAAGTGTGCTAGAGAGCAATTTTGAATATTAACATAGCGTAGGGCGTACTAGAGCACAACTGTAATCTCGCAGTCATGCATTCAATGTGCACATACACACACTGATTTAAAAAGATCTGGCTGTTGGGAATGCAGGTTATTTCGAGAAGTAGCCGCTTTGAGGATTTTCCTTTTTTTAAACCCCACAGCATGCCTTGTGTTGATCTCCCAGGAGGCTCCGATAGCGCGGGATAAAGATTTCATTGCCACCTCTGGGGACTCCTTGGCTGCCTGCTACCCATTCCCTTCCCCCGCCCACTGCATTGAAAACCACGACAAATAGTCTTAGTAGAGCAGTGTGATTACCAAAATTTTCTTCCGCTTTCCGTTCTAAAATTCAAGCCTGTTATGTGTTCTTGCGGGAGAATAAAACCTTCTGAGTATTCTCACTTTTGAAAAAGGCCTGTTTGTTTGAAGGAAAAATAATATTCAATGAATTATTTCTTTATTTAAGATTATATACTCCTCATTTCCCTGATCCTTATTTTTTAAAGAGGTCAATTGCGGCTCTTAAATTAATCATTTGCATCTTGCCAATCTGCTTAATGTTCGTTTCCATCGATCCCTTTTATGTCTAGTTTAAGTTATGTTGTTATAGTTGCGCTTTGCGGTTCTCATGTCGGTTCCTAAGATTAGACTTACATATCTTTAACTTATCCAAGTTATCAGTTCGTATCTATTTTTCTACAAGAGAGAAATGAATTCACAATCCGAACATTGCTTGAATAATCTCACAATTATAATGGAAAATGGTCAATATAACGAAGATCACAGATCACATAAATTCATTGTGCATTGAGACTTTTTGCACTTGATGTCAACAGACTTAGCTGAAGGCAACATAAAACCATGAGTTATATTTGTATTTGTTTATGAAAAAATATAAGTGGCAGAAATAAAAATTATGACGATTTATAAATTATAGGAACTGATTATTCTTCTTCATTTCGAGTATTATTTGAAAATGTGTTGGTTAAATTCAATAATGTAATGATTCCCTCTTCCTTAGTCACACATTGTTCGCCTACCGCTTTGTCCACAAACCTGCGTATACTAATCATATATGTAGGTATGGTGTATGTTTTTGGGTTACGCGCTCTGCAAGAAAATGAGACTCAGGAAATAAGTTTCTACGAGGAAAAAGACAGGTTGCAACCCGTTCTACTGCAGCTACTGGTACTTAACCAGACTGACGTAAAAGTAACGAGTATGCACAAGTATTCCTCGCCAGGGTCAAGAAAATTTAATTAAAATAAACTCTTTCTGTGGTACGGCATAGATATTTTAATTAATGAAAACAAGGAAAACAGAGTATATGATTACAAATTTAATTTTAAAAAAACCATATTTAACCCTTCATTTATTTTTAAGCGTTTACTGAATTGTCATCTCTGAAATGATAGAAAGTGTAACAATGTTTTCGGATTAGCAAGTCTCGGCCCATGGAAACTGGTTGCCCAGTGACCGAATCTAAATCGTAATTTTACTCTTAGAGCCACAGCTAAGGTGTGTATCAAAGGATTTAAGTCACTATGGATATTCATTATCCAAATTACATATCACTATTATAATAATATGGACAAACTAAGATGTCATATAATTAAAATGATAGAAATACATTTTACGGAAGGCTTAACATGAATTGCGGCAGTTGAGGGTTACATAACCTATGTGTCCTGCATACTGTCAACCACTAACCAAAACTTGCGTTAAAAGAGACGGTCCAACAACAATTAGAGCCATTCAAAATGTTAGCTACTCTTTAGGTTTCTTGATATAAAAAAGAATTCCTAGTGCACTTGTAACCTGGGTGATAACAAAAGCCCGATTCCCTTATATTTAAAAAGATTTTTAACTATTCGGTACAATAATAAATCTCTCTAATCATATTTTGATTCCTGCGACGATGTAACGTTAATGATAACCTTGAATATCATCTGCAAAGCGGTTTGCTTCAAAATTATTGAAAAGTATTGGTCCATAACTAAACGTAATGGATTTGAGTTATACTAATTGTTATTTCACGGTATTCCAGTGGGTAAAACGCTTTGCTACTGGCCAGAAGGCCCGGGTTTGGTTCTGGCTAACGCCTCTGGTCACCGTCTGACCCACTCAAACTGTGTAATTTTTGGGTTCCAGATCTTCCCGGGAAATCATAGGCGTCTCAGGAAAATGTAATGGCCCACAAAGAAATAAGGACACCGGAATATTGCGGGTTACTCTCAAAAAACACTAGATATCGGAGTGGTGTAAGGAATAGGGGGTGGAACTAAACATAAGAAAATGTACAGTAATGAAATTTTGGAATTAAAGAAAATATGAGAAAGATGCATATTAAGTATACACAGAGGTTTGAGTTAAGCAGCTTAGAATAAGGTATATACTTTAACAAAATTGGAAACTTGGTTTCATCACATGGATTGTAGGAAAACATAGTAAAAATGTAGAAGGAAGGTGTGACTTCGGTTTAGTTATGATACATTTTTCTAAGTGGTACTTTTTATCATCGGTTGTGGGAATAAATCAAATTGGTTATGTTATTATTCTGTAAGTGATTACTGGAGACACTCTGGAAGAAGGAATGTGACAACTTGTTTTTTTTCTTAATTGTTTTCTCTTCCTTTATCCATTTTGAGTGAGTTAGCATTCGACTAAACGCATTGATTCTCCGTCATATGGGATCAAATACATTTCCGATTGTCATCTAATCATTCAACCGATGTTTTATTCTTCTTAACCCCATTACGGCCTTTCAAAAGGCCTACCTACCTTTCTAGGCCCAAGATAATGTTTTATTTGTGAATAATTTCATTGCGTTCATCGATGTAGATTTCCAAAATTTTGCAGCCTAACGTCCTTTACGATCTGCTTCCATATGTTTCTCTGGTCGATAAATCTTTTGCATCCTCAACATCTTGCATCCATCGGCTCTTGACCTTCCTTTATTCCGATTGCCTTTCATTTATTCAAATTCCTTTGTAAACGTTTTGGTTTCAATCTAAGTAATTGTGTAGCCAACTAATTCTCTGTCTTAATAAATCAAACTATCTTTGCTTTAAGATGAGTTGTTGTTTCTTAGTTATTTTTTATTCCCCAGTGATGATTTTTTTCTCGTAGTTGACCCCGTTTTCCTCTAAAACATTACTTATATGTCTATATGAACTGTTACACCTACTCTAGTTTATTCCCTCCTACTTTAATATTTAACTTAGCTTTCCCACTTATCGAAAATCTCATTTCTTTTGTTTTCTTGTGGTCAATCCTCATCTCATGCCAATCGCATTATTCCTGTAAAGCGTTGGATTCTAACTGTAGAACCGTGGCTGTCTGATTTACTATTGCTTGATCCCCTGATAGCCTAACGAGCTTAATCATCCCGTCGCCCGCTTTTATTTCCATCTCCAGCATTCACATGCTACCCTTAGCACGTGTTGAAAACTACCGACGATAACGAGTAACCCTATTCCACTGTCCTGCCAATCACTGCTCATACCGATTCTTCCCGTGCTACTTTGAACTGGGTCGTATTATATTTGAAAAAATTTCGAATAAGTCTGTCTGTCCAATCCACTCCGATATTCCGCAATATCTCTATGAATCGTATGATCGCATGCCTTGTCAAAATCCGCGAAGCACACACGGCCTGGATTGGCTTGGAAGAGTCAATTGGCTACTCTTGTCTGCATCGCATTCCCTTTATATTTCTATACTGCCTAATATCTTTACTATAAAGTTCTCCTGCGTATTCTTTTCATATTCCCTGAATCTCTACGGGCTGTATTAATAACTTTCCTGTCTTATCTAATATATTAGGTATAGTTTTTCCCTTGTTACTTCCTGATCTCTTGCCTCGCTGTATAGCGTATCTACTCTTCCTAATGTATGAAATATCTCCATATCCCCTGTGGGTCCAGCATTGTATTATTCAATGGTTTTCTTAATGTGAGACCATCACTGAAATGGCCGCCATACGGGTTAGACGCGTTTTGCAGCCGCCACACAGCCGCCAAAGAGGGCTATCTGGCTCTACCTTTCGATCCGTTATTTCTTCGTTTTCTTAACATTTATATTTGGAATTATAATTGAGGAGGTTTCCCATTGTCTTTCTCATTTTACAATGCTAATATTTAATAATTATCTTTTGATCCAAAGGATTTAAACCAGAAATTGTCCTCTTTTTCTGTCGCACACTAATTTATTAAGAGTCAGATGGTTAAATTTTCGAAACACTCTTTAATGTCACCTAGGTTCCATTTGTTTTACCTTTGTCAAGTTCCAATCTAGTTGCAGTAGAAATAGTAGTAGGAAATAAATTCTGTTCTAACTTATGTTACGCAGATGTTACTGCGGGAAATGAGCCGGATCCTTTGGCCCGTTTTTCAATATTAGATTGGACATAGTCATCGTGCACATTGCCATAGCAGTTATTGTGACACAAAAGCAAAGGAGCTCTATTTCTCAGGGAAATGTGGAATATTCGCGGAACTCTGTGTGCCACCTATAGTTATTAATAAGGCATAATAAGGGACGTCATAGCATGGTGCTCTTATGAGCGAACGTTGAAAACCAGTCCCTTGATAGATCCACAAACTACCGGTGCCGTCCCTGTCTCTGAGCCCGTACGTTCCTTATTGGTTTTCAGGTGTAAGTTAGGCCTCTAGAAATATATCCCTAGAGTGGTGCCCTTAAAACGGATGCCCTCACCTCGTATCCATTTACTCCCGAGCCGCTACCCAAAGAGGAGAGCGAGGATATACTAATACTCTGGCATTGTTTATTTTATGGAGAGCATGTGAAGAGTATAGATGTCTTGGTTTTCAATTTAACTAATATTCCTCACTCCATAGTCATTCAGGAGTTATTTTCATGTTTTATTTAATAATTAAAAGTATTCGGACGCTCCGTGATTTTATGTATTGATTTCTGTAGGGTCTTTGCTTTTGCTTTTATGTACTTAATTTCCACAAACTCAATTTCGCGGGCTATCTATCACCCTTAAATGGGAGACGTTTATAATGATTTAAAAAATTCATTTATTGCATTTAATTTCATAATGCGTACCGGTTGAATTATTTTAATTTAACTTTGATGAATATTTTATAAACACGTTCTACACGTTTTATTTTTTAACAAAAGACGTCAAATTTTAACTTTTTATGTTCAACTGGGATGCAAATTCTTACCTAAGTAATTGCATGGATCATGACACAGATTTATGTACCTCTTAGTGAACAAACGAGTGCCTACGTTTAATAATAGGTCTATACCTGCAGGTGACATTATGTTGGTGAAACTATTCTGCTAAATGGATGTTTTATGAGACTTTGAAATAAAATTTTGATTTTTTTAGGAAAATTTGGTCCCAAACTCTTAAGAAAGAGTTGCCCTAAAGTCAGGAATCCATCCCATCCATACTCCAACTCTTACTATTCCTCATATTTTTCGAGTCATTAAAACTTCATGCTATTTGAATTTTACATTCATATGGCTAGAGTTGTAAGAAAATTGAGTGATATCATGACTCTAGCCGTCGATGCACCGTAAACTGATTCTAGCAAACGCTTTTAGTAAAACTCATTTTTTCATTCAGTATTCACCAAACCACTTGCGAACGAGAACTTTTATATCGGCATATCCCGTTCTTAATACCTCAGGGAGGAAGAAAGAAAAGTATTTGGCTTCCTTAAGTTCTATTCCGAGGTCCTTATCGTAAGTGTCCAAGTTTTGAAATATATGTGTCATTAGAGAGTTTCTAGTGTGCATGGAAAAACCCATATTTCTATCCAGATTCTCCACCGCGAATACGAACCCGTGAATTTAAAGCCATTCGGTCACTTGCTGCTGGTGGCGGTCGCTTCTGCTGGGTTTGTAATTCAACGGAAGGATTCAAACTTTAACCTATAGGGAGAATTTGACAATGATCGTGAGTCTAGCTGGAAGGAAGAAAGTATAGGGAGAGTAAGCAATAAGACTGCATTGCTTATATAAATATCCCCCTAGGTGTTTTGCCCCCCCCCCCAGCGTATTTCCAGTAACCGCCCACATCCCGTCCTTCCCCCAGCTAGGCCCTCATCCCTCCCCGCTAGCTCCCCGGCATCCACCTGCCCCAGCAATTAAATGTGCTTCCTACATCCCCATATCTGCATTTCAAGTTTCCAGAAACCCTCAGGCGCCTCTCCTTCCATCCATGGCCCTCCCTAACTACCAGGCTGGGGAATAAAGTGACATGAATATCGAGTTTGCGAGGACAACAGCTTGTAAATCCGTTTCCCTTATGTGTGGAGCAGGACATCAGGAAGTGGCGAGGGGCTGGCGATGCCCCGGTCCTTCTAGTCTCGGAAAGCAATAATGTATGGGGTCACATTAACCTTCGGGTTCCAGATTTCGACTCAATGTGAAAACAACGACTTTTCTCCGCTCTGTGTTGTGCGCCTCCGTGTGCTCGACCGGAGGTTTCAAAAGAGAGACCTCTACCTCCGTGCTGCGAAATAAATGTGTGAAGGCTGGCATGAGTCTCTCTTCCCGACTAAATGAGGACTCTTTTAAACTTACAGCTACAATCTTTGAATGTATTAGTCGACGTGTGACAGTGGAGTCCAAGTCTCCCTCTAGGCCTCTTGATTGTCTTTTTGCGCTTTACTTCACTTGGTCGTCATATTTTGTTCGATTTTATTTCCTAGGTGTAGCAAACAGGAAATAATTTATTATCGGCGGGTACAGTTTTCATTACTTCTCCTGTGCAGTTTCAATGGGAATTTTAAACAGACTGCCTGATACAAATCAAACGCCCCGTTGCAAAAGCTTTAAGGGGGTAAGGAGAGGGGTATAACTACTACCACTTTCAGCTTGATTTTTCAAGGTCGACAAGCATAAGCCAGAAATGGGTTATAATGAATTTACTTTTTGAGTCGTCACCTCACCGCACACGATTTTGAAATTTACACATATGGTGCATACGTTTTGGCCGTAGGCGTGCGTCGCGCAGATTTTACACGTGAAAGGCTCACATACTGTACTGGTGTTTGATGGGTATCTAATCGCAGAGTATCTAAAAACTTTATTTTTACCTACTATGGAGACCGCAAATTCGGCGAGTAATATCGGCAGTCAAATTCTCATAGTATCTCGCTATGGCGTCTGCCGCCCCTATCTGGCTGCACGGATGCTGCAGCGGACCGATTTAGATGTACCTGTAGATGCATCTACATCTGCATAATACTCTGCAAGACACCGGGGAGACCACTAACTTTATACGTTTATATACGTGAGGTGAGGTGTAACAAGCGAGTAGTAACATCGCTCTCTCTCTCTTTCCCGTCACATTTCCTCAATACTCTCTTGACGAATCGTAATTTTCTCCACATATCTGTCTGGTATGAATTCCCCAGGAGATATCATGAGTAAAAGTGATGCCTGGATAATTCTTTGTAGATTCTACACTCGTTGGCTCGCCATTATCAATTCTATAACCAGTTTGGGGAGAGCACTTTTGTTTCGGTAGTTCATAGCCATAATATTTTAAGGTTTAATTCTAAATGTCATACCTTGCCTCATTCCTGAATAACCTCAAGGTCATTAACCAACGCATCTCTATCATACTAGCTGCCAATATCCCTGCCGATATGCTGCGTCATCAGCAAAAAGGCGAATCTTACTCTTGAATGTACTAGCCAAGTCATGGATATAAACTAATATGAACAAATGATGCATCCCTGTGGAACACTTGAAGTTACCTCAACTTTACTAACCACAAAATCAATAACGACTCGCTGTGATCAACTGTTTGAGAATTCTCTGATCCAGCGTATAACTTTATCCCAAAGCTCTTTTAATTTTGTGACTAACATTTCATGCGGTGCCTTATCGAAAGCATTTTTAAAATTCAAAAATATTGCATCAACCTGTGCCATTTTCACCAGACATTAGGTACGTGTACGAGAATGTGGATAAAACTGAAGGAATTTGCAAGACCTTGGATATCATCGGAGTAAGGAAGACGTACATATGCGTATTGTATATATTCTAAAATATAATAGGACAAAAAACGTGAGATTAATCGCAGTTAAAAGTACACTTGCGAATCATCGTGTTATGATCTCCATACTTAATTTCCTTCGTATGTAATGAGAAAGGGACGTCATGGGTTGTGAGTGCCATCTATATGGTCTGAACAAAGTTAAATTACTTCATCCTTCGTCATGAACACGTACTGCCGCCATTTTGTAATTTGCAGCTTTACGTTCGTACAAATTTGAAGTTTCAATTCTGGCTGCACGGAATGACACGTTACAGGCGCAACTTATTTCGACAGCAAATTGTCTTTTCGCCAGATCCTGCTAATAGGACCCCAAGAAGGTGTCCATGAATCCAGCTTCCCGGGGTGAGCTGAGCATGGAACTTCCCAATTCCCGGCCGCTTAACGTTCCCCGGTGCAAGTCTCGTCACAAAATGATTCCAGGTCTACTTCTACCATGCCGCCAAATGCGTTCCCTTTCTGGGATGTGGACTCGAGGAAGGGAGAGCCCCATTATCATTATTTTTGCTTAAGATGATGAAAATGCAGGCATGACAAATTTTGTAATACATGTAGGATTTTCGTGTTTATGATACAGGCTGAAGAAACGTTGGGCAATAGAGTGGTATCACGATTCTACACTTAGTGCTGCTCTTAATTTTTTCGTTATCTTTACTTTACTGTAATTAGGTTTAGTAATGTGCTTTCTCCGTAAAATTTGTGAAGTTAAGGAGACGAGGGCAGGTGTTCACCAGTTGGTTGATGAGCACACCGGGTTGTGCTAAACCATAACCAAGACCATGAGTTGGAACCCCACATCAAGGAATAGTATCGTATAATTACGTAAACCTAATTTGTAGATTACATGTGTGAGTTGGCATGACGTCAACTTTCCGAGTACCTAAAATGCAATTACCACGACGATGAAAGACGTGAAAACCGGGTCATTTCTGTGGGTCGACCAGGCCAATTCTCGGGAGTTCATAAATTACCTTAAACAACTTAAGCCATCTACGACCCTCTCCTTCAATGTTGACACACTTTTTCTCTCTTTGTATACGCCTTATTTAAATTCCTCTGTCGACCCCGCGCTATTTTCCTTAGTAAATGGACTATGTTTTCGTTTGCCATGTAAATAACGAAGCAGTTTCTCGCGATTTTCCTTGTTCCTTTGTGTGCGTTGTGCTTCTTTCCTCAGTATATTCTGATTTAGACAAAATTGTCGGAAGCAGTTGCCCGTGGGCAACTCACTTAAGCTCAAAATCGGTATTCAACTTCAATAGAACGAATGACATTACTGGGAAGTATTCTTATTAATGCTTTCTTACATCACCGCGGTTGATACTAATTAGATGGGTCTAGCTCTGTTAATACGTTTTAAAGTAATGATACTATTTATTTCTGTACATTAGCTGAGAATCGTTTTTACTCACAGCATAAGCTCAGTTGCCAAAAAATAATAATTTAAGAAAAATAACGAGTCTAGTAATTTTTAGGTTATTCTCACATAATTAGACAATATCCAGGGTTAGTGCAATAACATGGAATTAGATGTGATGAAGGCTCACGGCATGTACTTCAATTCTCATATCAAAATTTTAAGAGGCAGAGAAAAAAGGATCAAACTTTATTTACTGGTTATGCGACCGACAGCTGAGGTAATTTGCCTCATTAGGTAAAGGAGGGTAATTTGGTAGAGGTAGGTTTTTTGGTGAAGGGGAAGGGTGGTGAGAGACCAAACTTCGGTAACTTGACGAATTACCCCTGGAAAATCAAAATTTCACGTCCCATCTGACGAACGGCGTAATCCACGGAGTGTTCTCAGCATAAGCAGCACCCTACACAGGGATCGGGGGGCTCTAAAAAATCCTACCACCGCCGGGATACTAACCAGGGCCCTTATGCTGGAAAGCCAATACATTAGCCATCACACAAACCAAGCTCCCCCAACTAAACTTAAATTCATTAGAATAGTGGTACTTAAACGCTATGAAAAAGTAAAAGAATGGTGATAATTTACATTTTAGGTAATATTTAACTAGCTTCTTATTACACTTTGGAGGAAGTGTTTGTGGAGAAAGAAGTTGAATTTCAAAGACCTGCTATATATTTTCAATTTTACTAGGAAACGAAAATTGGGTCATAGGCATATTAAGTTATAAGAAGCTACACGGAACGCACTCAGGTTTACTTCTAACATCAAGGGACGTTGTTAGGATGTACATCTCATCTATGGATTTCACATTTCTGAAAAGCAGAGAAAGCTCTATTCCGTCTATCCCCATCGCAAGCCTCGCGAAGAGCATCAAGATAAAACTCCTCAATTTACCATAGGAACGAATGATGAGGTCTCAGGCGTGATATGGTGGAAGCGTAACATATTAAAACCACAGGTATTGCAATTTTCCACTAGATATAGGTCATAGTGGAAAATATCTAGTGGAACATATCTAAGTGGAAAATTGCAATACCTGTGGTTTTATTACCATAGGAAATTCGTTCTCGCACGTTCACTGCAGAAAGCAAAGCCAAAATTCCCTAAAATGACAATATTGATGGATGTTTCCCCGATGGCATTATGCCGCACGTACATTTAGTGACTCGTAGGGTAGAAAATGTGTGTTCTTCTAGCAATTTTTTGGATCTCTCATCATTTACCGCTCTCCCCTTGCGCAATAGATTTCAATTGTGAGATTCTATGTGAACCTTTAGTATCATTTGTACAAATATATTGCAAGGAGCTTCAAACTAATGAAGTCATAAGCATTTTTGAGGAAAGTTAGATCAATGCGGAAATGGCGAGAGGTGAAATATAAAGAGATATTTGGTGTCGGCCAAGTCCTACTTTGCACAAAAGTTATCTAGGATTCCGAAGTCTAACGACCCTGTCAACGTACGGTTATCTGCACTTGAAATACTCTTCTGCGAGGAACCGGCTTGGGAGGGCACCGCAGTTATCCCAGAGCAATATGTTGTACTCTCATGATCAGTACTCTCATGAGAAGGCTAACGTCAGTCCCCCGGGTATTCAGAGAGTGAGTTCGCCTTCGAATTCCCTTTCATCTTTACATCTTTAGCAAGACCGTCTAGAGAGCGGGAAGGGGGGGGAGTTAATATTTTCATAAAATTTCCCTACTTCTATTGACGTGATTAAATTTGTAAGAAACGGAATCGAAGTTGAGATGACTCCTATTGCTGCAGGCAGTCAATGTTTTAACTTCACGACATTCTGGTTCATCTTACTATGAACTGTTGAGCCGCTAGATAGAAACCATATCTGCCATGGGACATTTTAGCTTATTCACATTATTTGCATTTAATTGTTGCATATGCATCTGATTTGATATAATAAACGGCCTTCCCATAATTATGATACTTAATGCCATCATATAAAACGTTTTAACCGCTCAATGCATTTGCGAATTCATAATATGACCCATCGATGAGATAAATCAGAAATGATGAGTTAAGTACATTTACCTTTACGACAGTAAATAATGAGGCACATGCACGCCATAATAACCAGAGTTTGGAAGCGTATGAAAATAATTTTTAATCAATATAAATTAAAATTATGAGACTTACAAAGAAAGAAGTAGATTTTGTTCCTGAGAATATTGATTAAAAAATACGCAAATACCACTTCAACACAATCATGCTTCTTGATTTATGTTTGACTCATTATAGGCCTCAGGATGTTGAAAAAAATGATGTTCTGGTCTTCCGGTTCATCTTGCTCCAAGTCTTCGCATTTCGTGATGCATGCTAAGCACTCAGTTATCGTGAACACAAATGTACTCACGTAAAATTGTGGTCAATAACTGGAGTGAAATAATAACAAGGGGAACATATAGAGCGCCCATGTAATCATACAGAAATAAATTGAAAATTCGAAATACGCTGTACCAATGTTCGCGTAATACTTCATAGTCATATGCTCTGGAAGTAAACTGTCATGACAAATAAAATAAGTTAACAAGTTTTGACCGTCTAATGACTGAAAAATTAAAATTTAATTGCTGAAGTAAAAATACCAATGTATCTTTCAACTCGATTTAATTCGGTACAACTAGTTTCGACGCATCGGTGGAGGTGCCTGAGGACGTCGATGCATCGAAACTAGTTGTACCAAATAAAATTGAGTGGAAAGACACAATGGCATTCTTGCTTCAGTGATAATTGATTTCCACAAAATACAGCTTGAAAGGTATTATTTGTGCGAGAAATAAAGAGATCCAACTAAATTAACAATGAGCATGTAATAGGAAGATTGAATGAAAGCAGAATGATTGTTAGCATAATGGAAAGAAGGAGAAATCAAGAGGTGAATCGATTCAGTAAAAAAATTCAATAGAAATTAATTTTTTGAAGCGGAAATCTTTCCATAACTGTTAAAATGTTCCTAACTTGTTCTATATTGTACGGCTCGTCTCCTTCCTCTGGCTATGCGTGCCACGACAGGCACTGCTCCTATCCTTAATAAAGATGCATGATTGCTTTCCCTATCGACATTTCCTCTTGTGTCATCCATTTCTCCTTTGGTGGGTGGACAGCTCCCTAGCGCCATCTCCTGGCCAAAGAATGAAAATATACAGAAAATGAGTCCAGGCAACTACGGGACTCGGCCCGATCGGCCGTGTGTCATGCCCGGCAGCGGGAGAGGCAAGGCTTCCTTAGTCGTCATCTCACGAAACTCTTAAAAAGGAAAACCGAAAGCAGCATAACAGAAGACGCAGAAGAAGAAGACCAATTTAGTTAGAATAGGAACTTGGAATGTTAGGACAACGTTGAGGAGAGGAAAATTAGAGAATATTAAGCGAGAGAGGGAAAGAAGAAATATAGGTAATTTAGATTTATGCGAGATGAGATGGAAGGATAGCGGAGATTACTGGAGTGTTAGCTGTGGAATAAAACACAGCGGTAGGGAGGAGATCCAACGAGGAGTTGCCATTATAATAAATAAAGAGGTAGGTAGAAGCATAGTAAACATAACAGGCAACGGATAGAATACTGCTAGTAGAGATAAAAGCAAAACCGACGAACTTGGTTATTATTCAGGTATGCATGCCGCCGAGCAACCATACGGAGGAATAGGTCGATAGGATATACATTCAGTTAGAGGGCATAATCGCGTGTGTTCTTGCAGGGAAAAATTTGATAGGGATGAGGGATTGGAATGTGACGGTAGGCGAAGGAAGAGATGGGGATGTGGTGGGTGATTACAGTTTAGGTACGAGGAATGACGGCGGGGAGAAAGCAGTTAAGTTCTGTAGGATACAGGGGTAAGTCATCACCAACATTTGGTTTGGACATCATCAAATTCGCAGGTATATATGAAAAATGCCAGGTGACTCAGAGAAGTATCAGTTAGTTTATATTATGGTTAATCTCAGATTAAAGAACAGTGTGATCAATTCACAAGCTTCCCGAGAGCTGATGCGGACTCTGACCACAATTTAGTCGTAATGAAGTGTAGCGTCCGTTTCAAAAAGATGAGGCAGGGGTGGCGGGTTAGGAAATGGAACGTAGAAGCATTAAATGAATTGAAATGGAAGGAGTATCAGCAGGGTGTAGAGAAAATCATGGATGACGGTAAAGACCAGAGTAATGTCGAAAAAAATTGGGAATATATTAAGAAAGGGATATCGAAAGCCGCAAAAGACCCTATAGGAACTAGTGATGGTAAAAGGACAAGGAAACCATGGCTCATGGATGAGATGATTACGAAGATAGATGATAGAGGAAAATAGAAGACTGTAAACACAGACTTAGGCCAAGGGAAATACAAAGTGTGATAAAATAAATTGAGACTGGCAAAAAATAAGAAGCATGGTGGAAGACGCAGTGCGGGGATATGGAAAGTTTGCAGAGGAAGGGTGAAATTGGTTCGCTATTCAACAAGGTTAAATCCCTATCAGGAAGGAATAAGGGAAGATCTGTGCCAACATCTAGAGATTAGTCGGGTATTATAATAAATTCCAAAGAAACTGCATCAGATGCCGCAACAGAAACTTTTAATGGATTCCGCTAATATGCATTTCAATGCAATTATTTCAGACTGTAAAAATCTGCGTTTAAAAGTGTTTAGAACTATTTAAAAGTTGGCTACAGAGAAATAAGTTTGATTTCCCACGCAACTAAAGTTGTTCTCGGGGTCATCAGCAAAAGGATAGGGCGTATGGCAAATGATTACTTAGGGGATGATCAGTTTGGGTTTAGGAAGGGGAGAGGTACGCGTGATGCCATTGTAGTAATGAGATTATTAATCGAGAGGAATATAGAACACAACCAGGAGGTATTTGCCTGTTTCGTAGATTTAGAAAAAGCGTTTGATAGAGTGAATTGGGAAAACTAATGAGTATATTGCAGAAAATAGGAATAGGTTGGAGGGACAGGAGGCTAATCCGCAACCTTTACATGTCTCAGACTGCTTAGGTGCGAGTGGGGAACGGGGAGTCGGGATGGGCAGTGTTAGGAAGAGGTGTAATGCAGGGTTGTCCATGATCACTGGTACTGTTCAACGTATATGTGAAGGAAATGATTAAAGAGGCATGGGAAGAAGTGGAGGTGGGAATGAAAGTAAGAGGGGAATTCATAAAATCAGTTAGGTTTGCTGATGACCAAGTTCTAATTTGTCAGTTAGCCAAAGGGTTGCAAGCCTTGCTGAATGAAATTGAAAATCAATGTCGTAGATGTTGGACGAGAATCAATATTAAAAAGCAAAGGTTATACGATTTTCCACAAAGATAAAGACAAAGGTAAACATTAAAATAGGATGGCAAAAACTAGAGCAGGTAGAACAGTATGCGTATCCCGGAAGTGTTTTGGACCAACACGGTCAAAGTAGTAGGGACGTAAGGAGAAGAATTGCGCTAGGCAAAGAGGCTTTCACAAGGAGAAGGGTGTTGATGACGGTGACATTGAGTAAGGATGTTAAGAAAATACGTGTCAAAACTTTGATGTCGAAGTTATATACGCTGCGGAAACGTGGTCACTGAAGCAGCATGATAAAAGAAGATTGGAGGCTTTTGAAATGTGGGTGTGGAGAAGAATGGAGAAAGTGAAATGGACCTAAAGGAAATCAAATTAGGAACCACTAGGTATGGTGGGTGAGGGTAGGGGTTTGTTCCGAGAAATCCTAAGGAGGCAGTAAAAAATAATGAATGACGTATTGATCGGCAGTGGGTTGTTGAATACTGTAATAGAGGGGAAAATATTAGGCAAACGAGGAGAGAGCTGGAACAGAATAGGGATGTTGGACGGGATGAAGGGAGGAAGGAAGTACTCAGAGATGAAGAGGGCCCTGATGTAGACTAGGTCGCTGGATTGTGTTTTGTTAGGAGTCATAAAATATTTATTTGGTAATTACCAAAACCTACCTTAACCGGTAGAAAACTTAATAACAATAATATATACATGTGTGAGTGTTTAATAACAATAATATATACATGTGTGAGTGTGTTTGCATGAACTATATAATGATTTTACGGAAAAACTCACACGAGCGGCACATTAATGGGGCGGCACAATAGAACACAAAGAGAATAGCAACATTTAAAAGGACACTCACACGGTAAATTTTTCGAGCTTTCGGCCCTCTCAGAGGCCTTCTTCAACTCACTTATATATATATATATATATATATATATATATATATATATATATATATATATATATATATATATATATATATATATATTATTATTTATTTATTTATTTATTTATTTATATATATATATGCAAATGGCATATATTTGCATATATATGTATATATGCAAATATATGGCATGTGGCATTCACACTTCAGGCTAGGGGGGTCGAATCCTTCTTCTTATGGGAGTGGGAGAATAAATATTGATTGAAATTGATGAAGGAACCGACCAAATATTTTCGGTACTTTCTAATACCAACAAAAACATATCATGCCTACTGATTTCTATGAAAGTTCTGAAATCATCGTAGTGGCACCTCTCATTTTATTGTAGTATTTTCTATCAGCAATCGTTCAAATATTTGACATCCGGTTTTGATAATTTGAAATTTGATACTGAATATCAATCATTTCTTATTTTCAGGCTCCTTTTAATTGTACTTTTATCTCGATACCTAAAATTACCATATCTAGGATATGATGCTATCAACTTTAAACGTCTCAATGCAATTTTTCGGTCACCTTATCCATTTGGGAAACCATAGTTGGAACAGGGTTACAATAAGCGTGTCCCCTCTACTGTTTCTTGGAGTGTGTGATTTCACGCGCCGTAGGGCTTAGCGTGAGCCGAGTCCTAAGCTCACCTCTCAAACCACTAATACGGAGGGGCAGAATATGGTGTCCTACCATATCTAACGCTACCAATACGTGCTGCCAATGGAAGAGGTAGAGATGGCTTCCCCTTGAATTGCTTACGCAAGTATTTCCGATAAGCCCATTGTAAGCTTTCCCAGTGTGAAGTCTCCCGTACATCATGTGAGAATCCACATCAGCATGGCGCTCTGAGGGTAGAAGACGAGATGCCGTCGTTTGCTTCCTAAGGTTTTCATAATAACTACAATAACCAGCGGAGGGGATTTTATCTAAAATTCATCCTATCGATAATTATTCTCAAACAAAGTGGTTCAATGAACACAATATTTGTTTTGCTCTTATTAATTCCACAAACGTCATGTTTTCAAATATCAACTGAGCCTAACGATAACGTATAGGATCTTAGTGGTTACATGTACGACAGCAACATTTCATATTGTATCGCAAAATATGAGTGGATTTTTTAAATTTAACTCAAAGTATTCTGTGAAACGATGCAACCACCAGGCAAGAGAAAACTAATGTTTTTCCACTATCGATGACTATTCCTATAGCTAATTGTTATTTTAAACGTATTTGCCTGCCAAAACACCAATTATATGAAAAATAATGAGAAAATATACCATGTAAAAATTTTGTAGTTTTACCATTTTATTCGTGTGAATAATTACTTTTAAAACCATGTGGAATGTATACTATGCTTCCATAAGCTACGTAATAATTATTCATTGCCCAACAATTAATTCCCGCTTCAATTTCTTTTTTCATCTTCCGCCACGTACTTTGCATCATCCTCTCCATGCTGTTAAGACCAGGCTACTCTTCTTGCCCAACCATTTATCAGCATTCTTACAAAATGTTTTTCTCTCCCCTTTCTCAGTTTCATTTTCCCCAGCCATGCATCTACCTTTCTAAACTCACCTACACTTTTTTAATAACGCTTGAAAATTACCTTCAGTGAGTAACATACTGCCTGAAATAGTATGTTACTCACTGAAAAATAAAGTATTAAGTTTCTTCTCTCCTAGGTTACCTGAACTCGTGGTATTAATCAACTAAGTAAGGTTGACTAAATAATCTCATGTAACGTACCCCTCAGAAATGTTATTACAACACAATATAAACCAATATTATTTGCCCTTATACAATGACCTGAGAAGGAGGAAAATCATAAAATACAGAAATCCTTCGACAAACACGAGACTTATGCCCGGCAAAAGTAACGCTGTTAGTAGAGAAGAGCATTAAAAATCTAGTCAGAATCATGAAAAATATAAATATCATGTAATCCACGTGTATGTATAACCTAGTCCCCTGCATCGGTAAATTATTCCACCACAAGTATTTTACGAATATTTAATTCATCTTACCACATGGACTTCCATCGAATGTAATGAGGAGCTAAAGTCGTTCATTATTTGAAATGAAGATGCCAGGGAAAATGGGGACGTTTGGTTTTGTTACTGTGCATTGTTTTAAACGAGTCCAATTCTTTCATTGAGTTTCACTTTATTCTGTTTTCAGGCATGATATGCTGATTTAAATTCAGTTTCTTCGTTTTTGCTGATGATAGTTACCGCTAATTTGCTGAAATGCATACCTTACCACAGTTTCTTTGATGTATAAAGCCCCCAAAACCCTTTTCCATACCCCTTTATGGAGAATTTATGAGTTACACGTACTCTTTTGATTCCTCCAGTCTTCTAATTCTTAGCTCCTCTCTCAAGTCCACCCAAAAAACTTCACTTAATGCTTGCCGCCCGAACTTCTCCCCTCAAGTTAGTTTTTTTCTAATTTTCTTTCCTCGTTGCCCCCCTCTTTATACCCTTGGTGTCGAGAAAACTCTGAGATTACTACTTCATACAAATTTGCTCGTCGGTGTTGCTGTTACTTCTTATCACCACATAAAAATAATTACCTCTTTTTTACGCGGAAATCACTCTTTCACTTTCCAACTTCCAAATTTGATCTCCCGAAAGTCCCAAGGGCTTAGTAGTAGGTACGCAAGTTCTAAGAAAAACAAACGTAGTAGTTTACCTCGCTTTATATATTGACCATAAATAATCCTGTGCTACGTATCTTCGAGGTAAATTAGTTTCTCAAACAAAGATGGAAAATCATTAGGGTGACATCACCACTTCTTTGGTTAAGGGGTTTTTGGTGTATGTGCTCCGATGTTTGGAATGAACTGCGCGTCCCAGAACATTCAAAAATCCTATGCATGGAAAAATAGTAGATATTTTTTTCTGTCTTTTAATGAACGAAAATATTTTAATCACATTTTTTATTGCAATGGGAGCCTTAAATATTTCCACCTGGTATTGATCAAACTGCCGTATTCTAAAATTACTGTGAATGGTTCTTGGAAAAATGGCTATATGGTTAAGTCTTTGTGGTTTGTTTTGGGGCACCGAAATAGGATAAGGCTTTAAAATTAGGGTATCACCTACAGAGTGAAATTCATTGTGAAATTATCCCAATATTTAGATGACCTAATTCCGGCAATTGATGCCCAAGAAATACCATGTTAAAATTATAATTATTTCATGGAGTAGGCTTCTGCAAGCCCAGATAAAAATAATAACCCGAAAAAGAGAGTTCTGGGCTCCTCAGTGGCAGATCATAACGAAACCCTTTTGCGATACTCCTTAAGCGGCACCAGAAACATAACCAACTGTCTACGTTTAATTATTAAAAATGAGCATGAAAACTAACATAATTTACAGATTCAGGTGTGATGTGGTGGAATTGTTCCACAAAAACGGAGACAAAAACTCTTGCAATTTTCCACTTGATAGTTATTAATTGGAAAATTGTAAGAGTTGTTGTGCCTATTATTATTATGAAGATTAACGTTCTATTATTATATTAAAGCCTGATACTTAGCATTACATTGTGCCCTAATTATGGAAAACGCCCTAATTCATTGAAAAGCAGTGCAATATACAAGAGAAAAGTTATTTTAATATGTTGATAAAATGTAATGGAATAATATTACCTTGAATATGACACCAAACCCCTGACGCCGTTACCATCTACGAAATTGAAGTGTGGAGGCTTCATTAATATATAATGCGCTAAATCAGTAATTGTTCACTAATTTAACTTGTATTTTAGTTTAAATTTTCAGTTTTGTTGCTAATTCCAATGCATCAGTATTACTTCTCTGGGGAAGGCGTCCAAATGAAGGGTTAATTTTCACGAGTTAAGAATACGGACAAATAGGAATTAGGGGTGAGATATAGGGTGACGGGAGTTTACGACAAAAAGATCCTACTCTTAATGAGTTTCACTGTTAATTGTCCCATCCAGCCTGCAATGTAGTTCACTTAGAGTGCTTTTCCGTAACACTGAAGAAAGGGCCGATAAACTACTTAGAGCTTCATCACCTCCTGGATTCTAGGGTCAACCAATTTCTCCAGCTTGTGTTCCTATTATTCTTGTTATTCTCTCTTCCGTTATGGCCCTCAACCACTTATTGCACGCGGCCTCATTGAAGAATAATTTGTTTCTTTATTAGGATATGGCTTTCCATTGAGTTTTAGTTCAGTAAGGACACTTATTCCTTTCCTGCCCTCAGTGTTCAATAACATCAGTTATCTTATATGTTCTTATATCGTATAGGTTCTGACGGTAATAAATTCTTCAATGAAATAATTATGCTCATTATTAATTTGTTCAACCTTATTCACCATATTTAAGGTAATTTACGTATTCATGTGCTATTGATGAGGAATGTAATGTTAATCATATGCATCCTGAACTTAAATCGCTAAAAGTAAATACAACCTTTGTACGTGTGCATATACTCTTCAACAGTCTCCTATGAAGCACTCATTTCTTTTCATTTTCTCCGTAAGGTATTCATATAGTGTTTATTTTTACAATTTATATTACTTTATCTTGTCACAAATTTGGAGGAATTCATTAAAAAACTCAGAATTATATATATATATATATATATATATATATATATATATATATATATATATATATATATATATATATATCAGGGTCGCACCCAAAAGTGGTACGACTGATTATATACAGGTGTATACACGAGATCTGTTTAAAAAGTATGACGACTTTTGCGTTTTTTAAAAAATTATTTATTTCTCCATAAATATCTATTTTGTCCCCTTCAAAGTAATCCCCATTAGATATTATGCAATTGTACCAACATTTTTTCCAATCTTCGAAGCACTTCAAAAAATCATTGTTTGTGCTCTTGTTCAGCTGACCCTTCGATGCAGTCTTTATCTCGTCTAGCGTAGCGTCGTCCTGTCATGGGCCTCTTCAGTTTCGGAGACAAAAAAAAGTCACTGGGGTCCAGATCTGGGGAATACGGTGGCTGTGGCATCATGAATGTGTTGTTTTTGGCCAAAACTTCGAGCACAAGTAACGATTTGTTAGCAGGGGCGTTGTCATGGTGCAAAAGCCAATTATTGTTCTTCCACAAATCTGTGCGTCTTTAGCGGATTCCTTCGCGCTAATTGCCCATAACTTGCAGGTAATATTCCGTATTTACCGTTCTACCCTGTGGCAAGAACTCATGATGCACCACACCCCTGCAATCGAAGAAAATACTAAGCAAAACATTCACATTCGACCGAACTTGGCGCGATTTTTTCGGTCTTGGCTAGTGCTGCAGCTTCCATTGGGATTATTGGGAGTTTGGGAGTTTCCGCGTCATAACCATAAACCCATGATTCGTCACCAGCTATGACCCTCTGGAGCGAATTCGGGTCCTCGCGGACAGAGTCCAACACCTCATTAGCAATGTTAAAGTTTTAACGTCTGTTTTTGGTCGAAATTGAACAATATTGGTATGAAATTCGCGGTGACCCGTGCCATGCACAAATCATTTGTAAAATTGAATGGCACGAGCCAATCGATATTTTTGGTCCTCAGCAACTTCTCCATTGGTGATTCGATGATTGGCCAATACTAATTTCTTTACTTCATCAATTTTTTCGTCTGTTGCTGACGTGCTCGGACGTCCGGCACGCTCTTCGTCCTTCACATCTTCTCGGCCCTCTAAGAACATTTTGTACCACCGATAAACGTTGCTTCGGTTCAAGGTAGCTTCTCCATATGCCACAGTCAACATTCGGAATGGGTCCGTACACTTAATTTCGTTTTTCAAACAAAATTTGATACAGATTCTTTGATCCATTTTTTGGGCCAGGCAAAAATCGAAGACAAGCCAAAACACGTCCCAGCAAAACAGCTGTCAACAATTGACTGAACATTCAAAATGGCCGAACTTTTCGGCATAAGTGAGAGACATAAGTACGAACATAACGCCACAAAAAAATCGAAAATCAACTGTACGTAACCCGTGAAAGTCCAAAATTCGCGATACTTTTTGAACAGACCTCGTATATCACGTGGCGCACTCGAGCGAAAATAAGGGTCGCGTTCCTCAACAATTTTATAAATCTTTAGGAATTCTGGTCACCACTTAGGAGTAACAGCTGTAATTAGTGTTTACTAAGGCCTGATGATTTATACACTTACTGCTCTCGTAAGAACAATGCAACATGAATTGACTTCTTAGGACGAAAATGAAGGGCAACCAAAGATATCATGTCAGAGAATTCGCACAAAGTAACGCGATTTATTGTGATCGCGGAATCCGGTGGTGTAGTCGTCGCACTCCCGAGAATCTTTCCGAGATCAAACTTTCCAGCTAGCGTTCTTGAATGTTACAGGAGAGCTTGCTTGATGGCATCGATACGAAATTCGTATTATGAATCTCTGCCGTAATTGATCACTATTTTTTTATATCATGATAAAATATTAAGTGAGCATGTTTTAATTGAGTTTGTCATGAGCAGTCGTATTTAACTAACAAGAATTATGTGAACCAGAGTTGAAAAGAGCAAACAACAAAGAGCTACCCCCAAAAAAGGCAGTCTAATTGCGAAATACTCATAAGTGAGTCAAACTAGTACCTTGTTCAGATCCAATAGAATAGCTGGCGCTAGTTCGCTCGTTGAAAGTGAAAGTCCACTTCCAAACACAAGGAACAGCGGACGCCAAACCCGGAAGTCTACGCCGCGTCCGTTTCTGTCTCCTCAACAAGAGTGTCTCGTGAAGGCGAGATAAGGCCCTTCTTAACGAAAGTCATCCATGCCTTATCCCGCATGTAAAGGTACCTAGAGTATTTTAATATCCCATGTGATGGATGGAGTGCTGCCCTTACAGTACTTTCCACTCGATACGCAATTAGTAATCGGATAAGTATTGAAAACATTTCCACCAGCCTATGCCCCTTGCTTCCGGTGTACCTGAAAGATCCTTCAGGCAAATTTTATCCCCTCGATACTGAAATATCTTCTTCCTTTCATTAACAACTTCAGCAAAAGTCGTACATCCCTTTGACCCCGGATGAAGACCAATTTTGGCGGAACGATTGTTCGCTTGGGTACAGAGTGTACTCTGCTCGGCACACCACTCGTGGAAATTCAGTGACTGCCCCCTGCTGAGTAGTTCTCAAAAATTAGATGAAAAGTAGTCGCCAGCGTTTGCAAGGCATCCAGGACGTACCGCTTTGAACCGTTCACCGCAGGTTCAAAACTACCCATTTCCGCAACTGATTACGAACCACGAGGAATCTTTCTCGCCGCACTCCGAAAGTGGCCCTCCGGCGCGTGGACACGGCGCGGTCGCTCTCCCCTTGGAGGGGGGAGGGGGGGTAGGGGGGTGGGTCGGCATCCATTCCGCCGCCTCGTCCTCCGGGAGAGTTTGCAGATCGTGTGGGAGCGCCCAAGAGGCACGGTGTGCACCGCGCGCAGCACGAGCGGCCGCACTTACCTGCGGGGTGGGGAGCGGCGGCGCGCGAGGAGGCGAGTCCATTCGGGGAGAGAGAGCATCACTTGGAAGACGACGGGGGCGGAGGGCCGTGGGGATAGCGGGTGGGAAGTTGGGTGTGGGGAGGGGGAGCGGCAGATCCTCGGCCGCGAGTATCGCCCGCCTTGGATCAATACGACGCCGCACCCACTCAAACGCCGCCACCTTAATGGCCACCACCAAAGGCCCTCTCTCTCTCTCTCGAAACATCCACCGCTGCGTTTGTGCGGCCACGTCTCTTGGGGAGGGCGCCGGAAGCGGGGGCGGAGGGGAGTACTGCGCGAAGGGAGGAGGCGCCGGCCGGTACGACCACCGATGCGGCCCCCGAGGGGACGTGGGGCGGAGGGCAGTGACCCCCCTCCCAAGGCCCCCTCAATTTTCGACTCCAGGATGTGCCGCCGTTTGCATTGCCGTCTTCCTCCTGCCCTCGTCCCCACCATGCACCGGTCCTGAATCCACGGCCTCCTCACTTTCTTTTCCCAAAGCCCTTACTCCAGAACCCCTCAACCCCCCCCCTTCCCCGATTCATCCCTATATCGTCCAAAAATCCGCAACGACGCCGCGAGACACACCATTCGTCCGCCCTCGAGAGTAGATGGGATTCCAAGGAGCTTGGCAGTGATTTCGGGTGGACGGAGGAAGCGGTGAGAGGGAAAGGATTGAAAGGACGCAGTGGCGGCCGCTGCAGGTCGGAAGGGGGTGGCGGAAGTACACCCATGGGTTCCCCTTTTCCCCGACCTTCCCTCCAAACCACTCCACACGCGACTCTCTCGGGCCATTGATGGAGGGCGACCTCCATTAACCCTAAGGTTGAAAGGAAATTCTATCCAGCAGATGAAGAGCTTCCTTTCGAAATGGGGCGAAAACTAATTTGTACTCGGCTGATTGGATTTTGGCTGACCCTCACGATAAACTTACACCTCCCTTTGTTTCGCCATGTATTTTCCCCCACTGTGCTCTATGATAGGAGTCGCTTCGTCTTGGTCGGTGCACCGCAGGGTTTTACTATACCGCGCATAGGGCGGAACACGATTTCCGGCTTCACTTTTTACGGTCAGTCATTTTTCCGGAATGAATTTGTTATCTATGTGACGCCGGGCTTTGTTTAAGAATCACCTCGCCTTAGAACCCCATGAGTTCTTGCCGCGCTAAAATGCCGCCCCTGTAATCAATTTTACAGAATACAAATGGATTAAGTTTTATTTTATTTTAGTCGTAGAAGAACTCAAATTTAGTGAATGACTAACGTTAAGTACGACTGTGGTGACCCGAGTATCCTTCATAAAATGTAGAGTTTCTCTATTTTGTGATAAAAAAGAAACTACCATTGGTTCATCATATATTTTTCTGGGATTTTAACTTATCGGGCGATATGCATATTCCTTAAGCGCTTAACTTTAAGTGTAAGTTTGTGAATCACTAAATAATAGTAATTGTTTTAATTCCTGAAAGCATTCTATAAATGAATCATCAGTGATAATTATAAATTAGGTATTATTTAGCAAACAATCGCTTGACGCTAATCTTTTTCATTTTTTTCATTCCACCAGACCATTTATTTGAGTCTCTTGCATGAATGGAGTATTAATTTTCCTCATTTGATATTCGAAGATCTTCTGGAATGTATCAAGATAATACATTCATTTACCGTTGTTCTTCTGAAACCATTATTGTCTTCTATGGTCGCTTCTGTTGATACACCCTAAAATAAATTCATTTTTACGAGCTAGTTTCCAGTCCCCGGAGAGAAAATCCACAAGTCATCTCTTTTTTTTAAGAAAAACGGTGGTTGCCAATGCCAACGCCTTAAAGTTGGCACGAAAACAACTCTGGTGTGAAATTAAAGTCACTTTGGTGTATACGAGTCGTAGATGTTAACTAATTTTTCATGAGGATATGGCTTTCAAGTGACCTAGAAAGGAGATTTAAGATGTTAATAAATTCAGTGTAGAGTATAAAGGATAGCTTAGCGAGTTGTTTGGCACGCATGAAGATGGAAATATCAGTGAAAGAGAATAAAACTTTGTCGCAATCCAGCAAATAATTACTGTCGACAACTGGACTTCCTTACATAATGGAAGTACATTCTTCCATAAACAGTGAACATATATTTTGCGTGTTTTAAGTAATCCAAAAATTAATAAATCAATTTGGGATGTATTTAAGAGCATAAATTCACGTATTCGTAAATATTTTTGGATCGCCCACGACTGTTTAACTCTCTCATATAATTATGGATATTGACTGATAAGGAAGTATCAATTAGTAGGAGAAAGGCTAGCAACAAAATAAATATCTTCGGTAATTTATTAAGCTCTTTTTCTCAGGGATAAAGACGTTCGTTTTAACGTTTTTCTGTGTATTTACTTGAAGAATAATGCTGAGGAATACCAAAGAAAATATTTGGAAATCAGGTAATCCATGGTGTGCCAAGAATAACAACCGCATTATTTTGTTTTAGCGGTCCACTCACGAAAAATATTAATATTTTCGTGGCAAGATGCTAAAGAAGAATTATAGCATGTGAAAAGGAGGAATTAAAAGTTGCATCCTATGGACCTTTCGTAAAGCAAGTTCGGCAATTGATTCATTTTCAGACATAAAATTAGAATAGACCTATTTGGATTAAAAGACTCCAATGGTTAATATTTTTATTCATTGTAAGAATTGATAATTCTTTTTCTCGTTATATGCTAAGTTATGTCTATATAAATTTCATTTCAGTACAAAATCCTATAAAATTTCGATTCTACAATGCCGAACAATGTTCATGCGTGAGTTATATCAAACAAAAGAAAAGAATCTTTGATTATGGTGCGATTTTTAAGAATTTAGTTTTTTTATGGATTTGACTCCTTCGCTTGTTTTCCATGAGCTAAATCTTAAGTTCATCTTCCTGTTGAGGGCTACGTATTTTATCATGAGCATTTATTTTAGTTCTTTGCCATGATACCATGTTGTCTCGTTCTTCCCTGGTTAATCTTCTCCTCTCCTTACCAAATAATATCTTCTTGTTACTTTCAATTATATCTCATGTAACTCTTCAATAAGGCCCTAAATTGAGTCGATCCGAAATTTTTGCACAAATATTTGTGGCAAAAAAACAATTTTCCCCCCATTACGTGGGGATAATGTGCAACATTATGCGTATTAGAAACTTAATGAGGCATACCTAATTTCTAACAGTTCATCGGATCTCCAGCATATGATCTAGTAAATAAATTCATTCTGCATGCTTTATTACTGAAATGATATCACGCAATGTTTAACTATGTGTGTATTCCAGTCTCGTAATCCTTTATTGCTTCAATGATTGCAGTATATTCACAATTTTGCCATCCCGCGATACCACTGTATTAAGCAGAGAGAGGAATGGTCCAAGTGGGAGTGAGGGAAGGGGCAAAGGTCCGCAGCCGAGTCAGACCGTGCACTACCAAAGCCAAACACATGTTTGTGCCGGTCGGAGAATTGCGTTCGCGTGGCAGTCTTCCCAAGCGTCCTTGCTGCTGAGGTTAGGGACCCCTCACGCGAGCGGAATTTGCGACCACCCGTTGATTCCCCTCGCCTTCGCTCTCGCCATATCCCCCCTTCCCTTCCCACCCCGTATGGACCCCCCAACCCCACCCGCCCACCCGTCAGCGTAGATCCGCTTGTGCTCGTGTGCACACGAGAACACTACCCAGGCAGAAAGATTCGCCGCACGCTCGCGAGGCAGCCGCGGCCGCTCCGATTGGTTTCCGCGGAGATGGCGATGTGGACGTTCGACGGCGGATGGACGTATCCGTCCGCCGGGCCCACCTTCACTCCACCCCTGTCCCGCCCACACGTCCCACGGAAGAGCCATTGCTGCACTGCGTGGAGAGGTACCGGGGGGGGGGGGAGTTTTGGGACTCAAAGGATTGGGTCGCTACATCCCTCCACACATCTCCCCATTGCATCTCCCCACTTCATTCCTTCATAGCTCTGCGCTGATGCTTTCCTACACCATCTCGCAATTGACCTTTTCCCTTCCTAAGTTATTCTTTTCTTTTTAACGGTTTCTCCGGCGTTTAATAGACGTATACTTCTCGATGTTTTCGATTTATTTCCCTCTTTTTCATTTCGACATCTTTAAACTTCCCTCATTTCTCACTCTGCAATGGCTTCCCTGGTCACTCTGTGTAAGTAAATAATTTATTTTCTTGATTCTTCGGCAGCCTCACATTTCCATTCCTCTTCATATTTTTTTGATCTATTCATAAAGAGACCCACTTCTCGCTGTGTTGAAAGCGTTAATTCCATCGACTGGTTTTATTTTATTAATTTTACTTCTATTGCTATTTGGTATTGATGGCTTTTTCTTCAGGTTGGCGTCATCTTCGCATGAGACGTTGACGTTGCCCCTTTTGTCATCTTTTGCCCCTTGAACTTGCTGCCTGAATAGTAGAATTTATCCCTTTGTCCAATGGTGCCCTTCCGAGCTATGATTTGAAAATTATCTTTCTTGCTTAGGCTAAAAATCCATACCTTCGTTTTTCATTTCTTTATTTTGAGATTGCTGCCCAGTCGATTGTTTCCGGCTCAACTTAGCATAGATATGTCAAAATGTGTACCTGATAATGACCACTATATGTCAAAATCGCTAGGCAATAGTTCGTGAGAAAT
Organism: Hetaerina americana; assembly: GCF_022747635.1. Lineage (NCBI taxonomy): Eukaryota > Metazoa > Arthropoda > Insecta > Odonata > Calopterygidae > Hetaerina > Hetaerina americana. The sequence goes on along the minus strand of NW_027286292.1, from coordinate 12,999,973 downwards.
TTACAAAGTGATTTTTATTCATAATGGAGAATAATTTATATTTGAGGAAATCGGTTTCGCGCATTGGCCGCTGCATTTGATTGCCAGCCTTAAGCCTATTTATGAAGGAATTTGTAGTGACATGCTTGTCACTAACGATCCCTATTGTGCTGAGCCCTTACAGAGGTCTATTGGAGAGGCCGTTTAACCCTTATATGGGTGCCTTTTGCGGAAAGCATGCAAAGGCCGACACCGGATTTCCCTCCGCATTCGCCTCCACATCCAACAAGCTCTCATAACCAACCCCTAATTACCCACTCAATGACGGCTAAATACTCGCTGCTCACGATCCAATTGCGACCTCACTAGTCGGTGGTCTCTTGGAGTAACTACTGCTGCGGCTTATATTTGATGCGTCTCTTAATGAACTATAAACTCCTAATCGACCACAGCCGTTAAATTCAACCGTGCTATTTTAAGATACAAAAAGTAGGTGGAGACAGTACTGTAATCTGAGCGTGACACTTCTCAAGATAAAAGTACACAAAAAATAAAAGCTAGGGGAAAGGAAATAAAATTAGGCATGCGAAGCTATTTTTAAATTTAGTCTAGTATTTGATGCCACCAGAGGATAAATTTGCGTATTTTAAAATCCATCATAAAATATATTTTTATATTTTAAGCAAAAAATATTCAGTATCCCAGGATAATTCGAAATCTTCATTGACGCAGTGACGATTGTAACAAAAATTACCCGCTGCGTACTCCATACTGTTCCTTTATCTGCCATATTATGGCATCTAGAGTACACCCCGGTAAATAATCGGGGAAGAAAAAATGTGCAAAAAATGTAACTCTCCTCCATCAACACTTTTCTAAAAATTGTATCAATCATCTACGCTATAAAAGTGCCCACTTTCAATGTAATTGACTTGGAAAATTTCTTATTCATAACGTGATCTTAGTCCAACTGAAACCGTAGTCGTCCTCCAAAGTTCGATTTGATTCATGAAAAGATAATTTGTAGCTCCACATGAAGCTCCACGACGCGTGAAAATCGCATATTCAGAGCTAAAATTCCTTTCCTCGTGCAGCAATGGCTTCCCAGATCAATCTAATTCCGGAGAAATCACGCCTTGTGGGTGTTCGGAGGTATCGCGGCGAAATGGGCTCAATGGCTCCCGATACCCGAAGACTTGTGCTTCCTCCCAACTCTCGACTTCGCTGCTGCCTTATGGTTAAAATCCCAAAACCATTTACGTTTGAATGTAAATAAAAAGAGCAATGTATCTAAATAATTCAACTTTTTATTGCATTGATGGAATGGAGAATCAACTAAAGTTTCCCCCGTTGGCATGTCATGGTGGAGTATTAAATACCTGCGCGTCTCATCTCAAGGGAGTAAACTGATATGGAAAGTCTTTGCAAAATATTTTTTTTTTAATTTTCGTAGAACATTTGAATTGGCCCTATTTAATTTGTTTCGTTGTCAAAACAGAAAATCTTTTACACAAAAAAATGCTGTCTGCTTCCATCTCATTTTTACTATTGCGCGCGGTGTCAAAAAAGTTCGCAATCACTGATAGGCTCTGTGATTTTTACATCATCAGGGTGGAAAACATTTTGAATCTTCCTGGTGTAATTTTGTAGAAGTTCTTTCATTCCGTCATTGCATTACATAATGCGAATAAATGTGGGTTTTACATAATTGAAAAGAGTAGGTTTGAGCCAATTTCAAACATTAGAAAAGATTCAGTGAATTGGTTGATATCATTTAATTTTTTCGGTAAACTTATTTTTATCCAAGTGGATGATCGATATAGATTTAGAGAAATAGATTTAAGGGCATCTCCTTTCCACGACCATTTGGATTAACATATACGTAAGTTAGCGTTTGATGGAATATTCAAATAAAAAACTGGTAATACGATTACTAATCTTGCATTCGCTTTTTAAGTTGGGCTGTTGTGCACCAATACCTTTCTGTTATCTGTCCCAACCAACCACTCCAACCTTCAAATGCCATTTCCTTTCTGGGCACATTAAGCGACAGCTCTAAGAAAAATTTCCTCAACTTAAGCGCACTGAGACTCATTGAAAAACACAAATAGGTACAGGGTTCGTCCGGAAAATAAGTGTACTGAGGTCAGGAAAAAAATGTATTACACTTTTACATATCTTAAGCTAATATTCCTCAAAATAGGACCCTTGTGAGTCGATACACTTGTTCCAGCGGCGTTCCCATTCCTGGAACGCTCCCGCGAAGGCATCATCGGGAACCTCTCGAAGACTCGTCGTCGGCCTCTTCTCTGCCCTCCACGAACATCTTGTGCCACCGAAAGATCATGTTTCTGGACATGGCTGACTCCCCGTAAGCCTGGTTAATCATACCGACAGTTTCGGTAGACGATTTCCCAAGCTTTACCGTAAATTTGATGGAATAACGCTGCTCCAAAAACTTCGGCATCGCGTTCCGTGACGTGGGTCGAGCGTGGAGGTTCGCATTAACAGAGCTCCTCACTACACCACAGCTCAGAGCCGACTGCCTTTTTCAGCGTCGCTTGCCAACATACCCCCCTCCAATCGCAGCCCGTCACAGCGGTGCTGGGCGCGCCTGGAGCGGCGCGCCCAGCCCAGGAGTCAGTACACTTATTTTCCGGACGAACCCTGTATGCACATTTGTGGTTATGCTGCATAATATGAGTTTTGTTAAAAATAAACGTATTTTTAGCTTCTTGAGAATATGAATGTTTCATATGAGTTAAAAGAGGTTTTGTAATTAACGGCGAGCAATCAATAATGATAATTGTTTCCTTTGAAACACTGTTTCTGGCTGGATCGCGGTTTAATAAACAGAGAAATTCAGGCAAAAAATACTAAGACGGATTATCAAAATTAGCTAAACAAATTTAATTCCACGTTTTTTTTAATGCACCAACAGTCTTTCGTCTGTTTAAATTAATTTTTACCGTTTCTGTACTAATAAAATTATACTTTTGAAAACATTAAATCCTATATCCTCAATTAGAGCACCGAATAATCTCATATTCTCGAATATTTTATCTCACGAAAATGCACTTAAACTAAGAATGTTTTCAGATTTAAGTTTCAAAACAAGGCACGTTTTTCCTTATCACATTTTTCTGGGGTTTGTCGTTGAAACTGTGAACCTTTGTAAATGACAAACTCCCCAACTCATGAAAGCCAGTACATTAAATTTATATTGATGTAACCTTAAGTATAACTTCATCTCGAATACGCAAGCTGGAAATTTATAAATAACCCTATGAATAATATCAATTTTATTAATCATATTAAGTTTAATGTTACCAATAATACCGTTGATTACTTTAGGGAGGGCACAATATGCTCATACTCGTATTTCAAAATTTTTTTGCAGAGAATGAGGTGACAAATAAATTGTAACTATATACGGTGTCGGGAATAACAAATATATATGCTATAAGATGAGACTCATATTTGCGCATGTTTCCCTCTCATTAAAACTCGGCACCTGTTTTGCGTCAAATTCTGCCCGTTTGAAGCCCAGTCTGCCTATTTCGCAAAACCCATGAAGGTATGCACTCAAAGGGCGCGAGGAGAAAAAAAATGAGTGCCTTTGAAAATATGAAATAAAGATCCTTGTACGCTGAGAAATACGATTCATTTTGTTTACTTTTAGCCAATGAGTGTTTTTTAAAGAGAGGGGAGCGTCTTTGAAACGTTTCTACGGTGGGAGCGAATCTCTTCTTTGCCGGCCTTACGTTGCGTGGGAGCTCTCTCATCCCACGGCCCCGCTGGCGTCGGGGAGCGGGAAGGCGAATTTTCAGGCGGCAGTGGAATGGGAGAAGTGTGAAAGAGGATCTGGGAATCGAAGCTTTAAGTACTCGTATGAGAGAAGTGAAGGCACCAAACTCTGTTGCCGTGTACTGCAAAACACAGAAGCGCGCACTCAACCGTCGAGAGGGAGCGTGGCCAATTACGCCGCCACTTAATGAGTTTCCCGTAAATTCCACCCGGCACGCTTCATCGCGTGCGTTCTTTCTACTACTCTGGCTGAATGTGGATGGGAAAGCTTGCCAATGAGCCGAGTGGCATTTTGCATGCACGAATTTTACGCTTCGTTTTGATGTCTTATCTAGATAGCCCTAATATTCAGTCCCTTTTTTTAGAATCATTGAACTTTTAATGTGTGACGCGAATTACTTTTGTTAGAAAACGTAGGTTCACTTCCAAAGTTTTTTTCCATTCGCTGCCAAAAGCTTACCCGTCGATACCATCGCGAAAATGAGTTTTTGGAATAGTTTACAGAAGTTATATATATTGATATATACACAGAAGTTATATATATATATATATATATATATATATATATATATATATATGTATATATATATATATAACTATATATATCCCTTGTTCCAAGAACAAAATGCAATATTAATACATAAATTTTATCTCCAATTAAATCCTTTCAAACTCTTCCCCCGTATTCTTTTTTCCCTTAGCCCTCGGAATGAATCACAAATGTAATTCTGTAGTTTTTAGGAATTATGTTATGGATAAACGACCTCACCTTTCATTCAATGTGGCCTAAGAACTTGGATGATACGTAATGTTGCAGTGCTTCTTCCAAACAACTTGGAAATAAAATGGTGTCAAATATTTAAGGGACATATATAAGGGTTATATCAAATATGTATGGGTACATATTATATGAAATATACGATAGGTGTTTGGACCAGGGTGCTCAGTCCTTAAAAAAATCAGAAACTAAAAAATAAATAGCTTTAAATACCGATTGAAATCACTGTAAAAGTAAACTTTGTATTTTTTCACCAAAATTTGTTACAATACTAACGGTTTCGACGCATAGGCGACATCATCAGGAATCTTATCTTCAGGTATCTGATGACGTCGCCAAAGCGTGCAAACCGGTAGCAGTGTAATAAAGTTTTTGTGAAAAAATACAAAGTTTTAAGTAGGGCTCTTGTGCACCAATACCTTTCTGTTGTCTGTCCCAACCAACCACTCCAACCTTCAAATACCGTTTCCTTTCTAGGCACATTAAGCGACAGCTCTAAATAAATATTTCCTCAACTTAAGCGCACTGAGACTCATTGAAAAACACAAATAGGTATGCGCATTTGTGGTTATGCTGCATAATATGAGTTTTGTTAAAAATAAACGTATTTTTAGCTTCTTGAGAATATGAATTTTTCATATGAGTTAAAAGAGGTTTTGTAATTAACGGCGATCATTCAATAATGATAATTGTTTCTTTTGAAACACTGTTTCTGGCCGGATCGCGGTTTAATAAACAGAGGAATGCAGGTAAAAAATACTAAGACGGATTGTCAAAATTAGCTAAACACATTTAATTCCACATTTTTTTTAATGCACCAACAGTCTTTCGTCAGTTTAAATTAATTTTTACTGTTTCTGTACTAATAACATTATACTTTTGAGAACATTACCGATTTCAATATATTTTTAAAATGAATAACGATGAAATTCCTCTGCATTTTGTTAGTAAAATGGCCTTCAGCATCTAATAAGAAACGTTTGAGTCACTGATAACATACGGCATTTTAGAAAGCCGTCAGAAGCAATTAATCTTCAAAAACTATACAAATCTAATTACAATAATGCTGCATTTCAGTTGGGCGAGCATACGTTAGGGTATGTTAAAAATGGTAATCAATCAAAAATAAAACTCTGTGTTCAATGATACTATTATCCATTCAATTAAGTTCTTCTTACAGACATGTCACATAATTCGCAATTGGTCCTGGGAATGCATATTTTTTCTCAAGATTTTTACGCTCTTTCATTTTATTTATCTTCCCATTAATGACCAAAAAGGGAAATAAGAAGATTTACGGAACATTCTGTTTGGATAGAAATGAAAAAAATAATCGATGGAAAAGGCACATTTCAAATGAATTTTCTGCATGGCTTGTTAGTTTGTTTTTGGGGGGTAAGGGAAAATAAGAAAGTGTATGTCAATAGCAACGCAAGAAATGATACAACCTAGAACTAAATATTAAAAACACTGCATATGCAGCAGAAGCAATGACGTCAATGCAATATTATTAATGCACATGAATCAAATTAATCATCTGTTATTAATCAGACTGTTATCATTAATATTGAAGCGGTTTTTCAAATGGAGACGGCTACTGCTCGGAGTAATCTATTAGATCTCTCTTGTTCCCCCTCTGTCCCTCTTCCCCCCCGCTCTCTTTCCCCTTCCTATCCCCCTCTATCTACCCTTCTCCCCCCTTCCTCGCCAACATCTCTCGCTCGCCTCTATCGTCCTCCCCTCAACCCCCTCTCTTTACCTTCCTCTTTCCCCCACCCTCTCTCTGTCACCCTCTCCTATGCTTTCTCCCTCAACCCTCTCTCGATCCCACTCATCTTCCTCTACCCTTTTCCTCTCCCCCTCCTACCTCTCTCCGTCTCCCATTTCCCTCCTCGCTCCCCTTCCTCTTCCCCTCTCCCCTTCTTCCCCCCTCTAACTCCCGCTCTGCCTCTCGCCATTTCCCACTCCCTCTCACCTCCATTAACCTCCGCGCCCTTCCATCCCGTCACCTTCTTTCCCCTCTCTCTCATTAAGTGATATCTTAAGAGAGAATGTGTCGGAGTAATTTCAAAGGCCGTCGCTTGTATCGCTATTAAGGGAAGAGAATGAATTGTGGCCACACAGAGATTAATACAGTAATTAATGTAGGTAAACCGATTATATTTCGTCTTTTGTTGCCAGGAAGTGAACTCAAATTGCTTTGTGTTTCAGAATAAATCCTCAGGCCATAATATTGTCCCGTTAATTATTTTTTAAACGGTCATTTAGAATCGGCACACTCAGTAATGTATCAACCTTAATAATATTGTGGAATCTTGAGCATTGCACGAAACACAGTTACATTTGCTGTTAATAAAGAGAATTGCAGTCAATGGCGGCAATAATGCTTGGGGAGAATTGTTAAAAGTGTCTACCCTTGAGTTTGAAAGATTTTCCAACGGATGGGGTCATATTGCACCGTAAAAAACGTTAGAAGTTCCATCAAATGAGAACGGAGCATCGGAGCCGCATGAAATAGTGCACCCCGCGGCTTCTTGGTTATTATTTGAGTGTTCTGTGTATCGTATTCGAATGTGTTATTTACGAGGGTGGTCTGAGGTGGTCTGAAAAGTTTCCAACCTAACAATGATACAAGACATTTTTTCTGAAATTTTCTGAGTCGGAAACTTTTCAGACCACCTATGTGTATTATTAATCTTTAGTTTGTTTTGCTGCTCCATTCAACGCTTTTTCAGTTGACTTCCTCATGTCTACACATTTCTTTTCTCTGACATTTTTCATCACTTTTCCTGCGTGTCATTGAAGGTATTTTCTATGTGGTGCATTTCCAGTACTTTTCCTTGACGATTTTCTCTGCAACATGTTGTCGTATATCGGGGTACATTAAAACTTGTAATTCATCATTTTTTGTCATCAGACCTCTCGTTTCTTCCGCTTTTCGTTGATTTTCTCAATTAGTTATTCGTTTCATGAATTTGATCACCGCCATTCTCCCGTATCACCGGATTTGTAATGCTCCCATTCTGTTCTTTTCCGATTTAATTTTTCTCCAAGCCTCCAATCCATAGCGAATCTCACTCCAGAGATATGTTTCCACGGAGGGAGCCCTTATTTTGAGGCATGAACCGCCCACTTTTTATAGGCTTTTCACTTCTCCTTTTTAGTTCCCCAGTTTAACATCTGTTACCTTCTAATTTTCTGCCTCACACCTAAGTGCATTTTATTTTTAGTTTACAGCACTCTATTACCTTATTTATGAAGAGATCTTCTTCAGGTCTCTTTCTTTCTCTGAAAATACAATTAACCCGTCGATAATACAAATGGCTAATAAGTGTATTTTCACCCTGAATACAAGTAAGTACCCTTGAGGCAACTCCTTTGAAATAATGTATTAAATGAAGCATTACATCAGCAAATAACATTTTCAGAATTTATGTGGTTGAAGAATTACTCTTTTGCTTTAACTTGCATAATCCTTTGCTAAAATATTGGATAAAAATTAAACATTATTATACTGCCGAGATATAAGTAGAAAACGATAAAAGGATGGCTTAAAATATGCAATAACTTAGTCCCCTATTTTAATTTCGTAGTTGGTACATTTCGGTAGCCATACAATTTTGCACACAGGGCTTATCCGACGTAGATCATTGATTATTATACCATATCAAGTGCTTCACCCAAAAGCCACGAATTTGTGAGTGCGCATTTTGTAATAAAGCTTCTGAATCAACCACGATAAAATCTTGATTATTGCGAAATATTGATATTTGAAGGCTTTTTGGATTTTCAATGGACCACCTATACTATCCAAAAAGATGAGAATTAACTATAGGAGTGCCATCTACAGACAGTGTCAGAAAGTAGAGTAAGACAGTGGTGTCCACAATCACCTGTGCTGTTCAACGTAAATTCGGTAATGGTTAAAATGTCATGAGAAGAACAGGAAATAGGAATGAAAGTCGGTGGGGAATACATATTATAAAATCAGTTCGGTTTGGCAATGCTCAATATTTAATGTGTCAGACGGCCAAAGAGTTGCAAGCATTGTTGAGCGCATTAGGAAGTCAGTACGATGAGAATAAATATGAGGTTTGTCCAATAAATACGCGAACTGGTGCAATCTGGCGGCCATGATGCGGACTACAGCCCTGCCCACCAGCGGCGCTAGTTGCCTGAGACCCAATTAGCTGTCTGTGCTTGGCGGATCGTCGAGCTGTGTGTATGGTGCCAGTTATGTTAGTTTATGTTATCCTTGCATTTACTGTTTGTCGAAAATGGAAATTTACAAAATCACAGAGCAACGAATAAACATCAAGTTGAAGTGCGGTAAAAGTTATCAAGAAATTACTGAAACGTTTACAGCTATTTACGGTGATAATGCTCTGAAGAAAACATCCGTTAATTAAGCATTTTAAAGATGGCCAACAAGACGCCATGGATGATGCAAGGCCGGAGGACATTCCACCACCTGTGTTGACAACATTGATCGTGTGTGGTCTCTTGCCCTTACCAATCGTCGAAAAACTGTCCGAATGATAGCTGATTAACTGAATTTAGGAAAATCAACAGTGCACACTATTTTAACCGAACATGATGGATCCTTTACCATGGCAATGCACCTGCACATTCAGCATTGATTGTTTGCCAGTTTCTGGCAAAAAATTCAATCTGAATCCTTGATTATCCTTCTTATCCGCCAGATCTCGCCCCCTGAGACTCTTTCCTATTCCCAAAATGCAAAAATGTGATGAGGGGACATCGCTGGGAAGATGTGGACACAATAAAGCAAGAAACGACGATAAAACTATAAAGCCTAACTGCCGTGGACTTGAAAGGGTGCTTTAACCAGTGGAAAAGAAGATGGAATAAGTGCATATCAACGAATGGAGAGTATTTTGAAGGGGAAAAATCGGTGTAGTCTAAGTTTTACAAAATAATGTTCTTATGGCCTCAGTTAGCGTATTTATTGGACAGACTTCGTATTAACAAAGAAAGGTAATGCGGTTTTCGAGAAAGAGAAAGGCTAAGTTAAACATAAATTAGGAGTACATAAACTAGAGCAGTTGCAGCAGCTTATTTATCTTGGGAGTGTTCTGGACTAAAATTTTCCAGGTAATAGGAACATTAGAAGAATAATTACACTAGTCAAAGAGGCTATCGCAAGGAGGGAAATTTTGACGGACATTGGTTAAGGATGTTAAGTAAAGGTTTGCCGAAACCTTAAAATGAAGCGTGGTTTTGTACGACACAGAAACATGGTCACCGAAGCAAGATGATGTGTATAGATCGGATTCTTTTGAAATGTGGGAGTGGAGAAGAATGGAAAAGATGAAATAGACAGAATGGAAACAAACGAGGAAATACTAGGCATGGTGGGGAAGGAGAGAGGATGGGTGGGAGAAATTCAAAGGTGACAGGAAAGACGGATGCAGAGCATTTAGAGTCTCAATGGGATATTGAAGACTGTGATAGAGGGGAGAATGCTAGGCAGAGAAGGAAGTGAAAGGAATAGGACAGGTATGTTGGACGAAATAAATTGAGGAAGGAAGTTTGAGGAATAGTAAAGGGTCTCACTTTAGTGTCGGATGTCAGGTTGTGTTCTTTGTCATGAGAGGTAAGCAAATGTATTGTTTTACAGTTTTACAGTCTGTGCTCACCCAAAAACTACCATAACCAGTGAAATACCTAAGGATAATAATTAATTCATCAAATCTCGTAATATTTATAATCGCTGTTCTAATCCCTTCGTATTCCATCCAAGTTCTTCGTTATGCCTTGCTCATTTCTTCACACCTCTTTGGACTCCTATTTCTTATATCGTCCTTGATGATCACTTCATATTCTTAGCTATTCTAAACTAAAATGTGTTCTAATCACCGAATTGTGTATGCATCATAAGCTAAAAACACAACGATCGTTCTAAATCCAAAAGAAATTAACTCCAAGAACTTAAACTTGCCAAGTCACCATTGGAGATCTTTCCATACGGTCTACTTACAATGAATCATATTACTTATTGCATTCAGTCTATTCGCAACATCACGTGGAATTTTTCCCATGCATTTCTCTTCTTTCTTTCCGAACTTTCCCTTCTTTCTCTTTGATCTCACCACTGTATGCACATGATCGCGTGAGTGATAGGTTAAACGAACTTATGGACTCGTCACCAGAAACATTTTGTTTCAGAGTTTGCCTCTGTGAGGCACGTCTCCAGAACGTAATGACCTGATTGCCGTGTGCAGTGCTTCGGAATAGCAGCGGGCTCGAGAGAGGACATTGAGACGCTCGCGCTGAGTGCCCTCCGAGAGTCGGGTGCGCGCACTTTCCTTGGGGAGGAGAGAGGGGGCCCCTAGCCGGCCGGCGGGGTGCCTCTGAGGAGAGATTGGACGGGGTGCGGGGGCGGAACCCCCCTCCGGAAAGCCCTCTCTCTTGAGGGGTGATATGGAAGACGAAGCGAGCGGGTTGGGTGGGAATGGGGGGCTGTGGGTGAGGGTGTTTCCCTTGGGGGACGGAAATGGGTGGAAGAGGAGTGGGTAGGGTTTGGAAGGGATTGATTCTCACACGAATGGATCAATGGCCGTGCTTTCGGGAGACGAGATAACATCCGGAATGGCCCAGGATTAATTAAAACTCAGTAAACGATCGGGCCATCCTCTGTGCTCATCCAAGGAGGTGAGGCGATACGGGGTGGGGGCATCATCAGATAGAATATTTATCGATTCGCGCGACCGCTTGCGATAGCTGTGTTCTTTTTAGGGCCTCTGGGTCCCTGTTTGCGAGTGTTTTGATCCCTCGGGACCTTGAGAGATAGTTTCTAGCCCACTCGCTCCTCCCACAGACCCTTGGCTTTTCCCTTCCGTCCCCACCCCACTCTCGAGGGCCCATCTCTCCTCACCGTAAGAATGAAGGCGTTCCTTCGAGGCGAGAAGGAGAGAGGGTTCCTTCCTCTTTCCAAGAATACTAATTTAGTTTCCCCTTATCAGCACTTGACCAATCAAGGTGCATGATATGGCTCTGATTCAGTCGGATGCCACGCTTATTATTGGATCCGCATTAGTCTTGGAGGAAGATTAATAAACCAACTGCTCAAGTTCTGAGTGATAATTTTTTTGTGATTATATTCTCTGGCAATGGAAGTAGGTAGGTATTCCTATGAGATTACGGATCCAAGAGCAAACAGATTATTCCCAGCGTGAGCCATAAATGAATCAAAACAATCATTCGGATTATTTTGTGGCGTGAGATTATAAGTATTATGAATAAATGAAGCCTGTTCACACAATCACAATTCAGTAACATGTTTACCGTTCACGCGTTCATTTCGCTTCAAATTTTTGATGCTAAAATTCCTTTAAGCAGTTCTTGATATCTACAGTAGGAAAAAATGCACGACTATTCGAGCTACCTGGAAATAAAATTATGCCCAACGTTAATTATTACTAAGTAAACTAATGACGATGCTAGCCGCCGTCATGGCCTATTGCAAGATAGGATGAATATGTAGGATTTGGTTACCAATGGAGTGGAAATTAAGTCCTACGAGTGAAGGCAATCGCTGTTGGCCAGTAAACTTTGAGGTAGAGACTATCTTTTTCCACATATCCCTGCTGAGGACTTTTTGTCTGAATACATAAAAAAGATATTAACAATAGAACTACGATAATATTTTTTTGATTAATTAAATATAATGGCATAATGGAATTTTGACGGTGATTTTGTAAATTTTTCTCTTTATAATTCAAGAAATAAGGAATTTTGACATTTTATTCCTATGGATACTTGCTACTGCCACCTTTCTTCCGTTGATGATAGAGGATACTAGATGTGCCATTGCCTTCTCCTGCGGTCCAACGGTGATCGTCATCATAATCAATTAAATCGGTGAAGCCTTGGCATTGGCATGAGAAATAACTTGCAATTTTTCCTGAGGGAAGCAAGTTCTAACATTATCTTTTCACATTTTTTTCGAGATATATTACTAAAATTCGACTAAATTTAAGGCATTATGACTATGATCCATCTCGGATCACTTATTATTAAATTATCATTAAATATTTATTCAATCATGTTTTCGCATAATAATCAGGTGGGATTGGTTTAAGATCCGAAATGTTCAATATCTTGGCATCGTTTAAGAGAATATTAATTACACAGCCAGCTGTTATGGTAGATGCGAGCAGAGTTCCCTTTTTAACAAACTCTCGTGTACGTGAAAATTGGAAATAATGGTTGAGGCAAGTTTCTTTTTAAAACTAAGCAAAAATTACTTTTTTCTTTAATGCGGATCACGGAGCTCCTTTCCCTTTTTCGTATTCGAAAAGATCCAGTTTCCGAAAAGAGTCATAGATCTTTGGTAACCTTGGGGGGCATCTCAAATCGTCAAAAATCAAACATAGTCCCTTATAAATGCAAGTAAACGCTCTGCCTAGTTGACTGCCACTCCTCATTGCCTCCTTTATATCATATTACAAAACCCGAGGGTTAAAACCGATCACCGAAAGATTACCGTGCTAAAAATGAGCAAAGTTAGAGCTGGGATTCCCGTGGAGCGTCCTCAGTGTGCGTCCACTCGCTGTTAGTGGACGCCATCGATACCTTGTACATGCATTGTATTATTACACGTAATTTCAATGCGGTGGTTCCTTTGGTACGTCCCCGACGTGGCGCCTGCTGAGCGTCTATGGTCCGACCGCACGGAGAGCAAGTAGGACGTGGACGCGTATCAGGACGAAGAGTGGCTGAAGTATTCAATATTCCTGCGTTCGAGCATGGCTTGAACGCAGTATTCCCTTTTGGGAATTCGTAACTTCCCCATCAGCATCGCCGCAGCGGAAAGACTCTCTCAGGACACGGTCGCGTTGTCCGTTGTTGAGGCAGGACGCACGTAGCAAATGCCCACCTCGTTGCTCACCTTATTCTCTATCCGCAGAAATAAAAATGATTCGAGTATTTTTCACAATTAAGGAAAACTATTTTGCTGATTTAGGCGAATAAATTGTAGAAGTGGCCAAGCGTTTTAGGTACCAAGATAGCAACACACTATGTACTCAAAAGAGAGACCCCATTATGTGACAAAATAAAATGTATACCCATGTTTCATGCAAATCCATGAGTTTTTAGATAACCACCGAGCTTGTTACAAACCTAGATAACCTGCCTGATCAAAGGAGAAAAGGCAAACTAGTGATCTCATTTAGGTAAATGAGTGTTCCTATATTAAATCTTAAGTAATGCACCCTCTTTGACCCACAGAATACAAGGGACACAATTGAGATCTTCGCGTGAGGAGGAAAAATCTAGGTACTTAATTTTATGCTGTAAGCAATACTCACGCCTCACAAGCCATAATTAAATAAATATGATGGTTCTGGATGTTGTATACACCTTTTGGCCATCTTATGTATTTAGTAGTTAATAAATCCATTTTAAATATTACATTGCCTTTCTTTAGTTTAAAAAGTTGTTTTCATTTTGCAAATACTCTGATGGATAAAATTCTTCGCCCAACTCCGGAATATCCGTGATACGTGGAGCCACTGTAGTTCAACTATCGATTGTACATCAGGGATTCAGATGTGATGGAGTGGAATCGTTCCATAATGACAGAAACAGAGCAAAACACTTGTAAATTTCCACTTGATAGATTCTATAATACCGGCAATGTAAAACAAAAGTTTCACTTGAAAATGATATAGTACACCGAAACTAGTAAGTATTAAATAATCTATACAGTGGAAAATTGCAATTGTTTTTCTTTGTTTCTTTCATAAACAAACGATTATATAGAAATCATTGTTAGTCAATAAGGGCATCTGCTGAGTTTAACCCTAGAGAACAATACATAACACGAAATACAATAGCACTACTTCACAGATCTTTATTGCTACGATATTTTTCACCGTGAGAAGAAATTGTTTTTGCTATTTTAGTTCTTTGAGCTTTGGAAAGGGTTATCTTTGAATTCTGCGCGGAAAACTAATTTTTCAGCCGATGCCATCTTGTATACGAATGAAGTATATGGTATCGCCGGTGCTGGTGCTTATAAGTCAGCAGTTTGTACATTTACTCGAATCCCATATGATTATTTCAATGCAATCATATTTTTAATGTTTTTGGCTCCTTGTACAGAAAAGATAAATACACTCATGCAAGTAAATCACTCATGTAAATTCAAGGAATTTGTAATTTTCCATATCGGTTTATTCCGTACAAAACGTTCCAATTTCAGCAGACGTCATCATCACGTGAATGCAATATATTGACATTATTCCTGCGCAATTCCAATCATTTAAGCTGTACATCGTGAGGGAGAGGGAAAGTGAGAGCTCTAGCTGTCATGTTTCCACTCACGCGGTCATTTTGCCGGTCCCTGCCATATCATTTTAGGCCCATGTGAAATCGTTTTATTTGTTGGTGTCAATAGTGAACCCTCTTGTAGAATCTTTTTTTTTTAACTTATAGAATCAAATATTGCTTTCATCTAATGTAGCAGTAATAATAGGTGACGGTGAAAGATTTTTATACTTTCAAAATATAATTTCGAATGGATTTTCTTTACTAAACTCGACGATGTTTTCCCAGATATTCTACACACTTAAATGATTTCAGCGGACGAACGAGGAATTGTCAAATTGCTTAGAGAGATTAAACAACAAATTCCCATGTCCCGAAAGTATACCGGCTAGGGTGTTAAACAATTAGCTCCTAATATCACCCTGGATCCCGAAGTAATATTTACCGAGTCCCTTACGGAGTGCAATGTCCTAATAATTGCAAAACTACATAGATAACGGCTATTTTCAAACGTAGTGGCAGGGAGGACCCCAATAATTACCGACCCAATGTCCTCACTTCAACTTGTGGCAAAATTTTGGAACACAATATTGTCAGATCGATAATGGGATATCTCGAAAGCATTAACTTCTAAAGTAGCAATCAGTCTATCGCATAATGGTTGTGGTTTTATTTTATTCCCTCCCATTTTTATTCCCTCCTTTTCCGTACAACAAAGAGCTATTTTACCGCCTGACATTAACACTTGTTTTGAAATAAATCTTCCGCCATAATTTTTATAAATATTCACGTTGAGGTTTTTAGTGAATATTTTTTTCCTTTTCCCTTCCTCTCCCTTATCCCTCCATATCCCATATCCATCCCACCTGGTGCTTGCACCCCTTGCCACACACCTTTTTGGTGAGTCGTGGGGTAGTTATGTCATCTGAGATTATTTTCCCACATGATAGATCATATAATCTGAGATTATTTCCTTTATAGAAGTAACTTTTATGCTTTCGCTTTGGGTATACAGCTGGTATTTACTCAAACCAGTGTCTGGTGGAAATGAAACATTTGTTTCTTGCTTGAGAGAAATTGAAGATTTTCATTTTGTAAGGAAAACGGTTTTGTATATTCATAGGCCATTTCACATTGAGGGAAAAGAATTATAATATTGTATTTGATTAGTTAGAAAAAAAGAATAGTAAAATAACTAATGTGGAAACAAGAGTAGAAAATGTGTACGAGTCAAATCAATACGCTCTTAATCGTTAATCATTTCGTCAGGTGTGTACAAAATCAGTTGTTTTGGGCCCAAAGGTTTATCAAAACGGGTTTTTCATATGTGGAAGCGTTTCCCATACACACGCATCCATAGTATACTTTGTGGAAATATCATTTGGCTTTCTGAAAATCATATTCGGGAGAAATTCATTTGTGTGCTTTCTCTCGGAAGTTTTTGAATGTTTCATTTTCCGGAGTGCCAAGATACATCTCATTTCGCGTTCGGCGTAGGCTGGCTTGTTACGATTCTCTTCTTCTCCAAATGGCTTCTCTTTTTTCGCTCACGTAAATGATTGGAATGTGTTGTCAATTGGTGTTTTTTTTCTAGGCTCAAATGAGGGAAGTTTCGGTCCACGGCTCTTCAGATGTAAGACCGGAAAATGATTCTATACCGAGTTGAAAATCGTAAATAAACCTGTATTTAAGCGCTACAGTATTGGTTTGCGTTATAGAGTAGAATTATCTGCAGTTGATAAATTCCCTCTAGTTTAATTCAGTCGGCAGAAGAGAGTAGGAAGGGGGTTAGGAAAGGGGCAGGCTGGATATGAAGTTCTAGTCTTCTCTTATTGTATTGAACTGCCTTCCTCTTCTGTGGAGAAGGAAAGGGTTCAGTCACTACAAAGAGGCTCCGGAGAGAAACTCTTCATTTAAGCGACTAGTTTAATCTTTTCTTGTGAAGTAGATGGCTTCCACGTAACATAATCAACATGTAAGTGATATTAATATCAAGAGTAGCATCATCTACTGAGCAAACATTCTGGAGTACGAACTTAATTTCATGTCGCTTGATTTTCACGAGACGGATTAGTTGATGGAGATGTTTATCTCCTTGTTCGGAATGGCATGACAAGATTGTGTGTTTTTATAAAACGGTGGTTGCGGTCTGTTGTTCTCATTATTTAGTAAATTAGCAGTAAATTACTTGGCTGAGATCTTTCCATTGTTGACGGAATAGATTGCAACTCCTGGAGAGTGCGAAGAGTAGCATTCTGATAACGTATTAATAGTGTTAGGATCTTATTAACCCTCATTTGGTCTCTTGACGCCACATGCTGAATGTAAGACATAAGATACTCTTCGTAGAGTTAACATAGCAGATTTCTTCATTCGGAGAATGGGGCGTAGAAGGTGAATCCTTACTGGATTTTTAAAATATCTAAATGCTCGATGGACGATGCTTGTGCTCTATTTCCCACTTCTTCATTGGAATGGGAACGGGAAAGCGAGCGGGGGCGGGGAGTGAGTGAGGTTATATGTAGTGGACGCATCACACGCAATCTCGAGGAAAAAAGCGCAAGCAAGCAAGTGCCCTTGAAGGCGAGCCTCAAGGGTAAGAGATGAGCTCAGTTCAAAAGTAGTAGATATTAGGGAATCCAAGAAAAATAAAAAACTAACGGCCCAAGAGCACATTTCACAAAATAGATTAAGGGTAAATGTAATGGTAGCTTGAAAAGGAGCTATCTCACCAAAAAAGAATAACCTGTCCGAAACGCACAAAGACAAATTATTTAGAGGACCACTGTGGAAACACTTCTGAACCCTTTGAAAGTGATCGCTAAGTCGTATCATAATTCAAAATTTACCTACGGTATCTTTAATGCAATGAAAAAATTACTGGTGTAAACATTTAAAATTGATACATTTTTGGCCAATAGTTGTTTGATGATGTTGATGATGCAAGTCTGTTATATCAATAGTTTTAATCCCATGCTAAGTACTTAGTATGGCTGAACTGAAGTTAAATCCTCTCAATTTACCACCTTTCTTGACCGTGGCTGAGTTCCTTCGGCAAAGCGATGGATTTATTAATCCTGAATCACACAGAAATCATCTTCTCTTCAACTTCGGTGATGTGCGGCAAAATATTTGCACTAACCCAGCATGAACCAACTTCGTAAAAATTCAATCAACTGCGGGAATTGCCGAAGCAGTCATTTGAACGGAGTTACCCGCTGGTGTGAACGGTATACAAAAAGACGGATGATTTTTATTTACACTTTGAAAATCATAAACCAACCAAGTTCGTAGCAATATGAATCTTTTAGGATATTCTTATGACAATCGGGGTCCGGTTTTCTTATCCTTCTTAAAGCATTGCCAACTATTGGGATTGTACAGATCTTCAGCAAAACAATCCAACCTTCATAGGAGTAAAATTAACCGGAATCTAAAGAGTGCATTCATCTCGCCGACATATATATCGACTGAAATCAGCCGTCAGCGGCCCCTAGGAGCGACGTGGGAGAGGGTTAAGGGGCCGCGAGGCAAAGGAGAAGGACACTTCCATTGTCACCCCTTCCCCCACATGAGGAGAACCCTCCCCCGCTGCAACCCCTCCGCACTTCAAGGGTCGTCCTCCGGGCGGGAGAGTGTCTTCCGACCCGCGGCTCTAATCGGAGGGGTGGGCCGCGGGTGAAGCGAGGGCTGCCGCCCTCCGCCCGCGAACCAACCTTCTCTCCCCGTCTGTCGGCGCGCGCGTGTGGCTGAGGGGGTGGGCATTCTAGGAGCGTTTTCCCAATTAAGTCCGACCAACTATAGCAATGGGGCGGTGGAAAATGGGGGCGGGAGATGCCGGCAGAGCGAGGAAAGTCGGGGGTGGGATGTTGGCAAAGGTGGGTGGGACGGTGGATCGAGGGGGTGGGTGGAAAAGAGAAGGGAGTGTGGGGGTCGAGCCGCGGGAAAGGCACCGCGATTCCAACGCCAACTCTTAGCGAGCTCTTTTGGACGGGAAAAACTCGCTTTCTTTTTTAATGAGGTAAAGTTTCCCGGAGGTGGAGTGGAGGTAATGAAAAGGAGTTGCGCGCCGCCCCCCCCCCTCCGACTCCCCGTCCTCTTTCAAACGTTCACGGCGTTTTGAGCCGCCCGCCTCTTTTGAAGGAGCCACCCTCTATCCAGTCCGCCTCCCGCCGCACCACTCCCCGCCACCCTACCCCCCGCCACACTACCCCCCGCCACTCACTCACACACACACGCACACACACACACGTAGTCCCCCTCGCGCTCCTTCCGTGCGGACCGAGAAGAATATTCGCTTCCTCTCCATACGTATGTACCACTTTTGCGCCTACAGTTATGTTCTAATCCTTTCCAGCTCGACCACCGTGTACTCACGATAGGCCTCGTAATTGCATGCATGAGAATTATATCTGATGAGAGGCGATGTACATGCACACACACAGCGTAAGTAATGAGCGAGTACTTAGTACCTTGATTGATCCTTTTATGCTCTGAGTTTCCCGTCCCGTGTGGAAGAAATACGGCGGTGGGAATGCATGCGATCGCCAGACGGCCGGCGGCGGGGTTACTTTTCGTCATTTTTGGTTTCTAGGAAAAGGGCAATTAGAAAATTGAAACGTCTTATCTGATTTCCTTGTAATGTTTTAGTAAATTTGAACGCTTATGGGTTTATGTTTCTCATTTAAAGGCATAGATGAAAATAAATTGCTATAAATAAACTAAGATAGGAGATTAAAGGAGAGTGGTGGAAGTCTCAGTACGAGGATATGGAAAGTTTACAAAGGAATTGAGAAATCAGTGCGCTGTACAGGGTGTACAAAGGGAAAATCAGTGCAAACAATCAAAGATAAATCAAAAAAAAATTAATTGAATAAGGGAAGATTCGAGATAAGTGGAAGCAATACATAGAACAACTACATTGCAAACAAATCAGGCCGGTAGGGTTGGATATAGAAAGAACGTGGCATAGATGAGGATAGCTTACGCAGGCTTACTGGCGAGATAGAACGAAATTTAAATTTAAAAAAATAATCATTCCATTAAGGGAAGTGAAAGAAAATAAGGCCGTGGGGGCAGGCAACATTCTCGTGGAACTACCGCTTTTAATCATAACCTTCCGGATAGAGTCAAATTTTAACGTATCTGAAAAAATTACAGACGTCTAAATTCTTTTGGCAAACATTAATTGATAAAGTGCTGCTGTGAGTGTACTGACAGTGGATAAAATTAGTTTCAATATAATTAGCCGAATTTCGAAGCTAATACAAATTGGAGTTGTAGAGAAATATAATATTTCTTTTAAATTATTTACCTCTGTTGCCGTAAAATATGGCCCTGATGGACATCGATAAAATCCAATGGCAAATGTTATGTGAATTTTTTTCACGTATTCAGTATACCAACAAAGTAACAGGGGATAAATAAAATATTTATATATCTAATAATTCTATCATAATATAATAGTGCCTTTTCAATTTTTAACCCAATTACGTTCCGTATCCAATTGCCGTTATTCATTTTAGTTATTCTCATTTTATAAAAAATATCAAAATGCTTTTTTAAGATATGATAACCTCATCTGAGCAATTAAATTATTCCATATTTCAGCTCTTTGATGTTTCCTACTAATAGTCAACTCCCAGATAAACTTTTTTTAAATTTTCATATACCTGTAATCGATATTTCGTTTTTCTAGCTGAGGAGATGATTGCAATCCGTCCTAAGTTACTGAGAAATTTCTGCCGGAAGAACAGAGTAAATTAACTTATGACCGACGAAGCAATTCACGACACACATTAAGTCATGTATGAATTAGATTTTGTCCATTTTCCATAAAATATTTTCTCTTGCACCGGCTTTTTCTCTTCATTCCTGGAGCAAAAATGTATCGCTTGAAAATCCTAGTTTACCCATTTTTTCAGGATAATATCTTGAGCAATATGATGTGTTTGTTAGCCTTATTATAATTTACGTGTCAGCGTACTGCCCTTGATAATTACGAGCCAATTCGTAGGCCAATTCATCTCTAATAATGAGAACACATATTTTTTAAACCATTTTTCAGATTTCATAAGGTAAACCTTTAAAGATGTTTAATGTATGTATGTGATTTATAGGCTCCCAAATTGTAATGACAAATAGTAAATGCTAGCAAAAATACCGGCCAAAGTCTACATGTAATACCCTATACTCAAATCCTTGTGCCCACTGGAGAATTGTAGAACGTGGTCTACATTTTTAATTTATATGCAAAGAAAATTAAGCACCACCAGGGAACATATCCACAATCACAGTTTATAAATAGCCTATGCCCTGGATATGACATTCACTCTTGCGCATAACAAGTTTTTATCAACATTTTTCATGTATAATTATATATTTTTATTTTAAGTGAAATAATTCCGTAAAATATACCCCAGGTTCTCAGTTCCAAATATTCTTGATTAAAGATAGTATGCACGTGGATGAACTCGGTCTTGGAGTAAAAATGTTTAAAGAGTATTATTTGGACTGTATTAAATCGGGAAATAATGAATGACAAGTGTGCGTTGTAATTATATCCTTGAGTTTTCTTTTGGTCTGCTTTCCACAATTATACTTGAAGAATTTGATAATTATCTTGCAATTTCAGTCGTACCGATGCTACTGATAGTTCCTTTTTTGGCGCTCATTAATTCTTTATGCACACATGCATTTAATTATATTTTAAAAAAAAGATTAATCTAAACACAACTACCTTCGATATTTCGGTGGTCCGAGCCACCTTCATCAGAGTACGTACAAGGAGTGACTTTGGGCTGTAGCCCTTGAATTGGTGATACCTTGTACCATGATAAAGGTTGATAAGACGCCCGAAATATCGAAATGAGATGTTTTTTGGTTTGGTTAATCTTTTTATTTTTCACCTATGTTTGTATAAATATATATTATTTACCTAATTTTGTGAGTTTTAGGATAGTCTCGGATTACTCCTAGAGAATCTTTTTAACATTTTTTCGTATCGATGTTTTGTTTCTCTAGCCGAGGAAGAAATTGTAATCCGTCTTAAATTACTGATAAGTTACTATTGGAAGAGCAGAAGATGCCTAATTTATCATTTAAGAAGCGATTCAGACATCCTAATAAAAGGCATGAATTATATTTGCCCATTTTTCATCAAATACTTCATAGATAATTATTTATTGTTCTGGCTAATCCATGGCTAATTATAATATGCATAGTAAAGGGCTCATAGATCTTAAAAATCGAAACCCTACGGTTTATTTGTGTGTGTGAATAAATATTATATATATAATGCATATATAATATATATATATATATATATATAATATATACATAAGCGCCATCTCTTGGCCAAATAATCTGGGCACTTGGTTGCTTAAAGCATCGCAGATCTCAGTGTAAATTACGTTTCCTTGATAGCTCAAGTGAGCATCCACCCAGTAAGTGGAAAGATTCGGAGTTTAAGTCCCGGTATATATATGCGTATATATATATATATATATATATATATATATATGTATATGTATATATGTGTGTGTGTGTGTGTGTAGAGGCACTCAGGAGAACAATAGAAAACTTGGACGGCACAATATAACACAAAAATAAATGGATAACACGCTTCGGTCTGACCTGAGGAAGGCCTCACAGAAGGTTGAAAGCCCAAACTTCTAAAATATGAGTGCCCTTTATAGTTGTATGTATTATATATATATATATATATATATATATACATGTACATACAAGCATACACATGTATTACCTATCACAATACCTTAAGTTAGAAGTTATGGAGCAAGCTCAGAGCGCGACTTAAACTGTTATTGAAAATTTCAGAATTAAATGATTTAGGGACTTATTGATTTTTATCCGAATAGAGTATGAATCACCAACTTAGAGAGTGAAAAATATTGCATATCTGTTTCACGAATGCGAGGAAATAAATGCAATGATTTAAAGTTTCTTTTCTAAAGGTGAGGGGAAAATGTCACCCGCCAAATTTTTTGAACTGTGTTCGGAACCCGAGACAAAAAAATACGGATACCGACCCAATAATTTAATTGTACGTCAGGTTTTCCTTATGTTCATAAGAAGTATAGTTAAGTATAAATAAGTTTGCTTTTTTTCATCTCCATCGAAATTATTCCAGTTACTTTCACTAAGATTAGTTAACTTTAATGTAGAAATTTCAATTAAATTATTCAAAGATACGAACTATTTTATCACAATTCCGCGAACATGTCATTCCATAGCCCTTTCATGGAACCTCAATCAGACAAATAATAGGCGGAAAAGGGATCAGTACCGGGGAGAGTTTCATTTTGTTTGTTATTAAATATTGAGGTGAATGTAGTAAATAATAATGATAAAAAGAAAAGGCCTTCACATTTTTATGGAAACGCTGTATTGGATTTTTGCTCTGGTGATGTACCGAACGATAGCTTCTACTTTAACGAATAGTGGTCACGTGGTGAAAAAGAATGGCTCCTGCAACTACAAGAGTTATTTGTGAAATGCAAACGCTTTACGGTTTAGTGTTCATTTTCGCTGAGTCACGTCCGATGCAGCAGATTTTAAGAACCGGAAATCAACATCCCCGCATTCAGAAGATGTACGATGCGTAATCGCCCCGTAGTGAATCCGACCGTACGCTCCCCGCTCGCTGCTACACACCCACACCCGAAACTGATGAAGCGAAGGGACGCCCGCCGATGCGCGCTCCTCCCCTGGAGTGGAAAAGCGGCGGGGGTTTAGTTTAGGCCCGGTGTCAGAGCTAAGCCGAGCTCGTCCCGTCGTGGGACGCGACATAATCTGCAGTTCAATCGTCCCCCACTCTCTCTCTCTCTACCTCTCTCTCCGAACTCACCCCCCGCCACCCCCCTTCCGCCTCGCCCCCAAAATCCCTCTGGAATCCCACGCAGTACCCGTCCCGCCCTCACTGTCATTCCTCCCTCCCCAGTGACCCACCTACAAGTGCCAATGTATCGAACCACCGTTTTAACAAATCTCTTTTCTTTCTCCTTGAAATAAATCGAAAATAATTTAGCTAACTAAATATTTGTAAAAGCGTAAAAAGTTTAAAGGGACATTGCATGAAAACTGATCAAGAAAACGAGGGGCCGATACAAAATATAATTTTGGTATCTCGTTTTATTTTTATATTTCCTAAAATTAAACCTGAAATAGAACACATGGCGGCACATTATGCATATTAATATTTTAAGCTTTGATTGAATTGTTACTTTCTTGGCTTTACGTTTTGGAATTTATTCGTCAAAATGGTGCAATCAGTGGAAATCCACATTGATACTTAAATAAGACAAAATAATTTTTGATATTTAATTAATTGTGTGCATTATTTTTGTTTCCCGCACACTTATCATTGAGTACAGGAGTCAATGTTTAGTTATGTTACTTTCTGCCCGATGGAAATGTTCATTGCAGAGTCATATTGGTGCCGTTGTATTATATAATGATGAACACTTGTTAACGCAGAATAAAATGTTTTCAACCAAGTCCATGTCTTTGAATCTCACCCACTCCCTCACTCCCCGTCCCACGGCCCCTGCCACGATGGAGAATCAATCACTGGTGCTACATCGATGGATGAGCCCCACTCTCCATTCCCTCATCCACCTACCTCCACCGAACCCATGTCACCCCCCTCCACCGACGTTTTCCCCACCCCACTCCAGGCCATGAAACTTGGTATTAACTGCTGCACCGTCGTCGCCCTCCTCCCCACGATAAGACGCTTACGTTTCTGAAACACGGCTAAAGGGGGCTTGAGGGGAAGCGGAAACGGGAGGAGGGATTGCGGGAGGGTTGGGGAGAAGAGAGAAGGAGAACCCACTCACGGAGTGTAAAATATCGAGCGCCCCTCAGGATCGTGCGGAATGATTCGCGCAGTGGGGGATCGCTTGACTTCAAACGATGGCGCGCGGAGTGCGGGGGTGGGATTGAGGGATGCGGGCTCGGAGAACGCGGCTGTTTCGGCCATCCGTCGCCGGGCGAAGTTGCGCCTCTCACATCGCGAATTACATGTGGTTTCGCACTCCAAAGACTTATTTACCCCATTGCAAGATCGGCCCTCGATCTATGAAGCATCAAGGTGATTAAAGTATCGAGGTTGTATTTCAAACCCTTATTTCCCTTATTGATATCTTCAAGCCCTCTTTTAATGCCTATGTCGTCCTCAAAGTGTCTGAGATAAGATGAAATGCATGCCATGAGGGATGTCGTCGTCCATTTGTATTGCAAATGCGATGCGTTGATGTTTTTCCGTTTTATTTTTAATTCGGTAGTCCTAGGGCTGAAGGATCTTGGCGAAAAATATTAATGAAGTTGCGCTCGCAGAACTCTAATTAGCACTTTTTAGAAAAGTGCGAGTAAGTGTGATTCACAAAGGTCACTGTTTCCGAACACACCCGAGTGATTTAGTAATTATGAGCGTGAATCTGTGGCTTTACGGCCATTGCTATTTCGTTTTTCCAACGTTATTTATGTTGTTATAAAAAGAAATGAAAACGTTGGAAGTGAATTTTTACTGACGTTATATTTATTCTGTAAAAATTATTGCTAAACGGTTTCATGAACAACTTAGTAAAATATCTTGATGATAATTATCAGGATTCTATCGATATTCTATAAACGTGTGGACGACACGTGTAGATTGGAGGCTTTGAGATGTATGTGGCGGAGAATAGAGAAAATAAGTTAGACGGAGAGGAAGATAAATACTGAGGTTTTAAATAGGGCGGACGAAGAGAGGAAGTTACCAGGGGGATTCCGATCCAGGATAAGTAGTGGATTGAAGAAATAGAGAAAGGTAGTGGTAAGTTGAAGGCGGTGACAGAAGAGAGGATATTGCGAAAGCGGAGTAAAGGAAGGAAGAGAGTGGGGTAGGGGAAGGAAGGAAGGGTTTTTAGACAACATAAAGGCCGACAGAAGTTACGAAGAAATGAAGACATAAATAAGAAGTTCCCACGATACTTACAAGTCGTTGTTGAAGTTGATACTTAGTAGACTGGTTATATTTAATATTATTTCCTTAAGCCGTTAAGAGGCTCTAACCAGCTAAATTTGTTCTTTCCATTGATACTTCGTTCTAGATGACAGCCCAAAAACCTATTTTTAAAATAAGAAGAATACATTGAAAGAAGGATAATGACAAAATTAACATGGCCAAATCTGGAGTGAAAAGGAAAAATATAACGACTCGCAAGCATTTTAAAATCCAAAGTCTCCCAAGTGCAAACACTATGTTTTAAATTTTTTATGATTTTAATTACACGTTCTTTATTTATCATATAAATATTGGCTTTTTTTCCTTGACTTACTGTATTGAACGTAATTTTTAATGTTTTATTTCAGTATTTATTCTTTTAACTATTCTTAAAATAGAATAAAATGATGCTATTTTAATTATAAAGAATTTCTTCTTGAATCATTTTGTTTTCGAAAGCTCATTTTACACAATAATTATTTGATAAAGCTTTCATGCCGATTACTAATTACTCTTTTTCCCACTTAACGGGTTGTTTGGAGAAACGGAAATTATCATTTGGCGATATATAGGCATGTTGCTGCGGGTTATAATTTGCCGTTTTAAAAAGGAGCAGTGAATAATACTAAAATAGGTTCTCTGTGAAAAGTAGGGGAAAGCTTTGGATGGGCACGAGCCATAACTGGGACTCATAATACTAATGTCTGCATCCCTCTATCAAATATCCACAAATTTAAGTATTCAATGCAATTTTTAATTTTTCACCACAAAATATGCAATATATACGGATCTTATGCATATAAATGAGTGCTGTTAGATTTGAACTTAAGGAATTTATTTCGCATATTTTCTAGTGACTGCGGATCGAATTAACTCAAAAGTCGTTAGTGATATCAAGATGGAAATGTTTCATTCGAAGTTTCTTTAAAAATTCTATAATTAATCATAAAAATATCTTCAACTCCATTAATGGGTGGCTTGATATTATTATTGATCATATAAGAGACCCATGTGAACTTCCAAGGTTAAATGAAAGCAAATTTTAAACAATCTGAAAAAGGACCGCCGCGATAGCTTCCAAAAACAACGGTAAAATTGGATGCTCAGGCCATCTATACCAGGAGGCTTCTTTGGATGTAGTGTCCCCAGTGCTATAGCAAAGTCCTAAAGATTAAGCCCTACCTCAAACCAACGCAAAAAAAGAGGGAGCGGAGGTTAAAGGTGACCCGGTCAAGGAAAGTAGTATTCGTCGTGTCGTTTTTCCTGCTATATACTATAATCCGTAATAATGCAGAAGTACGCCACATGTGGCAGTGTCTCATTCGGTATTGTTAGAAGACGTCCGTCATCGATCTGTATGGTAATTGGTCGAGGGACGAAACGTGTGCCGACAGGTGCGTCTATGGCAATAAGGTCTTCCTAGTCCAGTTTCTGAATGGTGCCTTTGCTCTCCCCCTTGTAACATCCCGCAATTTCAGCCTTCAATGCCCAATCAGCCATTTTTGCGGTGGCCCTCTCGTTCTCACTAAGATTCCGTCCCCTCACTACGGCACGGGACTCATGGGGTCCGCTTTGTTGACATCGTTAGTCAGTCACTCCGTTATAACCTCCAAGAAGAAGCTCCCCTTTTTCATCCGCTCAACTCATTCCTTCGTAGAGTATCGTGAATGCCTTTACTTCCAACTTAAAATCATTCCATTGGCTAATTTGCTCCAATGCTGATGCGCCCATGATTTGTGACGCAGCTTACATCAGGTAATTGAAAATTATGTAGTGGATTTATGTTTGAAATCTCCAGCGCAGTCCTTCCACCGCTGATTCTCTGTTTTGCTTCAATGGCAGAGGACACCCATGTTTTCCGAGAAGCACTCGACTTGGTTTATGCTCGGGACCGTATTCAAAACTTCGTGACGGACGGTTATTCGGTCTACACTAAATGCAACAAGTGGATTAGAGAGAGAATGAAGCGTGTAGAATTACGTGCGTGTACCTACGCATGTGTATTTCTGTTCATATTTGAACTAGTTATTGACATCTCACCAGCCTCTTTAGCTAAAGAGGCTGGTGAGATGTCCCATTCCTAGGCTACTGTCAATATTTGATGATTATTTTAGAAAGGAGGGAGGATACAGTTGATATGTCTTGTCATCACCACCACTCTGAGAGGGTGTGCGTCGCAATTCCCGTATCTATTTAGTTAGTCAATGAAGTTTGAAGGACATTAGATGCCCCTTGTCGTTTTTTGGTGCATGAACAATGAGGTCATAGCAACAATTCCAAGGATAGTCATCTTCGAGAAAAATGTCTTGTGAGATTATTCAGGTATAATATTTATACCAATTAAGAATTATAAAAACTAAATATTGTATTATAGCGAAATCCGTACCCAAGCCAGGAGTTATGGTACCCAAATAAGGTGGTCGCAATATCTACTAGACCTGTTTGTCCATTTGCCATCTTAAGAAATCACTACTTAAGAGATCTGGGAGTAAAAGATGATATTTGTATTTTTGCTCGTAAAACAATCATCCACCTGCATGTAGCCAGTATCACCTCTGCGAAAAGGCCTTCCGTTTGCATGAGTTTTCTTGATCCGCTCTCCCTCTGTAGAGAGGCGTCTCCCCCTCCGTCATCTTCCTTTTTGCCTTCACTTCTCTCTCACTCTTACCTTAAGACATTAATTCCCAATTTTATTCCTCTTGGTCGTTACTATAATTTCCTTATTACCGTTACATCTCTTCCTTGAATATGATGGTAATTAGGACATTGGCAGTTTATTCCCACCAGATTCCTCCGCTTCTGCAGCGTCCCATTTTCTTTGTCTAATTCCCGCTGTTGAGAGACCTGATGGGGGCTCTTTTGGGATCCTGCCGCCTTCCACTTCCGTACATTTCCGGACTTAACAGAAAATGATGATCCGTAACTGACAACGATAACTGAGCATACTCAGAATTGTCAGAAAATGTCGGCATTTCAAGCTCCTCTTTGGAAAGCGAGGAAGTGATGAATGAGCGGTAGGTAGGTATTTCGGGAGAGAAGGGATTACTTCGAACAACACTACCTGTTAGTTATGTCGTGGAACGAGATATTCAGCAAGCATGTGAAATCTTTTTTGAACTGAATGGTGAGACATGTAATTCTATAGAATGAAACACTGTGAGTAGTAGATATGATAACCACAAAAAATCACAAGGGTTATAACTTCCTCCGGCACCGGGGAGCTGTGGGAAACGTAGGCGATAAAAGAAGTGGAACACAGAACTTCAAAAAATTTGCAAAAACCACCGAAAAAATACCACACTAATTCAGAAAAAGGTGTGTTAATGATAGTGCTCATTAGTACTAATTCAATTGTAGTGCACGTAATCACGTGAAAACACTCGGCGAACAGCAAACATTCATGGGAGCGTGCAGAAAACACGTCCTATCACTACACAAACTTGTGTTTGTGTGCCCGCGCTCATGTGTTCACATGCGTGTGTAAAGACAGGGAAAGATATTTATTCTAATTTTTTAACCTACTTCATCAATAGATATTTATGCTCCAGCCTAAAATTTTGGTGAAAAAGTTCCATCTTAAATATATTTCTTTCACGGAGGCAATTACGTTCCTAAAAATAGTGACAATATTAATAGAAGTAATGTCATCACGAGCCGGTAGAGGCCGACTTATGGAATGAGTACAGCAGCTGGCTCGCCAAAGAATCCCATTTGGCGGACCGCGGGGCAGTAAAATAAATCAATCTTATACATTTCACAACATTAACTGCATCTGGCAAGATTTGACCGGATTCATGAAATATTAAATTTAACTATCACCATCCTCTGTTCAATTATTAATTAAAAGTTTCTGAGCTTTTATTAAAATCTCCAGAGGACAACGTTAAGACTTTGACGTATGGCTTAATAAGTAATTAGCGCGACAAAATTTATTTTTGTTCAACGGCTTTTTCGAATTTAAAGGTAATATAAAAATATATTTTGTTTTATCGCGTAAAAAATCTTCGGCAAATGTATTATTTTTTCCGTGGCGTGCATTGAGTTTGAATCTCTGTAAATAACGAAATCTTTGGCCGCTAAATGTTGTTGCTTAGCCACAGTTGACCCTAAGGACGGCAATGGTTGACTCCGGAGAGGATCTCACCGGATACCTGCAGGTTTAATGGCTTCATATGTTCCATTACCAAAAAAATGACGGAACTCGATGATGGTCAAAGATTTCAAAAACTTTTAATCATTAAATATAATGGTTAGCCTTTTTCATCTTCAACATTTTGCCAAATTTCCCTTTTAAATTTACTGCAGGGATATCGCTATTAAAATGAAAACCTTTCTATAAATTAAAATGCAAAAACGATTTATTTTAATAAAATTAGACCATGAATGACATTGTGTTAAATATAAGTATTTGCAAGTTCAAAACATCACATCACATCCAAAACATCATACCACTTTAACCATGTGGTTCCTTTCCGTACGATTTATTTCATTAGGTCAAGTCAATATCTAAAGGAAACCATCATTTATAAACATGGGTTTACATAATATGTTTCGATTTGATGGGGCGATAGCTTTAAATCACTTGGTGAAATAACCACGTATACGCGTTCTTTTAATTTATTGTAATTCCGGGGAAATTCTAGTTTTCTCTTTATTTCTCACAGTCGTCACCAAAATTGTACTCACGGGAAGGGCACAGAACTAATTTTCTACGCTTTCAAGTGACTATTTCCAAGATTTGGACAATTTTTTCACTCGCGAGAGTTTTTGTGGCCGAAATTAATTGATAAGGTAACCGATTTTCCCGGTAATATAACAATAATAGTTATTCATTTTATAATGGCAGATTCAAGACTATGGCGCAGATAAAATGTGAAACTTTCCGCTCGTTTTGACGCAGTCCCTTCTGCCAACCGAAGCGAGGAGGAATGAGATAGCCACACATACAGAGATGGGGATGTGTTTTGGACTGTTTCCAACCTGTTCTCGCTAATAAATAGTCGGGGTGCGCTTCAAAAGGGGTCATGTGCCTCGTGAACTCATCATCTACTCCTACCTTATACCCCACAGTCTACCATAAATGTGTGTGAAGGGTGATCCGGGCCGCTGGTAATAAAAAAGGAGGGCAAAGTAGAAGGAAAACATATTTTAATCCATTATTGTTTCCATCCATCATTGTTTTGGCGGTGAAGTGTGCTTGGGAAAACTACCCAATAAACATGTCTCATATTTTTTTCACTTTACTGACAGTGGTTTCTCGTGTGTTTAGTTTTCGGTGCGATATGGCCTGAGATGTTGTAATAACCCTTATAAAATATGTTTTGCAAGGATTTGTGATTCGTCACAAACAATGCATGGAGGAGTTGTACTAAATCCAAGAAAATCCATCGGACTCATGAACATCTTATACAAAAGAACTCAAAGCGTCAGAAAATTTTGACAAAATCTGGAATGGGATCCCCTAGAGACACAAATATTAATGCTTCGCTTAACTTATGTCAAAGGTTTTTGTTTAGCGATTTTACTTACGATATCGATGGCATCAAATCAAAGTTCGGCGCAATATTGGTGCATGAAGCAATTTGGATAAAATAAATCTCTTAAACAACCGTAATATGTGCAATCAAGGTTTCGTCATTAACTCGCACGATTTGTGACCAGAGCTTGTGAAGAGGGATGCACTACGTATTCGTTATCCAAGATAAAAAATCAACCTGATCTCGTCTTTAACGACTCCTTCCTCTCCATTTCACATGTCTGGTATCCCCACATCAACCGGCATGCGTCCTTGCTGCGTAACTATGTGCACGGGGCCGACACACCCCCACGTCGCACGCTACCAGAGCGTAAGCATAGCGAAGAGTGAATCCGCTCTAATCCGTGCGCTTACCTCTTTCTTTGCAGGGATCGAGGCCACGTTCCTGGAGAGCCAGGGTCCCACGTTCATCAAGGAGCCGCCGTCGCGCGTGGACTTCGCCAACGTGACTGGGGCGAGGATCGACTGCTCCGCCCAGGGGAGCCCGCCGCCCGCCGTGCACTGGGTTTCCCAGGAGGGCAAGCCCGTCCGGCGCATCCCCGACACACGGGACACCCTCGCAAATGGCAGCCTCCTCTTTTTGCCCTTCCGCCCGGGCACCTACCGGCAGGACGTCCACCAGACCACGTACAAGTGCGTCGCCTCCAACTCCGTGGGCCGCATAGTCAGCCGGGACGTTCGCGTGCGTGCAGGCATGTGTCCCCGCCCTTGCATCCCTCCACTCGAAAGCCTTCTCCCCAATTCCCACCTACGATTCAATTGTATCGCTAAACCTGGATCCCTTCGCGCTGATTTTGAAATGCTAGGAACCAGTTACAGACCCTTGAGTGAAAAAAACCAGCGGGACTGCTAGACTCATGTGCCAATCTCAATTTTTATTCTTAGAATTATTATGGAGAGGTTATAAGAATTAGTTAGAAAAGAAATAGATCCCGAAGGATGTCCACACAACTTCGTGGCCATTTTTAGCGTGCCCATCAGTTTTATCCCTTTTTATTGCTACTGCACTTTAGTGTAGTAATTGTGCAATTCATTCGGTAGTTTTGCTTAAATTTGTTCATTTTTTTCTTTTAGTTAAGTAATTTTGGCTATTTTTTGTGACTGTTTTTGTATTTACTTGCTTTTATCGGACTATAACCACGCTTTACGGTTTATCCGTTTTTTTTTAGATTTTGCTCTAATTTATTAGTTCAGATAATATTTCATATAAATAATTTTAGGCTTTTTATTTTACTATATAGTATATTACTCCTAAGTAGTTTTCCAATCATAATTTCTTGTCATAAACTGTTTTAAGATATACTTTGTGTCTCGTGTAGTTTATTTAAATTTAGAAAACTTTAAAAGTATGTGCGAGTAAGAGTAAACAGAAAAATTTGAAAAGACGAGGTTTTTTGTTATGAAATCAAGCACAGACCATGCATATATCTTTCCACTTAAAATATCTGTATTAGATAACTTGATAAAATAAAGTTATTACAAGAAGTAAAACTAAATCGATGCGGAAGACACCAAATTTCTTTTACACGAGAAAAAGTACGCCTTTTCCCACCTCGCGTTTATAAAGCCCTCCGTTTTTCCAGTCCCCCTTACTAATAATAAGCGTTCTCTCTCAAATAAAAACATTTTCCACGTGATGATACTTTCCCATTTGGCGATTATTCTTCTGCTGGTTGCCAAGCTTCAAGCACTTGAATTTATGGGATCTCAATATGGCGTATCTAAGAGGCACTTCTTGTATCCTAAATCCAGGGGCCGAAACAGGCGCCTAAAATCCCCTTTGCTGCCTAACGAGTTTGGGCACCCTTAAAGATGGCGATCTCCTTAAAATTGAGCGATTTGGGCGCCTAGCTTATGCTTTTGGACGCAGCTTTAGAGTTCAATCTGGAAACTATGTGTTTTCCTCGTCATCATTCTGGGATTCCGCGCCATGCAAGAGTGGGCCTTGGAGGGTTCGCTGCTCCATTTCTGGCTCTCCGCCGCCGCCGATCGCTGGGACTCCTGGGGGTTAGGATTGGAGAATACATATATGTACTTCAGCCACACTCTCTGGCAGTGACTGGTCTTCTTTCTTGACCTAGGTGTTTCCCGACACTGGCATTATTCCGATGCTCCCTTTTATTGTCTCTCTTTCCCTTTCTTCACCGTCTCCCGGTCTCCCCTTCCACTTTTTAAGGCGGTTAAAATGCACCACCAGCCAACGCAGAGGACCACTCTCTTTCTCCGAGTAACGTCGGACAGTCTTCTTATGATTTTAAAGGGGCCACCCCAAGGGCAATAACACTTGTGGCCTAAGTTCCTATGCATGGGAGGCATCTCCTCTCTCCTTCCACAAAGTAAATGCCAGGACACCGATACTCTTACTGCTGCTTTTGCTGGAGAAAAGCCGACGTTAACTCTCCCTTGTAAGAAAATGTGCTTGTCCGAGGTCCTTTCGTAAGCGTTCGACCTAATCCCCCTCTCTCCGCTGCCTAATCTCCACCAGAACGTCAGAGACACCCCACTCTAACTGAATCGGGAGACGCAATACGAGTACCCTCCCAAATATCACGGAATGAATCCTGTGTTTGGTGGAACAACAAGTCAGCAAGCCGGAATTTAAAGCTGATCTCTTTCTTCGTAATTTTCCGTCCATTGGCTAAGCATTCCTAATAAGGCTCTGTTAAACGCTCCGCATAGCCATCGAATTGTGCTTGGCACGATTATGCCTGTGTTTTTACCACATTCATTAATGTGCACATCTCCGGGAAAAGGCGAGATTCAAATTGACGCCCGTCGTCGGTGTGGCTTTCCCGAGGAGCACCCCAGCAGCACCCTAAGTTCTTAACATGATCCGCCGCTGCAACTTGGTTGCATATGCAATGCACCGCGGTCCACTTGATGAACTCATCAACGGCAAAAAATGTACATGGACTTCCTGCCTTTTTTCGGGGAAGAAACTCTAGAATATGAACGCAAAATGTTTTCCATAAAGCCACAGGTCGAGCAATGACCCAAGGGCGCTCTCTACACTAAGAACAGAATTTTTGAATGCCTCCAATTTTTTCCCATCAAAACTCTGATAGCACGCTTGAATTTAGTGTCTTAATAAAAATTCATAGTCTCTGCCAATAGAATTTTGAAAATCATAAAAACCGTAGAACCATTCACTATATTGATATTGAAGGCAC
Source organism: Hetaerina americana (assembly GCF_022747635.1). NCBI lineage: Eukaryota > Metazoa > Arthropoda > Insecta > Odonata > Calopterygidae > Hetaerina > Hetaerina americana. The sequence goes on along the minus strand of NW_027286292.1, from coordinate 12,965,399 downwards.
AAAACACGCCATATGGCTTTAAAAATTTCAGATTCGGCACTATTATCCTTAATGTTCCTTTGAGCTCCGCATCCGGGCTCGTTAGACATTTAACCAATATTTCGTGACAAGAAGGAGGGATGTTTTCTTTCAAAGTCACTGCGCTACAAATGGCATTTCCTCACCTGAGAAGGACGGCATAGCCTGTCCGTGGACGTGATCGAAATTACGGGGAAAAGTCACTTTACGCTGATGTGCTCGCAGGAAATGTGAACACAAGCGACAAACCTTAGTTAGACGTGGAGAAACGAGCACTTCATGCGAAAAATCTTCCTCTCCGATGCGAATCATCACTTTTCCCCTCCCTAGAATTCGCAATGGCTCCCCATTCGCTGTCAAAAGTGCCAACTCTTCCCGTATGATTGGCCCCAAATTATCGGTGCTTTTTGTGACCTCTTCCAAGATCAAAGGCAGCATCTCCCGTATCTATATGTATTTTTAGGTGGTAATCTCCGCCGTGTATTCTCGTAACAGGGGCACCGAATCGGACCCCTTCGTCCACACTTCCATTCTAGTGTTTCCTCGGCCATCACTTCTGCAGCATCCAAAAAGCATGCAAAGGCGGAATACCCACATCGCCATTGCTCTTCACTACGTCCGTTCTTTTCTCGTCACCTGCCGAGGAAGATTACGTCCTCCCCGGTATCTCCTCATTTCCCGGAGAGAAAGGGCAAAGCAATCTACTCTCTGGCGACCGTCTTGGCCGCACATCCAACAACGAAATCCGTGATCTCTACGCCTCACACTATTTGTTGAGGCACCTGAACTCGGGAGCTGGGTCGCGGGCTTCACCATACGAAGCAGCAATACCTTGCAGGAATTCAAGCATCTCTTTCATTCCTTCGTAATTCTGTCTTAACGCGACCTTCACTTTGTCTTCGAGATCGTTCCATCGATTCTCCATGCCCACTTCTCACGGTCACGCGGTGAGAGTCAACGGCGCCATTGCATTCACTCCTTTGCTGTAGGACTCCGTGAAGGTCCATCTCGGTGGCAACACCGTTAGCGTCCTAAAGGGTTGAGGGTCATGTGTATATTTCACTCACAGTTGGATATCTCCATCAAGTCCATCCAAGAAGCAGACTCGCACAACAGCCTTCCTCGCTTCATCAGGCCAGAAGGGGTACGTCTCGAGCGAAATGCCCGAAGTCCGTCGCAAAAGTTGCTTTGTCTTCCGTGAGATTCCGCGCCTTTTGGAAGAATCGTGGTTTCCTCTCAGTCACTCTTTTAAGAATAATATTCTTCCCCAATTCCTCCCGTGCATTAACTCTTTGACATTCTTACGGAAGACCGCGAAATGCAGCGAGAGCATTTCCTACGATACAAAGTCTCACGTATACATGTAGCGCATTTTGCTCCTCGGGCTGATTATTTTATTCGGCTTAACTCTCAAAATGGAAGCTCCAGTCTTCCCACCCTGCACTATCATACTGCTCTGGCATCATCATGCTCGCCATGGTCGCCGACGCCGAACTGTACAGGAGATTCCCGGATGGGAGCACGATCCTACCGACTGCACCAATACGGGAGAAGGGTTGGTGAATTATAACGAATGCTTGCTTTCCTATGGGTGGTGACCTTATCATCGTACTTTGAACACCATTTGGCTGCGTCAGGGCACTCAATTTAGAGTCACAACTCACTTGACCACAATGAATTCGACTGTCTTGAGTACATTAAAAATAAAATTAATGTTTGATTTTAATATTCCGAGTGAACTCGGTTCATAGTGAAGACGATAGACAATCCATGTGGCACCGATTCACTTTTCAAACAGCGAAACAATGAAACATTAATCAATACTTAAAATGGAGGCCGGAACCACCTCTCAGTTTTTATCCAAAGGATTTAAAAATTCACTCTCCTAATAACAGAACTGTCAAAAAGTAACGAGACGAAATGCTTGCAACAAGTCCTGCATTTTTGCATAAATAACAATGGATCATGAAACTTACGTCGGTTCCGAAATATTTTCTAATAACTTCAGCACAGATACACGAATTATCGCGTCACTTTGCCCAATAGTAATAATTTTTAACATTAGCCTTGACCGTGAGCTTAAATTTTGAATTAAATGTCTTTAAAAAAACTGACGAGGCTTTAAATATGAAATTAAAATCAAAAAAAGTAGTTGCTTTAATTTTTGGTACTACTTTTTGCATATACCTCTACCAGAACGAAAATTTATTAATTATATTACAAGTTCCTTTTGAATATTTCGCGAAAATATAAATATTATACTCTCCGTATTAAAATTTACAAACTCTCAGAATTCATATTTTACTGCACTTCTAAATGTGGCAACTTGATAAGGAAAGGCATGTTATGTTTTTTCCACTGCTAATGGATTTGCTTAATTTTAAGGATATTAATGGAAAATAAATATTCTCTTGGAGGTCGCTTGATAATCTATGACTTCATACATAGTACTTTGTAGTGCCTGATATTCCAGGGGTCCTCGGTCCCCAGTTGTTTCCTCTGTGAAAAATCTAACAGGCATGATTTTTGGGGCACCATAGCCTCTCGGGGGACCGTACTGGCAGTCGCAGTGATAATACTCAGCCCCCTCTTTGGAATGCGAGACAATCATACGCCAGAGGGCCGTTTTTAAGACAATGTCTGCCTTCGCCCATCAAAATCAACCGTTGATTAGATAATTTTTATATCAGTCTAACAAATAACTATATGTATAAAAGGAAAATACTTCATTCGATTGTTCACAGAATGTCATCAATGTACTTTTTCTGGCAAAAAATAGTATTTCCCGTTTTAACTGTACGTCGTTGTATGATAATCTCATTGTATTATTCATTTTTTACTTAATATTGCCTTTGAAATCACTCGCAATGCCCAATTTAACCCAGTTCCCCGACATATTCTTTGGTTATTAGCTACTCAAATTTGTTACTTTTCCATTGATGCATTCAATGTAAAATTTGATAAACACACAGATGAACCACTAATTTTCGGTTAGCTTACTGTTGGCTTCCCAAGGAAAGATGGCACGCTAAGAGACTATCTTAGGCGTCCAATTTCTCACCAACTGGTTTCAAGTTCCTTTCTATATATTTGGCCATAGCGAGAAAATAATAGCAAATTGCTTGCATAGCATGAGCCAATATGCTTATTTAGGGTTATTAAGCCTTCTTTTCATTTGGCGTCCGACCAATGCACATTTTACTGAGGTGTAGGAGTAAATAAAAAAAGTGATTTCGTTGACCATAATATCTCTTGGGAGGGTTGGCGACTCGCCCCGTCCATATGCTTAGGCCGGTTTCCATGGCCACGCCTCCTCCTCACCCCCTCCTGGACCACCCGCCGCCCTTCCTTCGGCTTGGCCTCCTCCTGGCGGCCCTGCATACGACGCCAGATTTCCCTCCAATCGACCCTAATTCCCTATAATTCCTTCCGTTAATTACACAAGCACACAAAGGTCGAGAGAACATTCCAGAATAACTTCAGAATTCAATTAAGCTCGCCAGAAAGTTATAGGTTATAAGCATACTATTGTGCCCGACAAGCTGTGGAAACAGTTGAGTGCCTGCCTGATGAAATATTTGAAGTATTTCACTAATGGGTGTCCCTAGCTTGTGGTATGCTTTTCGGGCGAATTTTCAGATTGTGGGCCTCGCAAAGGCCCCCAATGTGGAGGCCCCGGGGCTTTAGCTTCGTATCGGACGTAAAATCGGGTTGGAAACTTCGTTCTGGGGTGAAAATTAAGCGTTAGAATGGAAACAGTATTGTTACCAGGATGCGACGGACATTTTGTCATGAAAACCTGATTGGGTAAACAATTATTGTTTTCATGAAACTCTAAAAATCTTTGGAGCATGAAAGATTGAAGTTATGATAATTAATGCCATAAGTAAAACAGAAACTATATATTGTCCTCAGTAAAGGATCCGTTGCTCTATAAAAGCCAAGGACGGCCTTACTAGTGCTATGGCACAGGTATTGTCGCATATGACTGTGAACACTGTTCTCTCTCATGATAGTGTTTAAAAAGGTGTTCAGTAGGTTTTTAGAATAAAATTGAACTTCGGTCAAGAGCTGGTCTCAAGGTTAAGGAGATAGTCTAAAGATATATAAGTGGTATTGAATTTTTTAATGCAGTCATTATCCTATCTGTGGGTAATTAATAGTAGGCTTCTAATAGTAGACAGATAATGTCCTATGCTATCCAACAATAATTTTGCTAGAAGCTGACAATTAATTACCCTCATTTCCGCATTTGGTCAAGAAGTTATGATAAGAAACTACTGGAAAAATTCTTGAAAATACATAATTGTCTATTTTAGTTCCCATATGTGTAAGGACTTTTTCAACCATCTGAAAACACATTATATTGCTTCTCTTTGGCTCTTTCTGGTGAATATGATTATATTTAGTTACATTTAATATTGTCGCTCTATGAGATTGTCTCTGATCAAATTGGTAGCATACTCAGACATTGACCTTGAACTTCGGTCGCATTAAACTAGGTTGACTCAAGTAGCTGATCTATTAGCAAGCTTCCCTTCCTAGTATTTGCAGGCAGTCTTGTTTTTCATGCCGTTCGCTATTCGCCCATGTCGATTTTCATACTCCGATGTGACCGAAGGCGCTGTCCGGGCTAACATGGGCGTTGGAACTGTTCTGACGATGCCTGATTGTGGTGAAAATGATATTTTGCCTTGTCATTCATTATCTTAATTCTTGTTTCAGTGGTACTACAAGACTATGACGTGCAAGTGATTTATAGCAAGAAAGTGATCCGAGGGAACACGGCGATACTGAGGTGCACCATTTCGAACTTTGTTAGAGATTACATCACTGTCACGTCCTGGGTACAGGATTCCACATTCAACATTTATCCATCCATTAAAGGAGGTATGTTTTAAAAATATATATTTACATTAGATTGATTTCCGCTCAATATTTTAAAATCAATATTATATGTATTTAGCGGTTTTCCCTTGAATAAAGTAGGTGTAGCAATTTTCACTCTCACTAAAAACAGTTTGATTCTTTCATTTGAAAGAGTGTACACCTTAAAATCTTGTTGCGGATTCATGGAAATTTTTAAATAAATCTCTTAACTTCACACGCCGAACAAGCATAAAAACTGAAAAGTGTTCTTCAAGGCTTACATGCTTACTTTTTTATCGTAAATTTACCTCACAAAAATAAAATTATATTAGTATACGTTCTCATATGGACTGGTGTTTTGATAAGAGGTATTTCTAGAAGAAATATAAAAGGATAATTATGAAATGATGTTTCCTCTCCCTAACGCATTTCTCACTCCCGCTTGCTTTTTATTCAATTCCATGAACTGATTTAATTGAAATTTCAAAAGTGCTTAACGTAGTCGCATATTATTTTCAGTATTAAGTCTAACGTACTATTCGACTTTCTGATCTTGAGTCATTATTTCCATTTTTCTAAATCATGTCTTGTTTTTTAAATCAATGGCGCTTCTGATTTCATAATAAAAATCAAAATACTCAATCCTCTTGTAGGTTAGGTCTACATGAGTGTTGCCTTGACACTAAGAAATGCAACTAATGAAGTTTACCCATTCGGACCACGAAAGCTATATCTATGTTACTTGCGATGTACGTAAAAGTTCTATTATCCATAATCATAAAAAAATCCCCATTTTTTCTGGACATGAATTGTAATCCGAGATTCTTCATGCAGTAGCCAAACATTTTTACTAAGCCAACCCGCGTCTTTAATATTTGTATTTAAAATGAGAATTTGTTTCCTCATGTTATGAATGAAATATTTTTACTTATATAAACGCCTGCATTAATAACTATTGACTCGCTTTCTCTTTGTGAATTTTGCTGTTATTATGCTCGGCGTCAGGATGTGAACTGATGCGTGGCTTACACATTGAAATACTCCCGATGTTCTCATTAACTCTAAAGGTAATGTCGCGCAGTTTGAGATTATTGTTGCTAGTCTCGTGGTCAGCATCATCCTACCTAATTTGAAGGGATTAATGATTGATTTAACTTATAAGGCTGTTCCACACATTTCTTTCAGAACAATTAATCTCCAAATCCATTATGCTCACTGATAATTTTAAGGCGGTTTAAAATGTGATCGATACGTTGGATTCGATTTTCAAAACAAAATTGTTCCGCTATTTTCATACAAGTTTTCTCGACACTATATAATATTTCAATACCAACAGAAAGGAGGACCTCTTGGAGGACCTACCAGTATTGGAGCTGAAATCTAGGTAAAGGGAGAAGAATACAGTTACCATTACTGTCCTCATATCAATAACTTATTTTATGCTCAATGACCCAATGAAGAGGAACACCACTCGCAGTGCTAGATGAATGTAAAATCAGACTCCGTAATGTACATGAAAAGGGTGTATGGAATTGAAATTGATACATAAAAGGTGTTTACATGGGCGGAAATTTTAAAGTAATCGCTGAGTGATGGATTGGATGAAATACCTCATTCAAAGCATAACTAGGTAAATGTATCATCTCATTCGAGTTTAAATCAAATACCAGCTTTTTTAATTCGGTTTTTCGGTAACTGAAAAAAGTATTTCATCTTAACGATCATAAACATGACCTGCGCAGAATAAACTGTACGACCCGCTTCCATTCAGTTGAAATGTCTTGAAGGGCGTTGATCCTAGCCCTTCTCCGGGCATTATTTGCAGACGGCAAGTACCACATGCTGCCATCTGGGGAGCTTCTCATCCGCAACGTGGACGAAGGGGACAAGTACCGCAGCTACCAGTGCCGGGCCGTCAACCGGTTGACTGGCAGCACGCTGCTGAGCATGGATCGGGCAAGATTCATGGTTATAGGTAAGTGTGCAATACCCTTGGAGATGCGTCCGCGCTTTTGATTTCCTAAAATGGTGGTGCCAGTGTGAACGGGACCCTATAACTTCAACGGGAGTGTGAGCGAACCTCTCCTCGTCACATGATAATTATAATCATACACTTTGGTAGCTAATTGAATGTTTCATATATCCCTGATGCCACTGTCCGTCTTCTATGGCTCAAGGATGAAGAAATATTTCAGCCATGCAAGTTATTTTATAGTCAAACTTTGTGATCACAACTACAGAGAGCACTGTTAAGAACAAGCCTCGAATATTAGTTCATGATTTGTTGACTAACATTTAATTATTATTGATTAAGAATTACAAGAACGCTATTTTAATCATACTTTTCCTATTTACAAGCTCTTATTATCTTCATATTTATTCGCTTCCTAGTGTTCTGTTATCTGTGCCACATCCAAGGGCCTTCCTCTGTGATTGTTTGCGTTTGCTTTTTCTTTAAAAATGCCTGAGTTAAGCTATCTGGTGTCAAAATATGCCCGAAAAATGCCTCATGCTTCAAATTGTGGGGATGAACGTGAGGACGTAAATGTAGGCACTTTTAGGGTAAAGTGTAATGAATTTTTTGCGCGTTCAATTGCGTCATTCGCAATAGGCGTCCAACCGAAATCCACCACTACCTCCGGCAGTGCCCGCGATTTATCAAAGCGAATTTTCTCTCAAATAATGACGTAACGCGCTGCATTCCCAGATTTCACATATAATATTTTCACTTCAGTGTTTTTTTTAATTTTCATTCGCCGACCCTCAGTTATGCTCCATAGAGATTAAATTACAAAGGTATTGGAAATCAGATGCAGTTGTTTATATCATTTTTACGAAAAAGGGATGTAGGTTGATGCAGATTGATATTTATAATTTGATCCGGATAATTATGCGATTTTTAGCCTAATCAAAGCAAGGAAGACTTTTTTTTTTAACTAAAGGCTAACCTGGATAGAGATGGATTGATATATGCCTCTTTATTGTGAAAATGACAGCCAGGATTCCTCCTTTGCTCTTCAACAGTCATCATCGTCACCAATCAAGGACCACTCCCATAGGTTTGAAGCCGTTTTTGCTAGATATCTGAAGGATTATTTCAATTCGGAAGGTTATTTTAGTTGCATTGTCACGGTTATATTTCGACCTTTTTATCATGCGAATCCTCCATGCAGTGCTGGTCAAATCTAGGAAAACATAGATTTAAAATGTTTGTATCAAGTTCATAAAAACATATTACTCAAATGCACGGTATTGGTTCCATAAATTATCTTAAAATAGCGTCAGTTTGTTTATCATTAGAGTTTACCAAATAAAAGTCAAGATGCAAACAAGTTTTTCCTATTTCTTGAAAGCGACTTCGACAAGACTTGTATCTAATAGCCATTAATACTCGTAAAACTTGCTCCCACCAAAAAAAAGGAGTAACTATTTTTTTTAAATTGTATGCAATTTCATGTTGGCTGTGTGCCCAGGTCATTCGTCTTTTATCGTTTTAATCTGCATCTACATCTAAACGGTACCCCAAAAAGAGTCGCAAGGGTTTGTGGCGGGTCACCAGCCATACATGCAGCATAATTAATTCATTCTTACACTTGAATGCAAGTTGGCTCATAGACAAAATCTCTTGCGCACATACAGTACTCTGCACATCGAGTTGTAACTGTTGTATTTGATCAATGCATCAAATTGTAGTATTCAATTTAATTTAACTTTTGCGGGCTCTCGGGTTCGATTTTGTTATGATTGAGTATAGTGCGAGGGAAGAATGAGTGTTTGAATATTTCGGTGACGGTGTCTATCACTCCTATTTTTCCCGTTGTCCAAATCTACCAGTATAATTGGACGCCATAACTATTTCCTCGGTATCGTAAGAAATCTAGAGTGTCCAGTACCTTTTTTAGAAGCCAAAGTCTTGCGTACTCTTTTTGAGAATCTAGATGTTCCCAATCTAACTCCTCCAGTATGCCCGTGACGCTTACCCGTTTCTCGTAACAATTTTCCACAAACCTCGAGGATTTTCTCTTATTCTTATGAAACTTGTTAATTAAAATTTTTTCCCACAGCTCCCAGATACTTGCACGTATTCTAAAAAATATCCTAACTAAAGCGAAGTGTCACCACTTTTACGTTTTCATTGCATTTTTCTGCAACACGGCCAGTGGAACCTAGTTCCTTTAAGGCAAACCAGCGTACATGTATTCTTCAATTTGTGTACTCCATGAAAGGTTTGATACCCAAATATTTGCCCAACTCTGGCATCCTTTTTTTGATCTCATTTATTTTGTAATTTACATCTGATCTTTTCTCATATTCCAAAACTTTTGTGCTGTACGTTTCCAGATATTTACTTTTGACCCCATTCTTTACGCAACTCCGATATCTGGTGTAAATAGTCAGATAGATGCAGGCTATATACCGGTGTCCTTTTTTTATGCAAATCACTATCTAAGAATAGGGGCCCTATCACACTTCCCTGCGGAATTTCCGATTTTGCGTCCGCCTCTAATGAACTTTACCCAATGACGACTACGTTCTGTTTCCGGTTAGTTACGTCCCCAATCCGGTTAGTTTCTCGTTAGTTTCTTTTCGGTTTTTCTTGATATTGTACGGGTTTTTTTTTATCCATTGCATTTTCTTCATTACTTTTTAAAACTGTTTTTAAAACTTGAGTGTATTGTCATGTCTCATTAACGCCGATCTGACCTTGTTAGAACATAATCGTTCCTAATTGAGGTAATATTTCCTACGTAGGTTCCGAGAAAGTAAAGGCATGGGGTTCAGGAATTTAGTTTGGAGGTAGCTTGAGTACGAAAAGGGTGATAGGTTTCAAAACAACAAGTCATTACATAGTGCAATAATTCTTTCTCTATGGATGGCAATTTCCATCGGTTCGGAGGCTTCCATTTGTCCACCATGTTTAACATTGTGCAGTACCTCCGGTGTAAATTCACTGTTGAGGTAGTTTTCTAGCGAATGCTTGGTGAAGTTGGGCTTTGGATCGAAATTTTTCAAGCGCACGTTATGCGCCTTTACCTAATTTCGGACGCTCTGGAGGTTTGGCTTACGTCACATTTTGTGGCATGGCCGTTAAATTTGTTAACTTCTGATTTGGAGAGTGAGTAGCGATTTTGGTCTTCAATTAAAGAAATAACCGTTTGAGATATTTGCAGTTTGCATTGCCTTTAGTCCCCACTAAAAACACTCCTTATTTCAATCCCTGTCTCTCTTCCCTTTCCCTAGTACTTCTAGGTACTTTTATGCAACTAGTGAACCGAAATCACCCTTCCCTCACCCTCTCCTCCCGTTTCTCCTTCTCCCCCTCTTTTCATTCCCTCTCCCCCAATGGTTAACAGACGGGGATATTCACCTATTATATTGCACATGAATACGCTGCAGCGCAGTGGAAATCGTTGTGCTGCTTCAAATAAAGTGTGAAAAATACAATGTTATCTCTTAACTATGGATATCCGTAATTTCCACAAAGTTACAACTCATGCTATTAGTTTATAAGATGATTCCATTTTAAGTGTGTTTCACGAAGATGGAAATCAGACCAAGTTGCTCCAAAAAACCAAAAAACAAATATGTTGTTAACTATGAAGAATGACTTGTGCATGTTTTAAAAAAGTAAGAGGGCGAAAAGCTAGGTGAATCAATGAGTTTTGACATGCTAGGAAAGGTGAGTTTTTTATACAGAGAAATAGTACCATCATCATTAAAAGAATATATAGAACTATAGAGGGCATGTGGAAGTGGTACTTGTTGCCGGTAGGTATTAACGAAGTGTTAGGCTATTTTTGCAAAGACCTAACTTTGGCTACGATGAGAGTGGTTATCTACATTATTAGTCACTCTGCACCGTTAACTTTTTGCGAAGTATTTTTTAATTATGGATTTTGTGCCCTAAGATGTGGTCTTTGACTGGTTTCCTATTGCTATTTGTAGAGTTTTTAAATATTTTAAGCTTGAGTTTTTGCACGAATTTTCATGAAAATTAAAATGAGATCCTCGAACCCCGGAGCAATTATGGAGGAGATCCTTGAATCACATGATGTTTTCTTTTACAAACTAACCCTTTTCTGACTTTCATTGCCTATTATGCCCAGCAATTATAATTTTCGAATAAATACCTGTCATTTTGCGCTAACCAATTTCCTACCAAACTGCAGAGACGCAATTTATTGAACGCCCCAATAGCCAAGGGCAACAAAAATCTACCGAAACTCGTGTGAACTAAAATAATATTCCACATGATGACCCAAAAGGTTTATTAATTCAATTGACTCTGATTTATTCAACTGGCGATGACCGGGTAAACTCCAGCTTGTTTTCTCTGCGGACACTGATATTCGTGTACAGACCCGGAGCCTAATAAGTGTACATATTCAACTAATCTTTCATTTTATATTTGTTAAAACTTTCTCTCCCGGACAAAGAGTTGAGAGTCCATGCGCGTGATTAATTACCGAACGGAAACCTTAAGCAGGCAGAATAATTTCGAATCCAGCATATGTTTACATTACATTGTTCCATTAACCTGGCATAGATCACGGAGAACATCATGAGAAATATTCCTCGTTCTAATTCATCATTTCAATTGTAACATTTTGGAATTGTTCCTTCAAGATTAATGTCAAAATACAAATTCCACATATAAAATAAAATTTAATTCGACCTATGTTTCACCGCAATGCAGCATCGTTTTTCCTCCATATATCAAGTAGTTAGGAGCATCGATCCGGCAAGCCTATGATCCATGGTTCAAGTCCCGGTCAACAAATATTTTTGAGCTTGTGGTCTGCTCGATTTCACCTTTCACACCATTCTTGTATTCATTTTTTGTCTCTCCAACGCTCTATCCCTGGACTACCGTGACCCACCATACACATGCATATACAGTGCGCGGCAACATTTTTCAATACCATTTGCATTGGAAAAGAGGAAGTTATGTTGCCGCACCCTGTGTCTGTGTATATATGTATATGTATATATATATATATATATATGTATATGTATATATATATATATATATATATATATATATATATATGTATGTATGTATATGTATATATATGTATATATATGTGTATATATATACATATATATGTATAGTCCAGGTAGTCCAGGAGGTAGAGCGTTGGACTACTGAACGGAGGGCCCGGGTTCCCGGGCAAGGTACTCTGGGCACCTACATCTCCACCCATCTATGTGATTTTTCGGGTACCAGATCTTTCTGGGAAACCATAACCGGTACGGGGAAAGGAACTGTCCCCCCTACCCTGATGTGTGAATTTCACACGCCGTCGGGCTTAGTACTAGGTGAACTCTATCATCACCTATCAAACCGACCTTCGGATTGATTACTGTGTGTATATATATGTATGTATATATATATATATATATATATATATATATATGTATATATGTGTGTGTGTGTGTATACATACATATATATACACACATTTATATATACATACAGGTATATTTACATTTTTCCATTTTCTACTCTCATCTATCTTTCTAATCATCTCATCCGTTAGCCATGGTTTCCTTGTACTTTTCCCATTTTCCCGGTTCTCATAGTTTCTTTTGCGGGTTTCAATATCCCTTTCTTGATACATTCCCATTTGTCTTCGATAGTACGCAGCTCCTGAGTGCCATCCATGATTTTCTCTGCATCGCGCTGATTCTCCTTCCTTTTCAATTCATTTAATGCTTCTACATTCCATTTCCTAATCCGCCGCCCCTGCTTCATCTTTTTGAAACGGACGCAACACTTCATCACAACTAAATTGTGGTCAGAGTTCACGTCCGCTCCCGGGAAGCTGTGTGAATTAATCACTCCGTTACTTAATCTGTGCCTAACCAAAATATAAACTAACTGATATCTTTCTGAGTCACCTGGCATATTTCATGTATACCTACGAATTTTGTGGTTTTCTAAGAAGGTATTAAGTAAGTAAGTAAGATATTTATCTAAGAGGTGAAGTCACTGGTGTGTTGGTTTTTCAGTTGGTGTTTTGCGAAAAGTGAAGTTGGATTTATCTTCTTGAAGCATGTCTTATATTCCTTTATTCTATCTTCAAAGTTTCTTACAGTTTTTCCGATATAGAAGGCCGGGAAATCCCTATGCTTACCCTTTTTTATAATAGATAAGATAACAGGGAAGCCACAAGACATATTAACGGCAGTAATAAGGACCAAACAGTACAGTGGAGGAAGTTAGCATACTTGAGTGATATTTTCCTCAAATTGACAAAACATTTCCCAAGTATTTCAAGTCTGTCAGCGCTACAAGATCAATCACTGCGGCAGAAGTTGTGCAAATACGAGGGAATATCGTAAACTTTTAACTATTGCTAAAATAATCGAGATAAAAACTTAAATGTTGTTAGTTATTCTTAAAACTTATCTACATGGTCACCTTCCAGAGTTATACATTTCTTCCAGCGTTTCTTGACCTTTAGAAGGCCGTTATGGTAGAACTCCGCGGATTGCGTCGAAAACCATCATTCCACCTCTTGAATGACGAAATTCATGATTCAAGAAACTGCGGGAGATTTTGCGACAATAATTTCTGGTGGATTCATCCGTTAATATGCATTAAAATGCAACAATTTTAGAGAGTAAAAAACATTCGCCTTAACCAGGATTCGAAGGAGCGTAAGAGTCCAAGTGTCGGTAACTGAACTGGCTAAAGCACTCGGTTGGATGTCGCATTGCTGTAATTTACAGCATAATGTGCATAAGGATTAATTAATATGCAGAATTATCAAATCCAGATAGATCGATTTTTTCTTAGGTTTAATTACTGAAAAATGATACTCCCACATATTAGGTCTAGCCCAATTTGGAGCCGACACAGCCATCACACTTACATAGCCTTGTCAATGACGCAACGTTTTTCGGCATAAACCTCACAAAGAAGGTAGCCTGAAAAGATAAAATGAGAGTAATTACAACTAATAAAAGCATTGGAAAATAAAACTCTTGTAGGTCGTTAAATTCTTTGGTCTGGTCGAACCCCAAGTCAAATAGCTCAGATTCAGAGTTAATATTTACTCAACTTTTTGTAACATAACCCTCTCAAGGAGAATCAGAAATGGAAGAGAGAGAAATTAAAATGGATAAAGACGTGGGAAAAGATAACATTTCTGTAGGAGTACCTGTTCAATAATTCATGAAAATAATGGAAGGAGCCGTGTTTTGTTCATTTTTTGCACATGTGAGACAGGCGTGATGTCTGAAGATTTTTTTTGATCGGAATCAATTCTAATTCCAAAATAAATTAAAGTAGCAGTTTGAGAGAAGTATGGGGACAAAAGTCCAAATTTCGCAACAAGTTTTGGAGAAGGTTTAGTTATTTTTTGAAGTTTTTGAAGTTATCTTTTGGGGAGTTGTCTTTCGGAAAGATCGGTTTGGATTTGCAAATAGTGTACCATGTTACTGAGGATGTCGCAACCACCTCATTTGGCCTCTTATGATCAACCAATAATTTTTATGGTAGGATAATTATTTATAAATGTGTTAGTCATATTTTTGTTATATTTGAAGTTTACATATTAACTTGCACTGGGATAATTTGTCTACTGCTTGCGATAAGTCTAAGATTGTTTTTATTCACGATTATTCCGCTCCACAGCTTGATGAAAGTCTTGATAAAATAAGACCACTGGGCTCGCTATCAAAAAAGTTTAAAACTCCCGCTTTTATCTTAAATATGCTTATGCATTTCAGTTCCCTACAATACCTTTTGATATTTTGAAGAACTTAAAAATATTTCATGACTTTTATCTAGAATTGATGATATCATGAGTAAATAGACTCAATTTTATTTTGAATGATCCAATTTAAAAATGCGTTCAGATTGTTCTAGAATTACCTTGCTCCCTAGGAATGGCATGCCATTGTAATCAAACATGTTTTCTAAAACTTGACTTTGGGTTTTCATGTAAATACCCACGTCGCATTTTTCTTTTAAAAATGCATAAACATTTTCGCAGTCCTTTTTAAGTTTGTATGTAACATTATCTAAGTTTATCCTCATAAATATTCGGCGTTATTATTATTTTCTTTCAAATTCTCTTTCAACTGTGAACTGAGTATTTCTTTGCCATCTTAATGCTGCTGGAGCATCTTCGTTTTACCATCTTGATTCACTGACTCTACTTGTAACTTTTTCTGAGCATTATTAGGTAATGACTTCCAGATGTCTTCTAATTTGGCACCAAGTATTCTCAATGTGAATGCTGCGGATTTATTTATTCCACCAAATCGCACTTATAAACCCTTTATTAAATGTGCATACCGACGCTTTTCTTCGGTCACTCTTCTGATACTGGTTTTCATTTCTATTAGAATACCTTTTTGGTAGCCTGGAAGTCGATGGCGCATTTACCACGCGTATATTGTTGCTGTATCCTATTAGTTGCAAAAATGCTAAGATTTCTGCTTCCTCGATCAGGTTTTTAACTTCTCGTTCTAACATATTGGCACGAGAAGCGCGTAAGATAAATTACTGTTTCGAATCTTCTTTTCTAAACAGGGCTTATGCCTCCCGCTGCCTTGCTGACTTCATTGACTTACCGAAGATACTTATAAGCCTCACCTACGACCTTAATCGATGTCTCATTTTAATGTTAAATTTCCAATGTTTTTTAATCTAAACTCTCTAAATTTCAGAATGTAACTATTCCTATGAATTTTGAGAAAGTGAGGATTTATCTTGGGATACTAAATAACATGATTGACTAAAAAACTTCTTTTCTTTGCGATATTGCTCCTGTGAACTGTGTCAAGAGAATGCACCATAGTATTCAAGTTTCAGAAATATTCTTATTTACAGAGGTTTAGCTACAGTGAAATCTAAGCACAGCAAAGCACTGGAAGGAAAGAACTTTTCTTTTAAGTCAGTAAACTGTAAACATCATCAATGAAAACAGCTAACCGTGGTCATGCATACAGATAAACATAACTATATTTTCTCATATTCACAAAGACACATACACATCTATGCATTCACGCCAATATACATCATGCAATATTGGGTGCATTTGGCTTAACCTTACAATTTTTCCCTGGAAATAAAAAATATTCGGGTCCTCGGCTTCGAGTTTGTAATGATTAAGTATCTTGCGAGGGAAAAAACGAGTGCTTTACGAGGGTGTTCACAGAAGTACCCGACCCAAAAAAGAAAACACAAAAATTTTGGAAAAAAATGTATTTATTTTCCAACATAATATCCTTTCAGCTCTATACGAGAACTGTCTTGCTCCTCAAAATAGCCATTAACTGCCGACATCACTCCTTCACGGTTGGAAAATCTTTGACCACTGAGCCATTTTTTCATGTTTGCGAACAGAAAATAATCCGAGGGGGCTAAATCTCGCAAATAGAGTGCATGAGGTAGCAATTCAAACTTTAATTCATGAATTTTGTGACGGATTTGTCATGAAACGGATTTTTGAGCTCGTAATCTGTCGATTAATGTGTCCATCTCTATTATTTTATCCCGGTAGTATCATCTACCAATATAATTTGGGTTCTAACGATAATTCTCTTACTACCAAAGAACTGCATACACCTATTGTACTCTAAGCGCAGTTTTTGCTGCAGAAATTTCGAGTAGTAATTATATCTGATTGTCTCTGCATTTTCTGGTTCTCCATCCACGTTAATTATCTTCGGGTTACGACAGTTTCATCCTGCATCCGCCTCCGTCCTGAAGACGCAGGCAGGATGACCAGCGAAATTGTCGTCACCCGAAGACAACCAACGCGGATTGAGAACCCGGAAATGCAGAGACAAGTAGTTCAACACTGCGGAAAACTTTGTACGAATAATTTTATCTTATACTCTGTATTATCCCGCGTTCATTAATCCATTATCCAGTTTCCAGCTCTTTAACGAACAGAATTACTAACTGAAACTTTGTTTGAAGGCCTGAAACGCACATTTTCCAGGATCGGAAATTGAACCACGAATCTTACTCTCGCGGCTTACCCAAGTTTCGTATTTATTATACTCAAGCTGATTCATTGATCTGGAGTGAGACCTGACAGTGAGATCAGCGGACAATAGAACCAATAGAACTATTCCAGTTTGAGGAAGTATATAAAATCGATTGCACTTGTGGAAAAGCATATATCTGGCGAACTGGAAGATACCTGAAATTCAGGACAATATAGCAGATTTAGAGAGTTTGGAAAATCAGTGCATCTTTCGAACACAAGTGGGAGGTGCCCGGCGACCAGGTTGTTACACAAATTAGAGCTGGAGGGCAATGAATTCCTCTAGTTGGCGCAGAAAGCAACAAAAATTGCGCATTGCCCGACGTAGTTCAATGGGGAAGATGGCTTTCCATTTTTAGCGTTGAAAAATGTTATTCAAGACTCTCCGTGGGCGGAACGGTAAGAGGAACCTCCGCGGTCAGAAAAATTTAATGTTAAATTAGTGATCGCAAAAGTCCTGTCCCACCTGCAGGCTCTATATGTAGCGTGCCTAATCTTGAATACGCCACTTCTTCCTACAGATACTGCCTGGGACATGTGAGAAATCGACGCGCTGTTGGAAAACACAAAGATTACGAAAACAGGTTCCATGCTCTTAATCAAACTACCATTTGGCATCGCGGAAACCTCCGTACCAGTCTTAATTCCTCTTCGTCTGAAAAACTCGTCCTGCTAATAGTGTTCTGGGGCAACAGGTGTGTGTAGTGGTTGGAGTGGATGGGTGAGTGGATAAAGTTGGGGTGATAAAGTTAGGTAGGATGGAGCGAAGCGAGAGGAAACAGACCGGTAGAGGTCTTTCCCAGAAGGAGGAATTGTCAGGCACTATCTCCAGGAAAATTTATTTTACATACTTGAGTTTCGAATGCTCAACACATTCAAGGAGGTCCGGCTATAGCGTGGCAATCTAGCGTATCAGATGTAGTCCATGGGTGATATTAGGGTGGATTGATAGGCAGGTGCTAGTTAGCTATTTAATTAGTAAAATGCGCGTGGTAAGAGCAGTGAAGGCACGCAGAGAGAAACTTTTGAATGTCCAAGCCATTTAGTGTTCATGTGGTATCGTTAAAAGGAGCATCATCCTGCATCTGAATGTGTAACGCATGATTAGTTAAATGGTTTGCATGAAAATTATCGAAAAAAGTTTCCGAAAAAAAAAGATTTATTTCAAATATTGCTACTATGCCTCAAAATTCTTCAAAGTGCATCCATTTAACGCCTACAAACTTTTGCCAGCGGCTTTTCCACGACCCAAGAGGCTCCCTGGTTGGCGGATTTCGGGATTTTCTTGAAGGTACGCGAGCAAGCTTCTTTGACGGCACTCAGGGTCCCATGGTGGTGTCCTTAAAGGGAGGATTTCACTTTTGGGAATAGTAAATAGTCTGTTGGTGCCAAGCTGGGACTGTAATGGGAGTTGGGAAATCGTCGCGACGTCGTTGAAGGTCTTCAAAAGCAGATAGTAGACTCTGCTCTTGGTCGTCCGTCAAGATCTTTGGGACGATATTAGCGCACAGCTTTCGCATCTCCAAATCTTCAGCGTTAATGGTGTGCACTGTCATCTTATCAATGCCAATACGATCTGCGATCATGCGCACACTTAACCGATGGTCTGAATTCAGCACTTCACGCATACGTCAGGAAAAAATTGTTACCGAAACTTCTTATAAAAACCTTGTAGATGTCTTCGCCTTTTGCGACTTTTGAGGGTAAAGAAAAGTTCTTGTGTGATTTTCCCAAACATGAACTCCATCATCCCTAAAACAGTGACCTAATCAGAAGATATCTGATCTACTCCTCTTTGTGGCTCTTATAAAGTTCGGAGATCGTTCAAGGTCACTTATCAGTCAATCAGAGCTCGAGTTGATCACCCACTTCGGGACAAAGGCTGGCTCTCTGCTCTCCCTTCCCAGAGCTCTCCACTGAAGGGAGAAGCTCACCGAGGGGTGCCTCTCCAGCCCCTCCACCTCCTTCGCGATGCAAGGTATGGCGGAGAAGAGAAATGGGTTTCTCTCGTTTCGTCCCTCTCGGCTGCAACGCAATAAAAGAAGTGAGTGTGGGAGAAGGGCCCTTTTTTTCTGTCCACCCTCTTTGTCTCCGCAGACACACGCGCATACCGTCGCTTTCTTCCATCAACCTCTAGAGCTTTACTCCCCCCTCCTTTCCCCTCACCTTTCTCCCAACCCCTCTCTCAAACATTGCAGCCTCCCAACCTCTCCCTCGCTGCTCTCCACGACGCTCGTGGACCGCTCGATCATCGAGCCGTTAATACAATGCTTCCTGCCGCCACGCGTCCTAAATCTCTGGAAATCGCTGGCGAGGAGGGTGGGAGGGGAAGTTTGAACAAAAGTCAAATCGATGGCGGGGAAATTCTTAAAAATCTCGTTTGCCATTTGCATGGATGTAAATTGTTGGATGTGATATTTTTTTTACTTTATTTGGTCACATCGATTTCGTTGAGTCATATCATCGTCGGTACAAGGGGTTCCCGATTTTAAGAATCGTTCCCCCATGACAACCCACCCTCTTTCCTCCGTCCGTCTTTTAATTTCTTCGGGAATCCTTTGTTTCGCGACTTCCGGTAGCTTTTTTGGTGATTGAATTTCGTCCGCTTAAATTGTTGCCGATGAATTCCCTCCAATAAAATGCCTTACAGATATTCGATGAAGGGGATTTAAATATTTATTTTGCTTTAATCACTTTCTCTCCGAGAAAAATAATAATGGGAATGCTAATTACGTGGTACCATTCATGAACTATCCGTGAAATGGTAGCGGAAATTTTGTAGTAGAGATGGATGAACGAGTTAATTATAAATATTGTTGATACTAAAGCAATGATTAATTTCCAGAATAAGTTAGGAATTTATTTTATTCTGTCTTGTCCTAGTTTTATATGACTTGGGTCAGACGGTTATAAATAGGCTCAGCCACTAGATAAATTAAATCCTGTAGTCTGATTTGAGTAATTAATTTATTTTCTATTATGTGAGTGTATGGATAGAGTTGATCCGTGTATAATAATAATAATTGTATCTCAGAAGTCGACATATCTTTTTTACCTTGCCTCCGTTCTCAAACATACTTCATTTACCGCGTTTGTCACTGTCCGTAATGGCGCTGATGAGTTTAGCCCACAGTTGCCCTAACTAATAGTTGTTAGTAAGAAAGACCCTCATCCCTACTTGAATGACCTCTAATGAGAAAACATCTCGTCTCAGTGAATACAACACCCATCAGTTAACTGGCTTTATCCAAACCTAGTGAAAAGTATTTGAAAACATTTATCTCAGAAATTAAACTTTTTTTAAATAAATGACCACAGTTTGATCTTTGATTTATTACCATTTGAAATGTATTGATATTTAGTTCTATCATCTACTTAAAATGTTGATATAAGCTATTTCTGACAAATGAGTGCGTATTTAACCTAGTGATCCATATATGCTATGACAATGAGTTTCTGGTACAAATTTAACTCTACAGGTCATGACTACTTGCGAGTACGAGACTAAAGCGAGTAGTCGTACACTCAGTTGCTCAAAGTAGGTGGAGATAGAATGGTACAGAACGAAGATTATCATCACTCTTTTCCTCTATCCCTCCCCCCCAAAGTGCTATCCTAATTCCTGCTTTCCCTGTTTAGCATGGATCGGTCCATGCAAAAACAAATACCTAGGTCTGCTATACATCCGCTGATGATTAAAGGTCAAGATAATTTTGTCTCTTAGACCAATGATATTTTTGTAAAAATGAGGGTATATGACTCATTTTTCGCAAAAAAAAAAAAACACCAAGCAACAGCCGAATCATGAAAGGTTTTGAAATTTTATTCAATTCATTGCATTTAGAGTACTTGAGGTTCATGGAATTAACCATAAATCTGGAGTGCATAAATCAGTTGAAAGCTATGGTATTAATTTTTCTGTTAATTGGACCTGGTTTGATGTAGGTAACACTAGGTTTTTCGGTTTACTCCCGCGCTGTTTGGTTGGATGACAGTTTCGACCGACTGTGGAACGGACAGCGTTGCAGTCAGTATCTTCAGGTCCGAAGACGCTGATTAATATGCCAGAGAAACCGTCAATCGACCACGTGGAACAGCGCGGGAGTAATCCGAAAAACCTCATGTCATCTGTACATCACCGTGGTTGCCGTCGTAACAAATTAATATGGATAATAATCATGGCATACTGGCTTTCTCTGTAGAAATTACACCCAGGAATAACAGGAGTTGCACCATTTTAGGGAACTAGTTGAGGGTTTTAGAGGTTTCAAGCGGAATCAATGTGAAGGAAAAACTTGGAATCCGGTACTTCGAACTTTTGAGTGTCTGGAAATATTGAAAACAAGAAGATTAGGTTGAGGCTATATGGTCAATATAGGTGAACATCCATTGGTTAATTGGGTCAGAAACAGATATTTTATCAACAGAGATAAAGAATAAATGCTAAGAAAAACTTCATATTTGAAGTATTTCGCTTACGCATGCGAATGCCCATTATCTATGTTCCAAAATGTTTTGTGGTTTGCCGTTTTTGCCGATTAGTTTTTTTTCCACAATTTTGTTAAAAAATTACCTTAGGGGTGAGTATTTTTCGGATCGACATAAGAATGTTTTCTTCTTAGGGCGCCATCGATCACGGTAAACCGAACAGCAGCGAAGTTTCAGCCCCTTCTACAGGTATTATCAATATATGACGTACTATAAATACGTATTTAGCCTCATTATGTCGGTTATTTCTTTCTATTCACTTTCCCTATGAAGTTAAGCATCTATTATGCAAGGAGAAAACATTCTTTGGTTGCACTTACTTTATGTCCATTATCGGAAAAGGTATTACGGTTCCATAATTAAATGACATGAAGTGACATCAATTACTACTTTTTCTTTCAGATACTGGGATAATATCAGCTCCAAGAACACTTGAGAGGCAGTCATCCGCCGTAGTCCGTAAAGACCACTCTGTGGTCCTACCTTGTCTCGCAGAAGGTCACCCACCACCGGCGATCCGGTAAGGACGTGTTATCTAAAATATTGTACTTTTTTCCAAGGACGAGAGCTAATGAAATTATAAGGTTTCCGCGTGTACTTTTGTTGGTACCGCAATTTTCGACACCGTGAAAACTTCACTTACATGCTTTGTAGTTGTTGGGTAAATTATAACCTAAAGATTTGGAGAATGTGATGAGAAAATAGGAGAGATATTTGAAGGAAATGCCTCCATACTCAAGATTACCATCCTAACCAACTTCTCCTATTCATTCGACTATAAGATATTACGTCGGAAGATATTTCATTGTAGGGAAGCATTATCTCGATAAATGTATACGTATATAAATATATAATTTTATCCATTCGTAGACCATCAGATTTTCGGCTCATAAAGTTGGTAATGAATGTCCCTTTTACTTAATGTAATTCGCCTGTCTATTTCGCAGAAAACATTTTAATCTTAGCGTGTAAGTCCCGTACAATTTAGATCATTTTATTTTATCGAGAAATTAGGAAAACAACAAAGCGTGGATTAATATCTTCATCATACTTGCCGCAAAAGTTGCATATAAATTATTAGTAGCAACATTTAATAAACACGGGTTCATTTTTCTAGAAGTCCCTCTCGGCTTTTTAGTGTGACATTGTACATAAAGGGATGATGTCTGATGATGTTTTCAGAAGAATTTCACGTGGTTTTCACTACATCAGTTTTTTATTTTTATTATTTTGGTGGAATTTTAAACAAGAAATACAATAGTAATCCTCGGCGCAAAATGTCTTTATTCTTTGGCAGGAGTGTAAAGGAAATTTGACAAGAATAAAGAAAAATTCAGCATAGAGTTACTTAAAAAATATGGGAAATATGTGGTATCAACACGAGAAAATAGTTCATTTGAATAATGTTTCATATTTTTAACAATTTTACGGTTATATTAAACGAAGTATTAAGAGTCATGATGCTTTAACGGAGCTCTTGGGTTTCCCAATGGCCAAAATAACGGGGTGATTTCAATCACCGAACAAGTCAGTATTGAGAAAATACTTCTTTATACTCCTGTATTTTTAACGTGTCAATGGAAACGCGCAATAATCGAATTTTTCTTACCAGTTCAATTCCAACCTATTTCGATGAAAACACACTTTGTAACGGAAGTAGCTGACGAAATATCTCTCGTTTGTCTCCATTCTCCATCAGTAATTCGAAGGTTGCCACCTGCAGGCCTCCATCTTACCTGCCATGAAAGATTCTTACTATATCTTAATAGTAATATATACTTCGCTCCTTTTCCCCACTCTTCTCTTCGGTCAGCAACAAATTGAATGTCCCTCATAGCGTGCTGTCTTATCCGTATCTCTTTCTCCGTATGTTATTTTACCATGATCGTCCAGTCTATGCATAAAATCAGGGAAAGTATACTAAATATGACATTCTCAATCAAATATAATAGGATGGTGACCGAGCCATTTCCAGCTTCTGCTTATTCTATTAAAAATGTACTGGCAATTTCTTCATTTAAATGTTACATTCTATTAAGTAATAAAACTCAAAATTGGACAAATTTCAAGTCTATTACTGTTTGAATAATCACTTCAATGTCATACACGCCCTTTCCGACTCTCTCGTCTTAGTTACCCGTCTGCAATGCGGCCTGCTCTTCTGCATAATTTGTATTTCACTCGGGCTAATCTCAGCCTTGTCATTAATATTCATAGATTATCAAATTAGTTTTCATTGTTATTATACAAATGATCAACATATCTGTATAGAAACTTGTAAGTTCATTCTATTTAGCATGTAGTTCTCTAGGCCCACGAAGGTTTAGCACGTTTAGCTACGACATGGAGCAAAGCGAGCTTCACGTTACTCCCGTTGCAAAGATATGTTAATGGATTCATTGTGTCTTTTTGTGTTTCCAAGTCATCGGTTTTTACGCTTCCATTTCCTTAACGTAGGAAAACGAACTCAGTCCTAGGTTCGTGAGAGATACTGGCACGAGTGCTGAGAAAACACTCACCTTCTTTTTGTTTGAATAACAATTCATAAAGTTTTTCGCAACATGAAGTGCTCCGTTCAATTTCCAAAAGCTGAAACGATGTTTGCTAAATACCTAAATATCCATGCAATGTAACTTTATGGAGTACCTGGTTTCGATAATATGGCATTATTGATAAACTGTGCCAAGGAAAACGCCACTTAATTACAATATCCAACTTTGTAAATATTTCCTAAATTCAAGAGAGAAGAAATAAAAAGAGATTTATGCACTTACTACTCTTTGAAGAAGTTTTCCACAAAAGTACAGAAGAAATTGATACACTAATTTGAAAAATAAACTAATGAGTAATTTCAAAATATATTGTATTTGCGACGTTTTACCCTGCTAAAAACTATAATATCTTTTTTTCGATCTGTGTAGCAGAATGTAGCAGATGTAGCAGAATTAATGAACTTTTCATAACATCAACTGGAGGTGAGTCTTCTACCTCCTTCACTGAATTTTCCAAACCTTCCCTCGGCGGAGCGTTGCTCCTTCTTATGAGAAGGAACGTATTTGCATTAGGAGTAGGAATGAACTTGCACTTACGAGAAGGAATTCATTCACATTTATTTCAATTGATAATGGTGCAATTGTAGCCAGATCCAATTTATTATTTGGGCATTTTCCCGTTTAAATGAATCGTAATTAGCCGAAAAATTAGTAATCATATTGGCGTAACCTTGAGGGTGAGATGGTATTGTGTGTCGAAGGAAATCATTTTCGATCCTTCATCTTGCGCGAGAGGATGGAGATTCTTTTCGATGAAGCCCCCAATAAAAGTATCTAATGATATGGCAACTATTTCCATGAAACGTATTCTATTCTGAATTTACTGCACGTATATAAAAGTTTCAATGAAATAATCTCTTAAACAATTTTTTAAAGATTTCGAGCCTGGGCCATTTTCTCAATACAAAAAGTAACAGTCTACACATTTTCAGTAAATCTTGTAAAAGAGAAATAATTCCCTTATTAGGCAAACATAACAGTCCATTTTTTCTTCTTAACCTGTTCTACTGTTGCACCGGCAAATATCATTTGTATATTTTGCTTATATAAACATACGCTCACATTCGGCGTTCCTGATGTCCAAAAAATGCATTATGTTTTGGTCCTATTTTGGTATTATCATTAGGTAATCTACCGGTTAAGGTAGGTTTTTGGATGGACACAGCTACTAAATATATATTTTGTGCTTCCTAACAAAATAAAAAATCCAGTATCCTGCTCTACATCAGCTCCCTCTTCATCTCTGAGTAATTTCTTCCTCCCTTCATCCCGTCCAACATCCCTATCCTGTTCCTGCCCTTTCCTCGTTTGCCTAACATTCTCCCCTCTATTACAGTCTTCAACATCCCACTGCTGGTTAATACACCCTTCATCCTCTTTTCCTGCCGCCATAGGATTTCTCCAAACTAACCCCTCTCTTCTTTTACCATACCAGGTACTTCCTCATTTGTTTTCTTCTCTGTCCATGTCACCTTTTCCATTCTTCTCCACACCCACATTTCAAAAGCCTCCAGTTGACGTGTATCCTCCTGCTTCAATGACCACGTTTCCGCGCTGTACATAGCTACGCTCCATATCAAAGTTCTTACGAGTCTTTTATTAACATCCTTACTCAACGTCCCTGTCATCAACTCCCTCCTCCTTGTGAAAGCCTCTTTGCCTAGCGCAATTCTCCTCCTTACGCCCATACTACTTTGACCGAGTTGATCCAAAACACTCCCGAGATACGTAAACTGTTCTACCTGCTCTAGTTTTTGCCCTCTTACTTTAATGTTAAGATTAGCCTTTTTCTTTCTATAAAATCGCATAAACTTTGTTTTATTAATACTGATTCTCATCCCATACCTGTCGCACTGAATTTCCAATTCACTAAGCAATGCTTGCAGCCCCTTGGCAGACGGACACACTGAAGCTTGGTTATCAGGAAACCTAACTGATTTTACGAATTCTCCGCCAACTTTCATTCCTACCTCCAGTTCTTCCCATGCCTCCTTAGTCATTTCCTCTACATACAGGTTGAACAGCAACGGTGATAATGGGCAACCCTGCCTTACACCTCTTCCTAACATTGCCCATCCGGACTCCCCGTTCCCCACCGGCACCTGAGCAGTCTGAGACATGTAAAGGTTGCGGATTAGCCTCCTGTCCCTCCAATCTATTCCTATTTTCTGCAATATACACATTAGTTTTCCCAATTCACTCTATCAAACGCTTTTTCGAAATCTACGAAACAGGCAAATACCTCCTGGTTGTATTCTATATTCCTCTCGATTAATAATCTCATCACTGCAAGGGCATCACGCGTACCTCTCCCCTTCCTAAACGCAAACTGGTCATCCCCTAAGTAATCCTTTGCCCTACTCTCTATCCTTTTGTTTATGATCCTGAGAACAACTTTAGCTGCGTGGGATATCAAACTTATTGTCCTGTAGTCCTCACATAATGTAGCCTTTACCTTTTTCGGAATAGGAACTAAAACTAATCTCACAAAGTCTTCCGACCAGATTCCTTCCTCATAGATACTACGAATCAGCCCATATAGCCTCTTCCCCCCACATTTTCCTAAACATTTCAGTAGTATCGCAGGAATGTTATCCACCCCCACGGCCTTTTTCAGTATCATCTCCCTTAATGCCCTTTCTATCTCATCATCGAGTATGCCTGGACCTAAGCCGCCATCCTCTACGTCATGTTCCTTTTCTAAGTATAAATTTGTTAGTCTAAGTTCTTTACTATACAGTTCTTCTATATATTCCTTCCATCTCTCTTGGATCTTTCCTGCGTCAGCTATTACCTTACCCGCCTTATCTCTAATTGCTAGCATAGATCTTCCTTTCTTACTTCTCGATAAAGATTTAACTTTGCTGTACAGCGCACCAATTTCACCCTCCCTCTGCAAACTTTCCATATCCTCGCTCTGCGTCTTCCACCATGTTTTTTTGCTTTATTTGTTGCCCGCCTCAATAGATTGTTTAACTCTTTGTACTTCATTTTGCCTAACTCTGTGTTTACATTCTTTCATTTTTTCCTCTCATCCATCTTTGTAATCATCTCATCCGTGATGCATGGTTTCCTAGTCCTTTTCGCATTAACGGTTCCAATAGTGTCTTTTGCGGCTTTCGATAACCCTTTCTTGATTCTTTCCCATTTTTTCGATAGTGCTTAGCTCTTTACCATCCTCCATGATTTCCTCTACAGCCTGTTGATACTACTTCATTTTTAATCCATTTAATGCTTCTACATTCCATTTCCTAATCCGCCGCCCCTGCCTTATCTTTTTGAAACGGACGCCACATTTCATAACAACTAAATTGTGGTCAGAGACCGCATCCGCTCCCGGGAAGCTGTGCGAATTTATCACACTGTTCCTAAACCTGTGTCTAACCAGGACATAATCTAGCTGATACCTTTCTGAGTCACCTGGCATTTTCCATGTATACCTGCGTCTTTTGTGGTGTCTAAACCAAGTGTTGGTGATGACTAGCCCCTGTCTCCTGCAGAACTCAACTGCTTTCTCCCCGCGGTCATTCCTCGTGCCTAAACCGTAGTCCCCGACCTCGTCACATCTCTTCCTTCGCCTACCATCGCATTCCAATCCCCCATCACTATCAAATGTTTCCCTGAAGGAACACACGTGATTATTTCCTCTAATTGTTCGTATATCCTATCGACCTCTTCCTCCTTATGGTTGCTCGGTGGCATGTATACCTGAATAATAACAAAGTTCGTCGGTTCTGCTTTTATCTCTACTAGTAATATTCTATCCGTTACTTTCTCTATGTTGACTACGCTTCTTCCTATCTCTTCATTTAATACTATGGCAACCCCTCGTTGGCTCTCGTCCCTGCCGCTGCATATTATTCCATAATTATCACTTCCAGTAATCCCCGCTATCCTTCCATCTCACCTCGCATAGACCTAAAATATCTCTTTTTCCCCTTTTCATCTTTCGCTTAATATTCTCCAATTTCCCTGTCCTCATCATTGTCCTAACATTCCACGTTCCTATTCTAACTAATTTGGTCTTCTTCTCCTGCGTCTTCTGTCCTGCTGCTGCCAGTTTTCCCTTGCAAGGGTTTTGTGGGATCACGACCGCAGAAGCCTTGCCTCCCCCGCTGCCGGGCACGACACACGGCCGATTGGGCCGAGCCCCGTTGTTGCCAGGACTCAAAATCTCTAGATTGTCCATTATATTTTATCTTGGGATTGATTATTGAGTCGGTTTCCCGTTGCCTTCCTCGATAGTGTTTTTAACGTGACACCATCACTTACTGGCCGCCCCACTTGGGTCAGACGCCATTGCAGCCGCCTCACTGAGGAACGGACGCTGCGTGGACTACCTTTTGCCTGGCTCCTAACCTTCGACCTATCTGGCATGGGTGACCCTACCTGGAGTAATTATTATTACTCCCGCCAGCACAACTCCAGGGGTCATCGGCACCCGCATCGACCACGTCAAGGTTGTAGTCCGAGGAGGGTTTGTGTGTGTGTGTGTGTGTGTATATATATATATATATATATATATATATATATATATATATGTATACATGTATACATACATAAATGCATATCTTGTACGTAAGTCTCGCAGTGGTGGATAATAATCCTAACCAAGGAGCGAGTGTCTGGCATTATTTACCACAATCTCCAGATATTGTCATCCCCCCTCCGCTCCCAATAGTTTCCTTATGTATCCTACACTTCCAAACCTTCCCCTTCCATCCAGCGTCCTCGTCCTTTCCTCTGGAAACCTTTCCTCAGTTCCTTCTTTCCCTAGAGGAAGGTGGTTTGGCCACCGAAAATTCGGAATATGTGTGAGTTTCATTTTTGATGTGGGTCTCTGTGTTTTTGTTCGCTAGCGCTATCTCGTTTCTCCGTTAAAATTATTATTTACATCCGTGTGACTTTCCTTCAATGTATATATATGTATACACATATATGTACGTACATATATATACACTCACACACTCATATATACATACGAAATATTACTCTGGTTCAAAACTTAGCAAAACATTTAGAAGCAAAGAAAGGATATTTATGAATATTTAAGATGTTCTGACTGTTGAGCCGTTATCCCCAGAATACCGTTCTCATGGGAAGAGTGGAGAGGGTCTATGGCAGGGGAAGGAGTTTGGTTGTCCGCCCTCGTGATCATTATATCTTCGTTTGACATTAAACGTCTGAGGGCATGTTCCTCGGAGCGAGAAAGGTTTTTGATGACCCCAGACCCCACAAATAACTCCGGGCATCCCATTATCTCCAGCATGAACTCACCCACTGAACAAATCTCCACATTAAGAAACCACTACCCTCAACCCATAGTCACTTCCTACCCCTCTTATATCTTATATTCGTGCCACTGCCTCGACCATTTACTCTCCATCCCAATTCCTCAAAACTCCAATATTCTCATAGCCAAAATAGAAGTCATCTCCCTCTAATGTACATCTCCTTCCTCCACAAAGAACGTCTGTAAATCCTTAGAGCCTATAAAGTCTGGAACCTTTCCGTACAAGCGACACCATACAGCCCTTCCACTGAGTTTTTCATCCAACTATTTCAATTGGTCCTCAAAAAAGATGCATTCAAATTTAACAGCATATTTTATTTACAAACAAAATCCACTGCAAGAGGCAAGCGTATTGCTCCTGCATACGCCAATCTTTTCATGGACTAACTCGAGCCCACCTTTTTCCTGCTACAAAACCTCTAACCACTCTTCTGACCCCGCTATATTGACATCTTCCTCCTTTGGCCCCACGGGTCTCATTTATTTATCCTCCTTCGCTTCCGCTCTCAACTCTTCCTTCTTGCGTATCTTTCCCTTCTTCTATATCTAACTCTAACATTACTCTCCTTGATATCGAGGTTTACTTCCAGAACAACGATTGGAACACATCAGTTGACATTAAGCCGACCAACTACCAAAAATACCTTCATTTCATCAGCTGCTTATTACCACACACAAAATGCTCTATCCTTTTTCTCTTGTCAGTCCTTGGCCGCTGTCTCTGCAGCAACACCCCCTCCCTACATATTTACCACATACACAATTCTCTCAAGAAACATGGGTACACAGAAAATCTGCTGAACAACCAACTCCTCAAATCTTCTGCTCGATACTCTCCTTGTCCCAAAACAACCCGCCCAAAATGCCGTATTCTCTTCAGCACAACCTTTGCCGGAGCCCATAAATATCAAACAAATAACATGCAAACTCTACCCCACTATGTAAAACAATTAGTCCTTATCACTTTCATTCCCGCATTGCCCCTCTATCTCATTGAAACGACCGTCAAACTTGCGCGACATTTTCAAATATACTAGGCCAACTGCGCACCCCCTTCCTTCGTTTCTCCTCCGCCCCTCTCCGCACCATCTAACAGCCAACAATTCATATACGGCCATCTTTTTCGACAAGCCACCTCCCTGACTCCCAAATCCCATCCCAAAAATCATTCTTTTTCCACCTGCACCTCAAAAAACATTATCTGCTGCCTCGCCTGTAACTTCTGTCCTGCCTACTACGTAGGTGGATACACTGCCGCGTCTCCCTACACATGAACAAGCACCGCTTACCCCACTGCATAAATCTCACGGATTCATTAATTACCCTATACCTACACGCGCTGTTTCCAATGACCAATCGTTCGTTCTCCGTTTCGGTGATTGAAACGCTTCGCGAATCCTCAGGCAGCATAGAGGTGAGAGAACCTGCGAGATAGTTCGGGTATGGGCGCTTGAAACTTCAAACCTCCCCAGCTCTAAATCATATTCTACACAAGTACGTTAATAATGCATGGCTTCTTCGGCAGCAGACATTTTGGACAGCTTAAGAAGAACGCTATTAATGATCTTAGATTTGAAGAGACGCATTTAGCTGCTTCTTTTAAATATTTATGTATGTGAAAATGTCGTAAAGTATTTCATTTCTTGAAATCTTCTGGATTTAAAATAAACTTTCCTTTTCTTGATTTATTGCATGAATTTCTCTCAAATTGAATAACATTGAATTCTTTTCAAAGTAAATAAATTCATACTGTGAGCAAAGTTTTTCAATATTTCAAATATATTTTCTCCTTCCTTTTGCTTATATAAGTTTCTATATTTCTGACGAAGGTTTAAGTGGCGTTCAGATGAATTAGGATCGTTTGCTGGTTTCCTCCGCGCTGGCATTCTGTTGATTGCAACTTATCCCCTACTTTGCTGCAGGCATCCTTAGGTCTGGCTGAAGTGGAGATCCTCGGGAACATTGCTGTTTCCTTTACTCAGTCGCGGAGGTGTCAGCGTGGCTGATACTCTCTGATTGGTTAATGACATTGGCAGCCGCCACCTGCCATTTAGGAGCAGAAAAGCGTGTCGTAAGTTGGAATACTCGTTTCCAAGTATTCGAAAGGGTGTAGCTGTCCATCCTTATAATATTGTGCACTGTTTCCTTCGCCATTAATGAGAGGATTTCTACATCGTAGGAGTGGTTCTCAAGATATTCCCGCAGAAAATCCCGAAGGAAGAAATTGTCATCAGCTTCGAGGCAGCTCTCTGAAAGCTGCCAAAATTCGCTGCAGACGAAACGAAGGGAAGAAATTACTTGCGCCCAGCAGAACGCAAAGCTACCGCAATCTAACATTACCGCAGCCGAGAGATGAGTCATTCAAGAACATCCTTCTTCTACCCGATAACAAAGAAAGAGTTTCTGTCATTTTGGACGGAACAGACCATGAGAAAAATCGCCTCGATGCTGGCGAAGCCTTCCTACTCAAAGCTGCGCTCTAACTCGATAGCCAAGATGATATGGTGAGACAACTAATCAAGAATTCATCAATCACGCTCGAAAAGAAAACAGTCCTCTAACCCTCCGAACCGAAACCACCACTGCTCTACGGACTTCCAAAGGTGCCCAAGGAAGGCACGTCTCTCCGACCCATTGTTAGCACCATAGTGCATATATATATATATATATATATATATATATATATATATATATATATATATATATATATACGGGCTTAGTACTGGGTGAACTCTGCCATCACCTACCAAACCGACCTTCGGGTTGATTACTGTGTTTATGGTTTGTATCAAGATGCATATATATATGTCGGTTTGGTAGGTGATGGCAGAGTTCACCCAGTTATATACATATATATATATATATATATATATATATATATATATATATATATGTATGGGTCGCAAAAACTAGACCAGGTAGAAACAGTTTACCTATCTCGCAAGTTAACGAGTATATACACACACACATATATATATATACTATATGTGTGTATATATATATATATATATATATATATACATATATATATAGTATATGATCTGCTGGTCTAGTTTCTGCCATCCTGTTTTATCGTTTAAATCAGCCTTTCTTTTTCTCGGAAACCGCATAACCTCTATTTTTATCCCATATCTGTCGCACTAACCCTCCAATGCATCCAGCAGAGTTTGCAACGCCTTGGCTGACTGACAAACTATGTAAAGCATGGTCATTAACAAATCTAAGTGATTTTATGAATTCCCCACCGATTTTAATTCTTACATCCAGTTCTTCCCATGCCTCTTTTATCATTTCCTCCACGTATGCGTTGACAAACGAAGGTCATTTACAAGCATGGACACCCCTTTCTGACTCCTATTCCTAACACTTTCCATCCGGACTCTACATCTGCCACTAGCACCTGGTCAGTCTGACTTGTACAGGTTTTGGGTGTCTCCTATCCCGCAATCTACTCCCATTTTATGTTATACATTCATTAATTCAGTTATATACATATATATATATATATATATATATATATATATATATATATATATATATATATGTATGGGTCGCAAAAACTAGACCAGGTAGAAACAGTTTACCTATCTCGCAAGTTAACGAGTATATACACACATATATATATATATATATATATATTTTTTTTTTTTTAAGGTAATCTACCGGTTAAGGTAGGTTTTTTGATGGACACAACTACCAAACAAATATTTTGTGACTACTAACAAAACACAACCCTAAATTCTACTCTACACCAGGTCCCTCTTCATCTCTGAGTACTTTCTTCCTCCCTTCATCCCGTCCAACATTCCTATCCTGTTCCTTCCCTTTCCTCTTTTGCCCATCATTCTACCCTCTATCACAGTCTTCAACATCCCACTGCCGGTCAACACCCCCTTCATCCACTTTTCCTGCCTCCATAGGATTGCTCCCAACAAACCCCTCTCTTCGCCCACCATACCAAGTACTTCCTCATTTGTTTTCTTCTCTGTCCATTTCACCTTTTCCATTCTTCTCCACACCCACATTTCAAAAGCCTCCAGTCTACGTCTATCCTCCTGCTTCAATGACCACGTTTCCGCGCCGTACATAGCTACGCTCCATATCAAAGTTTTTACGAGTCTTTTCTTAACATCCTTACTCAAAGTCCCCGTCATCAACTCCCTCCTCCTCGTGAAAGCCTCTTTGCCTAGCGCAATTCTTCTCCTTACGTCCCTACTACTTTGACCGTGTTGGTCCAAAACACTACCGAGATACGTAAACTGTTCTACCTGCTCTAGTTTTTGCCCTCTTACTTTAATGTTAAGATTAGCCTTTTTCTTTCTAGAAAATCGCATAACCTTTGTTTTATTAATGTTGATTCTCATCCCATACCTGTCGCACTGAATTTCCAATTCACTAAGCAATGCTTGCAGCCCCTTGGCTGACTGACAAACTAAAGCTTGGTCATCAGCAAACCTAACTGATTTTACGAATCCCCCGCCCACTTTCATTCCTACCTCGAGTTCTTCCCATGCCTCTTTGATCATTTCCTCTGCATACAGGTTGAACAGCAACGGTGATAATGGGCAACCCTGCCTTCCACCCCTTCCTAACACTGCCCATCCTGACTCCCCGTTTCCCACCCGCACCTGAGCAGTCTGAGACATGTACAGGTTGCGGATTAGCCTCCTTTCCCTCCAATCTATTCCTATTTTCTGCAATATACTCATTAGTTTTTCCCAATTCACTCTATCAAACGCTTTTTCGAAATCTACGAAACAGGCAAATACCTCCTGGTTGTGTTCTATATTCCTCTCGATTAATAATCTCATTACTGCAATGGCATCACGCGTACCTCTCCCCTTCCTAAACCCAAACTGATCATCCCCTAAGTAATCATTTGCCCTACTCTCTATCCGTTTGTTTATGATCCTGAGAACAACTTTAGCTGCGTGGGATATCAAACTAATTGTCCTATAGTCCTCACATGACGTGGCCTTTACCTTTTTCGGAATCGGAACTAAAACTGCTCTCACAAAGTCTTCCGGCCAGATTCCCTCCTCATAAATGCTACGGATCAGATATATATATATATATATATATATATATATATATATATATATATATATATATATATATGATCTGCTGGTCTAGTTTCTGCCATCCTGTTTTATCGTTTAAATCAGCCTTTCTTTTTCTCGGAAACCGCATAACCTCTATTTTTATCCCATATCTGTCGCACTAACCCTCCAATGCATCCAGCAGAGTTTGCAACGCCTTGGCTGACTGACAAACTATGTAAAGCATGGTCATTAACAAATCTAAGTGATTTTATGAATTCCCCACCGATTTTAATTCTTACATCCAGTTCTTCCCATGCCTCTTTTATCATTTCCTCCACGTATGCGTTGACAAACGAAGGTCATTTACAAGCATGGACACCCCTTTCTGACTCCTATTCCTAACACTTTCCATCCGGACTCTACATCTGCCACTAGCACCTGGTCAGTCTGACTTGTACAGGTTTTGGGTGTCTCCTATCCCGCAATCTACTCCCATTTTATGTTATACATTCATTAATTCCACCCAATTCACTCTATCAAACGCTTTCTCGAAATCTACGAAACAGAAAAATACATCCTCATTGAATCCTACGTATATTCTTCTCTATTAGTGACCTCATTACCACTATGGCATAACACGTACCTCTCTCCTTCCTGATCCCAAACTGATCATGTTTCAGTTTTAAATGTGATTTCGATGGAAATTAAAAGCGTGTTGAATTTGGTCCTAGCTCCCCAACAACAGGATGACAACACTGAGGAAACCCGTAAAACAGCCCAATTCATACAGTTTCATCATTCAATAAATTATATATTCCATGGACCACTAAGAGACGACGCGTTTTTAGGTAGAAGTTAAGTTAATTTTGAGTTACTTTTAAATAAGCACGAAGAACAACGAGATGACTACTTGTATTTGATTTTTTTGCTCCCCGATTCAGCTAAGATTAATTCGATCGTGCAATGCTTAAGTTAATTTCCCAGTTACAGTATAGTCCGTAAACGATATTTTCAGTCCTGGCATCGAAGAAGGCGATAAATACCGACTGTATAGTTCCTGAAATATTGCTTCTAGAGCCTATTGACCAACAACGAACAGTTTTATAGGCTTCATCAGGTACTTAAAAAGTAAGCCTCGAGGCAGAGATTATAGACGTGTGTCAGGGAGAGGAGGGAATTAATTGGTGGTGGGGGGTTTTGTGGTTATGATGGGAAGGATAAATGGACTGGAGTATAATGTGTGATGTGGTATGAGGCTCATGATAGGGGCGAGGGGTAAAGGGGGATGGACAGCGGATATGGGATGATCCGGAAGGAATTTTAGAATTCGGTCAAAAGAGCACCTCCGCTCATTCTAAAACACTCAGTCGGAAATATGTCATTTCGCCAAATATTTGATGGACCAAGGGCATTAGAATAGTTTTCGCGCAACTCCATGCCACTGTGAAAAAAGGACTTTCGACTGGCGTCTTGGACCAGTGGAAAACCCTCGTCTATGAACATGTTTTGGATCTCGCGAGCAAAAATGACTTCCTCTTCCATTTCCCCCACCTAGATAGCCCCCTAACCTTTGTCCCTCCTCTGACCCCCACCCTCTGCTGTTTAATCTGATACTAAATCACCCAATCGCCATGAATAATTGATTGTAACGTAATCTTAGAAAATAACCAATTCTCCTGTGCGTAATTTTTTTGCGAGAGATTTATTTTGTTGTTCGATAAACATTTATTAAATTACAAGATTTTGGCCACCTACGAAAGTTGCAAGGACTTCTTTCCATTGCGGGTTGGTGCCAGCATTTAACTCGTACTTGTTGGATAGGCAATTAGGGATGCGAAAGACGTCTGAAATAGTTAAAAGTAACGAAAAATTTTCCTCCATAGAGAATTCATTCGCTTTTGCACAAAGAGATCCGGAAACAAGCCCGGACGACACCTTAAACCCTCACGCACGGAATTACCCTACTGAACCTTGCCTTTCTTACCCCCCTTCGCCGCACCCCAGCTGGTTCCGGCAGGACAGGCATCAGCTGCACGGCCTCGAAGAGGGTGAGCGCGTATTCCGCGTGGCCGAGTGCCTTGTCATCCTTCACGCGGAGGACGCGGACGCTGGCCGCTACGTGTGCGTGGCCAACAACAGCGCGGGTGCTGAGCGGATCGAGGTGTCGCTGGCCGTCTCCTCGCCGCCACTCGCCGCGTCGCTGCACCCACGGCACGCTGTCGTCGACGCCGGCCGACGGGCCGAGTTCCGCTGTCACGTATCCGGAGCGCGGCCGGGGGCGTCCATCTCGTGGCTCAAGGACGGGCAACCGGTGGGTGGTGCTGGGTCAGGGCCGGGCTCCCGGGTGTCCGTGGACGGCGGGGAGCGCCTGGTGGTGGACCGGGTGCAGCGGGAGGATGCGGGCATGTACCAGTGCGTGGTGCGAGCGGACGAGGACAGCGCCCAGGGATCGGCGGAGCTGCGGCTCGGAGGTGAGAGAGTGCGCGGCGGCTTGAATGGTGGCAGTCGGTCGTCCTCACTCGGTGAGAGGGTGGCGATCGACAACGCGTGCGCCACGGAGGAACAAGCGGACCAAATTGATTGATATACTGTTTCATATTATAGAATTATACGTCTATTAAATTTTATGCCATTATTTTTTCATAAAACATTTTGCCAGACGTTACCATAATTCCTTAAACATATTTCACATCAGGGGCGAGGATTCATGTTATCACGCAAAAATGTTCACATTCTTCAAAATGCTCAGCTCTGGAAAATTCATGAAAACTTTGATTTATTTTTGTGCAGCTTAAAGGTGTGTTGTCATGTTTATATACGCTTATAGTCATCATTAAATCATGATTGAAGACTACTGTATCAATTAAACAGCAACTAGAGGAAGTTAATCAAACTTCTAGGTGCAATTAGCATTGGTGTATTCTTGCATGAAGTAAAAATATGTTCCATTTTATTTTTATTTACCTTCCTATTTTAAAATGGCTATTTTCGTACAATACAAGTATCTAGCCTGTCATAGTAACAATTCTGTTTATTGCATAAGTATATTTATCACATGTTTCACATTCAAAATAATTCCCATCTCTGAATAAGAGTGGTTCAAAATATATCTTTTGCTAACTTTTTGTCATTTAAGCGATATATTTGGTATGAAAAATCAATTAAAATTAAATTTATTTTTTAATTTTCTCTTTATATATGGACTTTATTTTATCAAAAAGTACTAATAACTTTATTACAAATTATGTATTAATCCTTATTATGAATTTGCAATAAGATATTTTTCTGATGAAATTCAATTATTATGTAAAATATTTGATGAAGCTCACTATATTTTACGTATTGGTATCAAATTATTAGTAAGTTATTATTGAATGATATGCTTATTTTCTCTTCCTTACTAGCGGCCCATCCGATACTTATTTACAAATTCATCAGTCAAACCCTCCAACCTGGACCTCCGGTGTCCCTGAAGTGCATTGCTACAGGAAATCCAACACCCCAGATGAGATGGA
Organism: Hetaerina americana; assembly: GCF_022747635.1. Taxonomy (NCBI): domain Eukaryota; kingdom Metazoa; phylum Arthropoda; class Insecta; order Odonata; family Calopterygidae; genus Hetaerina; species Hetaerina americana. The sequence continues at coordinate 12,927,611 of NW_027286292.1, read as the reverse complement.
CGCTTGATGGCTTTGCCTTGCCTCAGAGTGAAAGGTAAGAAAAAGAATATTCAAGCTGAGTATATTCCCACATGAATAATATTAATTATGCATAAAGCTATGAAATAAATATGCAAGTCTTCCCCTTTGAATTCTATGGTTGTCACTTTCACCAAATCTACAATTCTTTTGGAGCGTTGTAGATTTGATGTTAATTTTTATCACAGTGTATTTAAGGTATGCTACGTTAATCTCTTTTATTATTCAGGCATAATTAGATGATAAAATGACATTTGATAATCAGCAACCAAGTTTTAGGTAATTGCCATCGTATCATGCCATGCTAATGTTTATTTCACACTTCTCAGTCATGTTATAAACTTCCTGCAGTTCTAAATATTGAATTCTTTTAACATGAAACTTCATTAAGGGAATGCCTGAATATTCCAAGTTAAAAATCCAAGAATTATGCTATTTTAGCTCTCCACCCTTCTCTCTTCAGAGATCTCAATTGATTTTCTCCTTTATCAAATCTTCCTCCATATCTTTTTATGATTGATGCCTTTCTTAAAATTTTAATTCTGTGTCATATTAAAATAGGGGGATGTGGTAGTCCATGTGTAGAGCATTAGACTGGAGGGCCCATGTACGATTCCTGGGCATGCCTCTCAGGGTACCCTCAGGTTCACCTGATGTGTGTGATGTTTTGGGTATCAGTACTCCCTGGAAAAGAGACCATAGCATGGGTAAAGGATCTGGCCTCTCCTACCTTGATTTTTGAATTTCACATGCCATTGGGTTTGGCATTGGGTGAACTCTGCCAACTCTGACTGAATCAACCTTCAGGTTGAATACAGTGTTTATAGTTATTTTTATTTCAAATATACTTCTTTCATGTCATTAACCTATTAGCCTTTCATTTTTGGAAAACTTTTATGCATCATTTGAGCCCCAGTTAAATTTTCCCCTCTTTATTTGCTGTCTCCAATAGGTGCAGTTTTCTTTTCACCAATGCTTCAATGAATTAATTAATTAACCCCTCAGCATTTCCATTTTATTTTCTTACATTTTCTCCAGTGAAATATATCCATCCCTTTCAGTATTTCTATCTCTTTTGTGGTGTTGTCACCAAAATTTCATAATTAATTAAACTAAGATTATGTATTTTGGACAGCTTGCTTTACGTTTCACCCTTTGGTGTATTATTCCGCTAGATAATCATCTCCCGATAATTAAGTTGATTAGCTGATTTCATACCTATTCCTTTATACATCACCACTAGATAGAAATAGACTTTTAATTGTCCAAACTTTCTTTTCCAAGTATCAGTGGAATTTGTATCTATACCATTAATAGCTGACTAAAAAATTTAATTTCTAGCAATATCATGGAAGTGAGCTTGTAATTATTTTTCTTTGAGCTATTTGTACAATCAAATTGTGCTCAATGAAGTATTTTAATGTAGGCAGTAGACTATGCTATGCGGAAACTAAATGGAAACTTTCAATTCTGTTTAGTCTGTAATTTTTTTGTATAATATGAATTGGAATATGTTTTTTAATGATCTTAATATGATACTAATCTTTCTTTAATTATTCTCTCAGGTTTTTGATTGGCCAGTATGTAACAGTGCATGGTGATGTTATAAGCCATGTCAACATCAGCAATGTTCAAGTGGAAGATGGTGGTATATACCAATGTACAGCAAGGAACCGGGTGGGCGAAGTCACACATTCAGCTGATCTCAGAATTTACGGTATGATTTAAATAGGGCATCATCTTTCCCACGTACGGGCATGAAAATTAAAATTACTTCAAAAGCCCTTTTCTCTCTACAGAAATATTTGCTCACACATGAAAAACGTTAGAGCATTTATGTAATATTTTGTTACCTTGTTTGTTAAATGAATCTTAAATTTTTTGATAAGCAGAGTAATCGAAGATGAATATAAATAAATAAAGCTGCAATCAGCATTGAAGTGCTTCACTAAGTTGAAATAATGTACTATCAATGGGAACATATTTTCCATTAAATATCATATTTAATTATTGTATTGTAATAATTCCAGATTTCCAAATTATTTCAATCTTAATAATTTAATAATGAAATATGCTAACTATAATTATGGAAACTTTGAAAATAACTAGTTTTACCAAATTTTGAATGCATAATTACTAACTGATATGTATGATCTGCTTTACAGCCTAAATGTGGTTCCCTTACTGGATTTTAGAGTTTTATTGAAATGTTTAATTAAAATTGTAGCATGCAGCTGAATTTTATGATAACTTAATTTTCAGTAGCCAGTAAATGAATGTTTCTTCTCTTTTTTTTTCATGTCACAGGTTTGCCATCCATTAGACCAATGCCTAACGTATCTGCAGTCGCAGGCGAGTCATTATATATTACTTGTCCAGTAGCTGGGTATCCTATTGATGCAGTCTCTTGGGAGAAAGGTAAGTGACTATAAAATTCATCAAACAAAGATTTCTCAACATTAAAACATGTGAAAATTAGCATTTAGTGTCAATTTAAATATGACGATCATCAGTTGTTTATGATAGTTATATGAAAATAAAAACTAAAATATGAGTAATGAGCAATTGCTCCAAACTCAGTCTGAGAAGATATTTAGCCCGAAAAGCTAAAAGTAAATGGAGATACATTATAGAAACGTGTTTAATCCCATATTTTTAAATGAAATTATTTTGTGATAAAAGTGCAGGTACGCATTATTTCTCGAATGACTATTTCCCATTATTTCTCGCACATGAATATATGTACATATTAGCAATTGGATCAACTCTCTTTCCACTTCTAGTAGAGGTTGTCATGAATTGCCTAATTTCCTTAAAAATATTGTTTCTTAAGGCATGGATTTTACTAGTTCACATATGTGAATAATATTTAATTCTGTTAGACTAAATGTTGAGCTGCAAATAGGACGTTTCGATACACAACTTGTCCATCCTCCTCAGTGCATCGAGTAAGAATCGGCACTCAACGCCTTGAGGACGATGGACAAATTGTCTATCAAAACATCGGCCATGGAAGATGCAACCCTGTGGAGAGCCCAAGAAATCTTCGCCCAGATTATTTGCCGGCAAAGCACCATTTCAAGACATTTTTCTTTCATCTCATTAAAGTCAATAATAAAATATTCATTTTACCGTTCATATGTAAATAATAGGGTGCCATAATTTTTTTGGTGTTTACCATCACTATGAAAGTTAATCAGCATCATCTTCCCAACTATAGAATATCAATGCCCACAAATCTGGTTATCCCAGAAGACTTATAAAGAGCACACTATACCTTAGATATTAATTTAGTCCAATAAATACTTGTTTTGGAAACATCAATATATATAGATAATGCATGTGTAAAACAATTTGGGGTTACATTGGGATTATGGTTTAGCACAGATTTAGGAACAATGTAATCAATTCAAAATATTTCTTGGAAGAGAATTTGGATTCAATATGATTTAGTGCAAGTAGAGTGAGTCTATGTCAAGAGGATGAATTAATGAATAGGGAAAACAAATAAGGAAATGGAATGTAGTGTTCTTCAATTGGCAGGGAAGAGGTAGGAGTTCCAGAAGGCAGAGGAAAAATATAAGAGGACAAGGAGACAGGTGCAGCTACAGAAAGTTGGGAACATTTTAAAAAAGGAATATATAATGCCACAAATGAAATTACATGGACGGTTACTGGGAAAAGAACAAGAAAACCATAGATTACAGATGATATGATAAGGTAAAAGGTGAATGAAGAAAATGGAAGACTATATACAGAGAATTAGGTAGAAGGAAGTACAAAGAGATAAAAAATTGAGGCAGGAAAATGGTAGGGCAAAAGAAGTGTGTTGGAAGATGCAGTGCCTTTCGTCCCTTCCCATCATTTTATTCAATAGTAATTAATTATTTACTTTGCTTCTTTTTTTAATAGTAATATACCTTTTGAAGGGCAATCATTATTATATCTATTAGAAGGCAAACTATCCTTAGAAAAAAGCATGTCTAAATATAATAGTTCATTAATAATTTCATAATCATCATAAGATGATTTCATAAAAAACTGATTTGGACAACAAATTACTTTATCTCATTTCTGTTTTGTCTTGCTAGGTGACGCTTACAAATAAAGGTTTGTTCACTGTTGTATTCATCCAAAACTTACCTTGTATGGTGGACTACAAAAACTGAAAATTGAAAGGAATTAACTTACAAATTAAATTTAACACAATAAATAAATTGGAGAACAAGATATCTATTTTCATTATCTTACACTGAAAGAAACTTCATCTCATGTAACCTTTCAGGCATTTAGGCATAACTGTGTTTATAATATTTCCTCTTTATGAGATGCTATTCTCTATTAGCATGTTGTAAAATCTTCTTTCAAAATAGTTATTTTTCTCATCCTCCTGGTATTCTCATCATCTTTGTTTGAAAAAATTAAGCAAAAGAATTTTTAATGTACAATCATTTTCTATATTTATGGAGTTCAAAGATTCAGTCGTGGTTCTGGACTCATCCCCACCCAGAAATTAAGCCCATAAATCATACATTGGCATGCAGATAATCATTTCTCTCTGTACCTCACTTGAAACAAAAACTGCATTCAAAAATGAATTTTTTGGTATGGCATTCAAATTGATTAGGAAACAAGAAAGGTTTTATTAAAGTCTGGTACAGTATTTACCATTGTATCGTCATGTTTTAATGCTAAATTTAGTCTGCCTTAGCTCACCATCCATATGGCCAAATCATAATTGCCACCACAAATGAGAAATAGAATTCATAGCCAAATTTTCAGAAGCTAATATAGCACATTTTTATATTCTTTTGTTTCATTGAATAAAGTAAGGAGGGCAGCATCCCTTGCAAAGTAGGTGTTAAATGAATTACTTAACCTGATTGCTGCGTCTAATGTCACCAATGGGACAAATATTTCCTCTGAATCATGAACCTTGCCTACCATGACATTTTTTAAAAATGTGTATTGGTATCAGCACATAAAGCAGGATTTTTTTTCTAACTATAGATTAGCCATCAATGGGAATCGCAGAAATAGTATGATAAGGAAAATTTGGCAGCTTTTCATGGTAGTGAGTGTTTTTAATTCTAATTCATGCAAGCAAATCAAAATCACCTGTTTGTTTTATACCAATGAGATATGATCATTACAGGAGGGCGCAAGCTTCCCCTGAATCGCCGCCAAAGGGTTTTCTCCAATGGCACGCTGCGCATTGAAAATGTCCAGAGGGCACCTGACCGAGGGCTTTACAGTTGCACAGCCTCCAACAAGCAAGGACGGTCAGCCTTCCAAAGTGTCAACATAAATGTGATAGGTAAGATGGTTTATATCTTTGCTGGTAAGGTTAGTTAGATGGGTCTTTTAACCCAAAGTCCACAGTTTCAAATCACACCTCAGGCTTGAGAAATGGCTCAGCCCTGATGATTTGGCCCCTGGGAAGCTTAATGACAAACCAAGAGTGGCTTATCAGGATCCAAATGGGCTCACAGTCCACCATAGGCATTTGAGGAGCCAAAAAGTATGTTGCTACCTGCCAACAAGAAATCAAAGGAAAGTATTTTTTATCAAAAATTAATTTTGGTAATTAACAGAAAAAATTCTGTACAACATCCTTGGTGAATAAAACATAAGTCACTAAATAAAAATAGTGTTAAATTCATTGGAAATAATTTTTTGCATAAAAATTTACATGTTATAGTTATACCAAATCTCAGAAAATGCTATGTAGCAATGATAGAGGAAAGACTATAAATGAAAATGGAGAAATGTTTAAAAGTACTACCCTAGATAGGTTACAGATACTTGTATAAATGTAATAATTATATTAATTAGTATTTTTAAATTGGTACATGTATGATCTATTATTTAAAGAGGATTTATCCCCTAAATATTTAACCTAACTTGCACAAACCACATTAATATTTGAATGTATGTTCAATAATTAGAAAGATTTTATTGGACTAATTTAATTTGAAGAGTGTGCTGCAATTTTTTGGTTGCACTTACAGTTATGCATATTTCATTAGTAAGCCTGAACTATGAATTCTAAATATTCTGAAGTAGCTTTTTACATTTTCCATTGTGTCCTTATCATTGTCAACTGCCATTGAGTCATTTCTTCCATTTTTTATGGTGCGATTGCCTTGCAATTTAAAAGGTATTCTATAAAAATCAAAAAAAAGCACAAAATAATGGATCAATAGAGCCAAAACTTGATAAACTCAACATATACAAAAAGCAATGGTTTCAGTAAAATTATTTAAAATCCAATGTATAAATTATCATGAGTCTGAATTTGCTTGACCCACAATTAATTTACTTCACAATGATAGATATATGACTCTCTTAATTATTATAATAATTTTTAGTCACTAAAATTTTGTAGTATTTAAAAAATAGGTCTTGGAACAAACTTTCTCGCCCAAGTTGATGAGTGCTTGAATGTAATACCGCATTGAAAAACTGCCTTTCTTTTCACATGAAATAAAAAATCATTTTCTGACAATACTACCTTGATCAAAAATTTCCCGGAATTTATTCAGAAAATTAAAAATACAAGTTTATTCATCTAAATCTATATTGTCCCCTTCAAAGTAATCCCCATCGACTGCAACACACTTATGCCAGCGCTTGATCCAATCCTCGAAACATTTTTTATATTCGGTTTTCGGTATGTCCATCAGTGCTTCCTGCGATTTTTCCATTACTTCCTCTCGGCTGCTAAAACGCGTTCCCCGCAATGGTTTTTTAACTCGATTGAACAGAAAGAAGTCACAGGGAGCCAAATCAGGTGAATTCGGTGGCTGTTGGATGGTATTTGTTGCATTTTTCGTCAAAAAATTACGAATAATGATAGCACTGTGCGACGGTGCGTTATCATGGTGCAAAATCCACGAGTTTTCTGCCCACATTTCTGGTCTCTTTCGGCGAATTGCTTCACGCAAACGTCTCATAACGCCCAAATAATACTCTTTGTTTACTGTCTGGCCTTCTGGCAAAAATTCATGATGCACTACACCGTTGTAATCCATGAAAACCGTCAGCATTGCCTTCTTTTTTGACTGAAAACGACGTGGTTTTTTTGGTCTCGGCTCATTTGGTGAACGCCATTCACTTGCCTGATGTCTGGATTGCGTGTCGTACTCATAAACCCACGTCTCGTCTCCAGTAATGATCCTTTTGATGAATGTGGGATCGGATTCAGCCTCGCAAATCGTGTCTTTTGCGACGTCAACACGGTCTCTTTTTTGCATGAAATTGAGGTCTTTTGGCACCAACTTTGCTGCTACACGACGGAAACCCAAATCATTAACCACAATGTCTTGGGCGGATCCATAGGCAATGTTCAAGTCCTCCGCTATTTCTCTGATGGTTAATTTGCGGTTATTGACCAACATTTCTTTTACTTTATCAATTTTTTCACCGACTTTCGATGTCGATGGTCTGCCACTGCGTTCATCATCTTCGATTGACTCACGACCACTTCTGAACCGCTCGTGCCACTGGTAAACGACCGTTTTTTTTAGAGAATCGTTGCCGAAACACTTTTCCAACATTTCCAACGTCCGTGCGCCACTAAATCCGTTTTTTACGCAAAATTTAATACAAGTTCGTTGTTGCAAATTTAAATCCATTTCTGAAATTGTAAAAAATCGCCATCACACACAGAGATAGATGTACTCTTGGCTACGTAACTTTTGCAAATGTCAAGTTATGACACTAAGATTTAAAGGGAATATCAACAACAGATGTACCAATTTAACAAAAAAAACAGAACTCAAATCGGAACGATGGGAGCGCCACACGGTGGTTATTCCGGGAACTTTTTGATCAAGGTAGTATATATCAAAGTAAGAGTAAATATTTTTCACATTTTCCAATATGAGGGTAATCCCAGAAGTACATGACCCAACAAAGAAAACACAAAAATTCTGGAAAAAATTTATTTATTTTTCAACATTGACTCCTTTCAGCTCTATACACTTTTTCCAGTGATGTTCTATAGGTTTGATACCCATTTTATGATAAGAACTGTCTTTCTCCTCAAAATAGCCATTAACTGCCGACATCACTTCTTCACGGTGGGAAAATCTTTTACCACCGAGCCATTTTTTCAAGTTTACCCACAGAAAATAATCTGAGGGGGCTATATCTGGGAAATAGGGTGCATGAGGTAGCAATTTAAACTTTAATTCATGAATTTTGGCCATTGCAAGAACAGATTTGTGACCTGGTGCATTGTTTTGATGAAACAACACTTTCTTCTTGGCCAAATGCAACTGCTTCTGCTTGATTTCTTCGCTCAAACATTGCAATAAGTTCGCATGATACATGCCATTGATATTTTTTCCTTTTTCAAGATAGTCAATGAAAATTATCCCACATGAATCCCAAAAAACCGGCACCATGACCTTGCCTGCAGATGAAACAGTCTTCGCCTTCTTTGGAGTTGGTTCTCCCTTTTGAATCCATTGTTTTGACTGCTCTTTTGTCTATTGTGATGTAATTGACCCATGTTTCATCCATGAAACAGCATGAAAATTCTGCTTTGTTGCCGTGAAACTTTGCTAAGTACTCAATTGAAACATTTTCACCACACTGGTTTTGCTCGAGTGTGAGCAAACGCAGCAGCCTTCTTGCACACAGCTTTCTCATGTCCAATTTTTCCTTTAATATGCAATGTATCGCATTTTTTGAAATGCCTACTATGTCTGCTAGCTCACGCACTTTCAGTCAATGATCATCCAGGATCACTTTGTGGATTTTCTTCATTGTTTCTGGAGTCGTCACCGCATTTGGTCGACCAATGCAATGCTCGTCTTGACCGCTTGTACGGCCTTGTTTAAACTCTGTTTCCCAATATTTTACTGTTCTAAACAATGGAGCAGACTCACCCAGAGTAAAATCCAGCTCAGCTTTTATATTGGTTGGGCTGAGGCCTTTCAAAAAAAATATTGTATATCATAACGATGACCAATATTCTTCATTTCCATAAATTCACTGAACAAGTTCACTATTGATGGCTGCCAAAAAAATACCAAACAGCGTAGCATCTTTCAACTTGAAACATATGCTTTATTGATTGCCTACTTTCTAATACAGTGATATTTTTCAAACAACTACCGTCATCTCCAGGTCAGGCCGGGTATGTAGGTGCAAGTTTCAGAGCCAATAATTTGGCAATTCAATGAGATTGTTTGGCACAATTATGCACTCTGAGGTATTTATCTCTACATAAAATAATGTGACAGATGATTTTTCTTTTCATTAATTAATCATGTATTCTCTTACAGCTTCCATATGCTGTATTATTTGTTGCACACTGGATACTCATAACACCTATTTTAATCATTTTTTTTCTTTAAATGTGACAGTAATATGATTAACACACAATATGAGTTTTTAAATTTAGAATTTAGTAATTACAGGCTTTAAGAATTTCTTATCATAATTTTAATTATATATGACTCCAAATTGAAAGTTCTCACTTTTCCAAAATAATGTATCTTCTGCATTCATGACGTTAAGTGTCCATTTACATAGAGGAAACTTTGAAAGATTGAAAATTACCTAATACAATTTTAAAACCAATTCTACCACCTTTTTCTGACAGAAAATTATGTAAATAGGCTGGGAAATGAAGTGCAATGTATACATTTCCAGATATTTTATGATACATTAATTCAAACCTGCTCTTTTATAAGTTTCTAATAATGATGAATTTTTCACATAATTTGCTGCCAATAAGAGCTATTAGTTCAATCCTTTGAGGAGCACTATCAACCTCTCACCACAGTTCTCTGGCTCTCTTCCACTCATGCTCATGGGAAATTTGAACTTGATGGCTCAAAACAACTCCAAAGGAATTAATGCATGCACTAAATGAAAACTTTGTCAGTTGAACAAGAATATATTAGAATATGATGAGATTTAAAATCTTATATAAAATAAAATTGATAAGCATTTTGGAGTTATCAAATGCTACATAATATTTGTTTAATGCAATTTAGGCAATTAATCATTTAACTTTTTATGTGACTCATAGTTTATATGTTTAGTATAGTTTACTGGTATTACTTTGATATTATCAAAATTTGTACCAAAAGCATCCATTTTCTATGCCTTTATGACATTCTCATACTATTTAAGTTTGTATGCCTGTAGTCTCCAAGTATATCGGGAGAGATAAAATGTATGTATATATTAGCTGAGGAATGGCATCCCTATTAGTCCAATGAGTATATGTTTCATGACAGTACCCCATGTGAGATGAAATTAAATGGACTATATTGTATACATTATTTTTATTAGGATTTATGAGGTAATATTTTGGGGAAGTTATTTTAAAGAAATGTTAAAACTCTGATGCCTTCTACTGACTCAAAATAGTGATAATATCGAAATTTGTCATAAAGGCCACAATATTCTATGCCTTATAGAGGAATAAATATGTGATGTAAGTATTTTTCCGTCAAATCGGCTCAAGGTCATAGGTTTAAGTTATACCCGTACACCCCTTGATAAGTTAGGTCTTACAGGCTGAGAAGTATGGTATAACATTTTTGTATAGGCAATACCTGTTTTCTCTGGCATTGAACGAGAGCAGTGCTCTTGATGAGGGAGGAAGGGTAAAAAAAAAATGTTTTTTATTGAGTTCGGGAGTTTATTTCACCTTCATATTTTCAAAAAAGCTTCACTTGAGAAAAATGAAGCAGAGCAGAATATTGTATTGTGCATTTTATACTGTGTTTTCACTCTTTAAAGCTTGTAACAAAATCTTTGGAGTATGTTTTGCTGGAGTGATAGGTTGATCTTCAAGAGCATACTGTGCCGTTCAGTCCCTGCTATGTCCTTTGGAACACCTCTCAGTATTACAAATCCCCAATACATTTTGCTGATATTGAAAATTTTCACTTTTTATTTAAGTTGAAAAATACCCTTTTCTTCTTCATGAAAAATGAATGGAGATTTATCATCCATGGTTGCATTTATTTGATTAAGGCAATAAAAAAGTATTAGAACAGTAACCTTTTATAGAGTAATCCCCAGAAAGCAGCTTACACAATGAAAAATTTAATGAAATTTGATGGAAACATAAATAGATACTTTTAGATGCATCAATGAGAATAACCTATTGTGTATAAATTTTTAAAACAAAAACACTGATTACCTCTCATTATATTGGAGAAGCATTGAGTGGAAGAATTCTCAGGAATATTGTACTTTTAAATACCCATGCTGTATTTGATAGTCAGATAACAATGGCATATGTAGGTCTAAGATTGTTAGCTAAATTTCATATTGCTGTTAATAATTCCTTCACATCATCATCTTTAACCATAATATCTTATTTGTTCCTTCTTGTTTTACTGTTAAAAATACAAATACTAAGGTAGTGATAATTTTGTATTGATATAAAACTTAATTGGATTCAATTTTACCTTGTCAAAAATGTTCATTTGAAATTTTATAATCATCATAAGATAATTTTCAAGTTAAAATCTGATATGGCCAACACTACATTCTCCATCCAATTTTCCTTCAATTGACCATTTGTTAAGGACAGCATTATATGAGATGATGAATGAGAAAGATAAAATTTAATTCTGGAGAAATTTTTATCACTTTTAATGATTACCTGTCTCAGGCTTCTCAATTTTTAATTTTTTTGGGTTGGTGTTCTTTTGACATGAAAAAAGTTCAAAATTTTTGCTTATGTGGATTAGATTTTTGCAAAAATCTAGTTTATTGAATTAATCTATGTGATGTTGTTGAGTTTAAAATTTTTTGCTGATATAGTGAACAGTTTTCAAGTTATTATATGCATTAAAAACTTATCGTACACAGCTACAGACATACTGATAGTCTTTGTTAAAACAATGGTCAGATCCTTTCTAGGGTTCTTTTTACTCTTATCTTAGTTAGAATGAATGAATGCATTCCTGATGTTGAATTTTCTCATGAAGTCAACAATTCCTAAGAATAAATAAGGTGAACAGAATAATGCAGGAAAAAATATGGACAAAAAAAGGAGTGAAGGAGTATAGGAATAATAATAGAGGAAAATATTTGGGAAGTAATGATGGAAGGAAATTAATAGAAGTGAGTCTACCAAAGTTCATGCTGGGTGACTTGGCCTTGCCAGGTGGCTGATAGCAAAAGGATCAATCAGCATGCTAACCCCTCCATTGCCCTCCCCATCCTCGCAGTCCCGCCCCGCATCGCCCCTTTTGCTTTCCAAACTGACCTCCACCTGGGAGACAGAGCCGGAGTTCAGTGCATCATCAATAAGGGTGACCTGCCGCTGGACATCCAGTGGCACAAGGATGGTGCGGCTGTGGATGCTTCACCGGCTGCACCACCAGCTGCCGCACCCCCTGTTGTGGCATCCCCTGCTGCTGCACCCCCAACTGCCCTACCCCCGCTCTCTGTGCGGCGCCTCTCTGACTTTGTCAGTCTCCTGACGATTGACAGCCTACGGCCTGAGCACGCCGGCAACTACTCCTGCCAGGCCAGCAATGATGCGGCGCATGCATCCCACTCGTCAATGCTCCTTGTCAATGGTAAATGAGAAATCCTGCTCATCTATCACAAAGCTAAAGAAAATGTTTTCTTCCCTTTTTTCTCTTTACCTTCTCCTCTTCTCTACCCTGACTCCCTATCACCAAAAACAAAATATTCCGAACCCTCCTTTCTATAGTTCCACCTCGAATTGGGCCTTTTGCATTTGGAGACCTGATAGAGGGCGTGAGGACTCAGGTGCAGTGCGTGATACAGCAGGGCGACCCACCCCTGAATCTCACGTGGCTGAAGGATGATGCCCCTTTGCCCCATGAGTTAGGAATCCATGTGAAGAAGGACGATTTCTCTAGCACACTAGCGATCCCTGTGGTGACACTAGCCCACGGAGGGAACTACACCTGTGTGGCCAGGAACCAGGCGAAGGAAAGTCGCCAGTCATCCTCATTGGTCGTCAGCGGTAATGTAGATGAAAAATCTTTGTCGTTTGATGGCCGTTGATGGATGCTACTCACCTTCACAGCACTGGCAACGAAGCACGGCACCAAGTTAATTTAAATGGAAGATGTGGTTGGACTGCCCTATGTTCACTTGCACAATTGCACCAAAGCACCTGTTCACCTTTTATGTCCCACAAAATGGTTATACTTTCAAGTGCACCCTTGGTTTTATGTTTACTCACATATCTGGTGGTTATATGCACTATATTTTTATTTCTTGCACAAAATATGTTTACATGTATCCTTACTCTTTCTTTGAATAACTAATCACCTCATTTCAAAGTGATATGCTTTTTCTAGCCTAGATTTACAGAAAATGAATTAACATTTATAGATTTTATAGAACCAGAAATTGAACAATTTTAATCTATGTAGAATTTTGCAACACCAGCACTGCTAATTTTAAAATTTATGCACAAAAGGCATGCTAAAATTTTTTATTGTTCAACATACACAAGTAAATGATTTTTTTTAAAATAAGATTTTGCAAATGATTCACAACGTTTTAAAATTAAAAATAATCCAGCTTTTGAATAGCCTAAAAAACCAAAATTTAGCAATTATATACTGCATTTGCAATACATTAATCCATTTGAACATTATTATTACTTTTTGATATCCTTTAATATATTGGAAAGAACAAATCATATAATTATAACTTTAAAAGCAGTCATGCCAGTTGTAATGGGATAAGAGTTGGAAGCTTTTCGAAGCATTGTCACCTAATTCTTTCATTACTGCTCATTGTTAGTGCGGTAGCAAAGTAAATAGCTGCATAAGTTTGAATATCAGTAGAAACTAACTTTACAAAAGTTTGCATAAAAATGAAATTTATTTGTGTGAGATTGGATTTTTCTTCAGCAAAATTAATATGAAAGTAAGAGTGGCATTTATGACTTATGGAAAATCTTAATCAAGTATCATTCAGGCAAATTATTCATTGTAATACTCTTGCAACTGAAATGCAAATATGAACAAATTGAGTAGCTTCAGGCATGATGTGGTGGAAGTCGAACATGATGAATAACTGATCTTTTTAATTATTTCTATATAAATAATAAATCTTTTTGATAATTTTATCGATTGGAAAAGTGCTTTGATCAGTTATTCATTGCAAACATGAAGTATATTGAATGACAAACCTGTTCAGTCACACTATAAAATAATATAATTAATGGAAAAAAGACATTTTCTAAGCACTCTAATTACATCAAGAAAAACAATAATGTAATTTGGACTTGATTCCAATAAATAATTTTGACTTATGATTCTAATAAATGATTTTTTCCTTCACTAGTAAGATAGATATGACAGACCTAAGTCCTATTATGCTGATGAGTCTCATAGTTTAAAGCAGCTAGAAAATTTTACTTGATCTGCTTAGAATAAAACTGTAAACAGTATGGCATTAAGTAGGTAATGATACAGTCAGTATCATCAGCAATACGGCATTAACCCATAAATTGGATAACTCAATAAATGTGATAACTTGAAGGTTAACATCTGATTTTTGACCACCCTGTATTTCGTCAAGATATTCCAATGTATGATTAATTGATAACAAAAAATATAACATTTGATTCCCCAGTGTACAATTGCCACAGCTGAAAGTTGATGTTCTGGTTCAAATGAGAAAATGGTAGATAAATTGTGCTATTATTTCTGCTCAATGTTAAGGTAAGCTAAAATATTCCACGATAACTTCATACTGTATGGAATTTTATTGACCTGTTCAAAATTCAGCACTTCACTAGCTCATAATGCAAACATGTTAAGTACAGGGAGGTGCCAGTAGTCTGGCACTTAGACAGCAAGTGATGTACATAAAATGACTGTCATGAATGGTGGAAATGCTGCCAAAGGTGTGTAGTGATCAGCTCATCCTTGTCAATCTTTATGACCCCCTGCCTAAATATATCTCTGCAAGCACATATGTACTACTGCCAATCAAATGATCAATGCCAATCATTAGCTCCTCCGGTCCACTAATCTCTTGCTTCCCCAATACTGCAGTGCCTCCACGCTGGTTAAGGGAGCCAAGGGATCAGAACGTGACAGTTGGAGGGTCCGTGACATTTGAGTGCCAGGCGGAAGGATTCCCCAACCCTACAGTCATTTGGAGAAAGGTCATTGGTGAGTGGTTGTGAAGAATTCTCCTTCCCTGTGTCAGAACCCCTCCACAAGTACATGAGGTTTAATCCTCTACAGGAATACAAATTTTTGTGTTGTCAGTAATCCTTCCAAAAAAGCGTTTTTTTGCTTCATTTTCTGTTTTATTTTCTGTTTCATTATAGGATATAAAAGAGAATTATTGTTGAATTATTTTAATTATAAATGCACAAGAGCTACAATTCTATTTCAAGTGAATCAGTTATTTGAAAATAACCACATGAATTTTCAATTGTATGGAAATAGATTAAAGGAAAAGGGATAGGAACACATAGAAAGGACAAACACAGGAGAGGTGGGGAAGGTGGAATCGAACAGATCACGAGTACAAAAATATTTCCTTGACTGGGACTTGAACACCGGATCTTTCCACTTGTCAGGCAGTGTGTTCCTATCCCTTTTCCTTATATATATTTCTATGTAAATATATTTATATACATATATAAAACTTGGGCAGAAACAAACAATATAAGAACACATAAAAGACAGTCAGTCAGTACTACTGTTTCTTCTGAGGAAGACAGAGCTAAATTCTGTTGAAATTATTAAGATATAATGTGTGAGTGTTCTATTTATATAAATATATATATATATCACCAAAGGGTTGGTGGATCTCAGATGTTTCAGCGATTGGCTGGTTGTTTGGGTGCGAGAGAGGGACATTCGGGCAGTGGAGATAGGGTAGCGTTATTATTGTGTAAAATAGGAAACATTTCTTAAGAAAGGTTTTCAGTTTGAGGGATCCTGGGAAGAAGGTGGTGCAAAGTTGAGTCCAGCATCAGATATAGAGTTGTTTTTCTGTGGTGTGAAAGGTTGGGAGCGGCGGATATGGGTAGAGCGGTGGATTTTATTTCGTGGGAGCTTTTCTGGGTAACCACATTTGTGGAGTGTATTGTGTAGATTGTGAAGGTGTTTGTTGAGGGAGACTGTGGTTTTACATATCCGGTGTTCGCAGTTAGAGAATTGGGAATCAAGTATTTGGTGTGAGTAGGGTGACAGTTGGTAAAGTGTCAGTAAAGGTATTGCTGAAGGTTTGTGGGTTTGATATATACTGAGGTAGTGAATTTGTTGTGGTGAAGTGAGATTCTAGTGTCAAGAAAGGTAATGGTGGAGTCTGAAATGGAAGAAGTGAATTTAATGATAAAAGAAGAATCTATGGCCAATAAGAAATTATGGAGGGACTCAGAGCCATGTGTCCCAAGAATAAAAATTTCATCTATGCAGCGGACCCAAGATAGATGTTGGATGGGTTGTTGTGAAAGGGAAGTTTCTTCAAGGTGACCCATAAAGAGAATGGCTTATGATGGTGCCATCCTTGTTCCCATTTCTGTGCCTTGGGTTTGTCAGTAAAATCAGTTTAGGAACAAAAATGTATTTTTGTGAGGACGAAAATGGCTAGATTGAGAAAAAATTTGTTCCAAGGATGCTCTCGGGTGAGGGGTGTAGAGAGAGATAATGTCAGGAGTAGGATAAGCATTCTGCATGGGGGGATTGGGATGGTGCGGTGGCTAACATACAGGCTTCCCACTGTGAGGGCCTGGGTTCAAATCCTGGAGACAGCAAATAATTTTCAGCAGTATCCTGATCCCTACTTGTAAAGTTTTGTGGAGAGGACTTAAAGTGAGTACGATGTCTGTCCGATGGGACGTTAAACTGCTGACCCCTTGGTGCCTTTTGATATGAGTAGGCTAATGCCAATGCTGGGTTTCTCTCCACCCTTCCGTCCCCATCCATCCCTAATGGCACAAATGACCTTAGCTGTCTGTTGCCTCCCATAAAAACTACTACTAACCTTCAGCATGGGAAATAGAGGTGTGGAGGGAAGTAACATCGATGGTGGCCATAAGTAGGTTAGAGGTGTGGAAATGGAGACAGAATTTAAATGGTGGAGGAAGTGGAATATGTCTTTTATGAAGGAGGACAAGGAGAGTACAAGAAGTTGTAGGTCGTGGTTAAGGAATGTGGAGATTCTTTCGGTGGGAGAATTGATACTGGAAACTATAGGGTGACAGGGGATGTAAGGTTTGTGTATTTTTGGGAGGAGATAAAACTGGAGTGTTCTGGGGTTTGGGGGTGAGAGTAAGGATATGTCTTGGGAGGTGAGGCCATCTTCTGGTCCAAAGTGGAGGAGGAAAGACTGAATTTCTATTTGAAAAGTGGGTGTCAGGTCATTGGTGAGAGTGGTATAAGTGTATCATTGAGATGACCGTGGGCTTTGAAAATGTAATCTTGGATGTTTAAAATTGCTACCAAGGAACCTTAATTGACAGTTGTGAATATAATTTGAGTTTGGACTAGGTTTTTTAGGGCATGACATTCATTGGTGGACAAGTTATTTTTAGGTTTGAGAGATTCTATGAAGGATTTATTGAAGACTTAGTGGAGAAGTAGACGTTTGAAAATGTCAACTGGATGGTTACATGGAAGGGGTTTTGTTTCATGGGTTGAAGCAGGGTGGAATTTGTCAAGCGCGGGATCGGCGTTTATGTGACTAGAAGGTTACTGTACGATTTCCAGAAGGCACACCATCAAAGGTTATTGATAGAAATTGAGAGTATCACTAGGTATATTGATGTGGTTAACTTGTGGTGTAGGAGAGAAGGATAGGTCTTTATTAAAGGATCCAGCCCTGGAATATTTTGGGAAAAATAGTCTACATAGAACAATAAGGCCTAAGTCCCCTTTGAAGTACTCACCTTGGGACCTCACACACACATTTACCCCACAATTTTTTCCACTTTTCAAAACAAATGACAAAGTTCTTTTTTGGAACAGTCATCAGCCTCCCTCATCACATTCTTTTTTATCCCATAAATGTTAAGAATTTTGTTTTCATGCAATTGTATTCCAAACAATAGCAATTTTGGCATGAATAGTACAGTATATCATTGTGTTCATCATAGTCTATTTATTTCACTCATAAAAAATTAGTTTTCATTAATTAAAATCCTTAATAATTTTATATTAGATACTCTTTATTGGCTTATGACTTTAATATCTGATGGTCAGTCTCTGGTCAATGACTTTAGTTGGAATGATCTCTACCATAACAACCAACCCTTAGATACAGTTTTGCCAATTTAGGTAAAGGTTATCTGAAACTAATCCGTAAGATGTGTTATATTACTAAATCGAATATTCACATAGGTATTATTTGGACATTCAAAATACACACTACCTCTTTCAATTAGCAGTTAGAGGTATTTCCTCAGATTTTCACGAAATATTACGATTAAACTTATGTTTCTCTAGGAAGACAGCCAAGTGAATATCAAGATTTGACTCTTCGAAGTAGAGGGATTCATTTGCTTTTAAATGGATCACTTCAAATAAAGCAAGCACTTCAAGAGCACCAGGGCCAATATTTGTGTGAAGCTAGCAATGGAATTGGTGCTGGCCTGAGCTCAGTTGTTCAGCTTACTGTGCATGGTAAGTTCATTCTACTCTACCAATTATCTTGATGGTTATTATATATTTCACATAAGGCAAAAAGTTACAGCTTCTAAATAAATTGATGAGGATTTAAAATATGTTCTTCCTGAATTGGTTGTTGATGGATAATTTTTCATTCACCCTATCAATTGCTATTTGATTATTGTGCTCCTTTAGGCAGCTAAAATGTCATATTACTTGTGCCACTGTTTGCCTTAATTATTATTAACAAATCACAAGTGAATTTATTGTCTATATGGATGGTTCCATGAGATGGTTGGCATCAGTGGTGAAAAAGTCACAAACCTATGTAAGATAAGGTGTTAAAACATCCTCGAATGCAATTAACATAAATTTCACTACTAAGCAGGTCATCATAAATTTGGCAGTGGCATTTTAGGTAGGTTATTAAATTTGCACTGCAAACATGCAACAAATGTGAAAACTACATCACATAGCTGAAAATCTAAAAATACAATGTAATTCCCAGCATGCACATCAAATTACAACAACCACCCATTAATTACCCAATAAATATTACCTCTCTTGCATGAATAGAGCATTGGTACTTCCAATTGTAAATCAAAGACCCATTCCTGAATTCCATTTTTCTTCATGAGCTCTACCCAGTGGTATCACACTATCATAATATAACCAATAATGCAATCGAGAGGGAATGTTTTTGATCTAACCTTAGTATTCTTGCCAATAATAAATTCTAATTCCAAGTCTATAGACCTTGCATATCATCCAATGGATGTGTCACTGTTTGCACCAGCTATTTTATGATCACCATTATTTTGCACCAAGTGAGTTTAATAATTGCAATATCCCCCAGTCATATCTCTCAAATATTGGTGTTTTAAGTTTAATGAAAATAATTCATGTATATATGACAGCAATTATGACATAATATTACTGACAATGTCAAATTAGATCCACTCAGCATTAATGATGGCCTTCAGTCAATAAAAGCTGGCAGAAGACTAAGTCATTCCTTAAAAAGGGGTTATTGGGATAACTTTCTTTTACCAAGAGAGGGTAACTTTATTCAAATGAGCAAGGGGACATTTGAGTGATAATTAAAAGTAAACCATTATTTAATTTTAGGTTTTTCATCTCTTTTTCTCTTTCTTCTAGTATCCATGTGTACTTTATATTAAAAATTTCATTCATGCAATGATTTAATAAAATTGCTTTTCAAAAGTTTTGTTTTAAGGGTTGCAAACTATGCTCTTAATATTGAGTCTTATTAAATTTTTTATTTCATAATTTACTTAATTTTAATTTTTCTCCATTACAACCAACACCCTCTCAAGGTCAATCATCCATGTTAACTTGTAATGTTTGATTCCGCAGTCTGAGCAGGGAACCCCACCTCTTGAGTAGACTAGAAGTTTGGAGCCCTCATAATATAACCTGTTCTGGTCTCTTCAATATACTTCATCAAATTTTACTAAATTAAATATAAAAAAGTGTATTCCTTTAGAAAATTCACCAAAAATGATTATTTTTGCAAGGCATAAAATTCTACTATCTACTTTGCCAAGTCTGAACAGCATTCCCTTGTCCCATATTAGTATTGTATATCTAAAGAGGGATCATAACAGTAATGATCTCTGTCATTTTTACTGTCTAAATTTAATCACATTGCTTTAAGTTACTTTCTGTCATTTTTATGACTTTCATTATTCATCAAAACTATGAAAAGTAATCTGTTGTATAAAATTTAGCTTTGGTAGTGTTCAAGTAGATATATGTAGTGCAGCCATTTATTATAAAATATTCTACCAAATTGTCATCTTTGCAGTTCACATATTAAAATCATTTTTTCGCTAAATGAAAGATTCATAGAGAAAGGGTTAATATTTCCAAATATTTATTTGTTTGTGTCACATTTGCAAAATAAAGTTTTAAAAGGTTTAAAGCAATTCAATTAATATTAAATGTCATTGAAAAAGTTGCTGCTTAATTATTTCCTCTGCTTGGTCACTCTTTATTTTTTTTACAAATGCTGCAGTCCCCCCTGAATTTGAAGTGAAGTCGGCACATGCCAGTATCCGCAGGGGGGCACCGGAGGCCCTGACATGTGAAGCCCGGGGGGATGCACCAATGACAATTGCATGGCTCAAGGATGGAGGACGACTGCTGGCCCATACTGAGCCAAGGTAAGAATAGAAGGAGCTAACCTTTGGAAAGAAAGGGAAGTGCTCCCAGTTGCTAAGATGCCAACACAATACAGTACTCCCCCTGTCCACTATACCACCATATTATGTATAAAGGACATAAAACAAGCCATGGCATATAAAAATTGCTGTATAAAATTTTGTAATCATTTCTGGCCAGAGTCAGATTTAGCATCCAGTATGCCTCAAGGAGACACGATAGTGCCCCGACCCTTCTTGATATAAATTAACCACACACATGTTCCCTCATCAGTTCCTGCATCAGCAATAACTAGATTATTTGCATATGTCAATGTAATGTGAAGAGAACTAAAGACGCCTACTGATGCAAAACTATTCTCATACAATTAGGAAAATATCTTCACTCGTTGTAAGGAATGGATATGTGAGCCAAGTTTAAGCAAACATAAAGTAGTGAAATTTAAATGAGAGAAAATTGGGAAGCATTAAAATGCACATGAAATAGGCATGATCAAATAAATAAATGACTTTAGGGTCTTCCACCAGATTAGATTTCCCATTTGAATTGACATTTTGATGGCCAAAGAACTCATCATCTTCAAAGCTTCTGATTCAGATACCATGACAAGATGATGAGCTAATCAGTTATGGAAATATTTGCAAAGATAGGGAGCCTGAAGCAATATTTTCATGCATCAAGTTTTGTAGCGGTACTAAAAAATCTGTGATTTTTTTCATCTACTCTCAAAACAAACAGCCCATGGATTATCACCCATGAAATTGTGTGTGCACCAATAGAGAATTTTTTCCCCTCTTTTGGGCCATTTGTATATTTTTCTTTTGATTTGATGTTTTCTAAAAGGGTGAAATCTACAAAATACCATCATGATGAGCTACCTCTGCATATGTAACAGCCAGGAAAAAGATAGATCTATTCAAGCTGTCCTAACACCCAATCCCCTGTGACGGCATTCTGAGTATAGCATGGATGTTGATGACCATGATGAAATTGGATACAATGGTTGATTTACTCTGCTAGTCAGCTTCCTCTCATATATTGGGATGTGAACAAAAACAGAGCAAAGAGTTTAAGTTTAATAACTGTATAATTAACAACTTATTACTGTTTAATTATTCAAAAGAAGTAGGTGTGGTGTTCAAGAATCTTGGAAGATTTTTCAGGACATGTGAGTGATCACTTTGGTGTATACATGGGACACCCACTATCTCCTGATTTCAGGTATTAAAATCTTGAACTTAAAATTTTTTACTACAACTCACTGAATTATATTATGGGCATAATACTGGCCCTTAGTGAATATACACAGGGTATAATAATGCCTTTCCAACAGAAAATGTTCGTAATATGAAAAAGGTGTTTTTGGTGTTCTTCCATATCCTCTAATTGGGTAATAAATTTTCCACATCCTGTTACGATTACCTCATCATCATGAACAGTAAAAATACTTTAATAATGGTTTATAGTAGATAGTGACAAAGAAGGCAATACCACTTTATAATGGTTGTTTGCATAATGGCTCTCCAGTATTTGTAGTACAGCAAATGGCAAAATCAAAAACCAATTAAAATTATGCCTATGAAATATTATAAAATGAATATATTTTTTGTTCTCTGTTGCGTTATTTATTGTATATACCCTTAGCGAAATTGTTCCTGGGTTGTGGAAAACTTATTTGGAAAAGGTATCATTTACCCATGTGCCAAAGCTCAAAATTCAAATCAATTGAATTATTTTGTAATTATAAATTCATCTCTCTCCTATAGCTCAACTCCTGATTACAACAAAATCATTTTAAGCGCAATTGAATGCAATTGAAATACCTAAATTTCTTTCATTTTCTTCACTCAAAATGCTATAATTGAAGGCAGTTCTTTCAATAACTCCTCCCTTTCTTCGGCTAAATCGGCTAAATCTAAATCCCAAAAAGACCAAGTCGATAATCTTTGGAAGCACCACCAATGTATATATGCAAGTGATCTCCCTAAAATAAGTGTTTTAAATATTCAAATTGACTACTCAAATACAGTGAAAAGCCTAGGAGTTTATCTAAGCAGCACCTAAACCTGGCGCAAGCAAGTAAATGCCATTTCTAATAAAGTTCACAAAACTCTTTACACAATGAAGCATTTCAGACACCTAATCCCTATAACATTATGCCAGAAGCTTGTTCAAACATTAGTATTACCACATCTCGACTATTGCTCAGTTGTCTACGCTGATGTGAACAAGGAGCTAAGTACTAAATTACAAAGGCTCCAAAATTCTTGTCTACGATTCATCTTTAATATGTGTTTTAATGAACGTGTAACTACTTACTATAAAATGTTGGATTGGCTAAAACTCGAACAGAGGAGAATGCTTAAAAAGGCCTCACAATTATTTAAAGTTCTGAATTCAAAAACCCCTTCATATTTATATGAAAATTTTATATTCAATTCACTTATGACAAAGAGATCAACCCGCATTACAAAAACATTCCATCTTCCCAAATACCACACGGCTATATATGAAAAGTCATTCAGTATTTCATCCTGTAAACTATGGAACTCTTTGCCTAATAAAGTAAAATTATCCAGGAACACATCCCAATTCAACAGGAACATGTTTGAATATCTGTCTACCACACTACCAAAATGACCTTATTACTGTTCTATCAGGCTAAATATTTACGCTATGGTAATTATAACTATTGTTATATATGTGTTACTACTATTTGTATTATACTATTGTTATATATACTGATGTTAAATTGTGTTTTGTGACTGGTTTAATTACCTTATTCTATGCATTATGTAAACCTGTTTCACTCCATAGGTTTCAAAACCTCATGTAACATGTACCTATTCTGCTCCAAGGGACTTTGCTCCCAGAGCAATAAAAATTGTTTATTGTTATTTATTTCTTCCTAGTGAACATTCACAGAGGATGGAGTATATCAAAATAAAGATAAATGGTATATGTAAACACCAAGGGAGGCATGAAATCACTCTCTGGACACTCAAGGTAATAAATAATTTCCATTCCTTAGATTTCAGATCCGGGAGAGTCCAATGAAGGATAGCTTTCTCTCCGAACTCATTATCTCAAGGACAATCAAGTTGGATAGTGGCACTTACACCTGTGTGGCCACAAATCCATATGGCCGGGATCAGAGAACAGTTCAACTGCAGGTAAAAGGTAAGCTTCCAAGGAGGGTGCTTATAAACTAATCAAAACTTAGTCATGTAAGTATATCGATATCTCGTAACTCTAGAGTTTAGAGAAGGGATATAAATCTACAAAGAGCTAATCCCAATGGCATATTAATTTTTTCATTCAGAAGGACAATTCCTTTCCCTGTATGGTCCAAGGTTTCTTAGTAGCTCTTGATAAAGGAAATCATGTAAAATTGGTTTAGCTGGGGGTCTCTCTCACCCAGATTCCCATACCCTCTACTCAGTAACAAATATTCCAAAACTGAGGATGTCACACAGCTCAATAGATACTGCAATTAATGATAACATTCTGTTAACCACTCTTAAGAGTAAATTCCAATTTTGAAAAATACATTATTCAACCACCTTATCATCCTTTTGTATTTTGGCTTCTGTGATTCTGACTTGTCTTCAAATAGAAAGCAGTATCTTACAGTTTTAGCTCTATTCAAAGGAGAGTGTTTGAAGCACAGTTTAACTAATGTTTTAATGCATAGGGATAGAGGGAAATTACATAGAAAAGAACATTTTTTCATGAATGCCCTGGTCAAGGAAACTTTTTCTTTTATTGACCTTGTGACCTGCTCTATTCCACCTTCCCCTACATTCCTGTGTTCATCTCTAATGTTTGTATGTGTGTGTTCCCATGCACATGTGTGAGCGTGCATATGCATGTACGTGTGCATGCGTGCGTGAGCATGTATACATACATATATATATATATAGGAATATGTATTATTTCCACTTTCAGACGCTCCAGGAAGACCCCTTGGTGTCCGAATTACCAGCTCTGGTAGTCGTAATGTCAGAATTGGATGGATGGGACCAACAGATGAAGATCGCAGCCCTGCCCTCCATTACACCGTCCAATACATTGAGGATTCGGGTGAGAAAGATATTAAAACTCTTTCAATTACCCCTCTCATTTTATTTCCACCTTGGTTAGTTTCTAGTTATATCATATGCATTAAGACTTATGGAACATAAACTTTGACCACTGACTGACCTAATAATTCTTGTAGAACCCGAAAATTTTCCAATTGCTGTGAATCCACTAGATAGTTGGCAATTCAAGGTTAAATTGTGAAATAGCATTCCTATATGCAGGGATGACTGTATGGTGATCAATAGTAGTCTCCTGGAAAAGATAGGTTTTCAGTGACTACAAAGACTTCGTATTACCACGACCTTTAATCCTCTGCTAAGGTCAGCCATCAAGATGCAAATGGCCCAGTTCAGCTTTGTGTTGATGTCTTGACATGTAGCCATCTGGATGGGGGAGCAGCCTATGCTCTCAGAATGTATGCATGAATAAGAATCAAGACAGAGTGGAACCTCTTACAATGAGCATTATTCATTCAAACCTCATACAATGAGCAAAATCTTTCTTGTGAAGTGAAATACTCATGTGAAACAATTTTTCCCATATAAATTGACATGAAGTAAGATAATTTGTTTCATGCTGAAAATAATGAATTATGTACAAGGTTTATTCAAAGAAAATTATGTGTACTATGTTTAGGATGGTGAATCATCGTCATCCTTTTTTTCATCTATCATGGGACGAACCAGCCAGGAAATCAAACTGGATTTGTTAAAACAAAAAATATCAAAATAATTATTTTATTATTTATGATCCAAACTATTATTCTTTTTTAATAGGATAATGGATCATCGTCATCTTTTCTTTAATCACTGAATGAACCAATCTGGAATGCAAACTTGATTTGTAAAAGCAAAACATAATAGAAATAGTTATTTTATATGAATTTCTTTTTCTTTTTTGCTATAAAGCTGCATGGAGACAATTGATTCTAACGGCACCTCAAAGTTTTGTGAAAATACAACTCAGCATTTTGTTAAATAAATTTCTAAAGCACATAGCCACTGCCTTATTAGGATAATGCTTCTTAAGCATGATATGATACAATAGTTACCCATTGCCTCCACATCCCATTTAGCCCACTCTCCTGGACTTCATTGAATGATAATGGAGATTCTGAGTGGTAAGCAATCAGGAGTATAATTTTTGCATTGCTGCAGGAATTGGCACAAAATAGCAGCATAAGAGAGTCTTTCATTGGCTTGTGGCCAGGCTATGCATTCTCATCTATTGTTATGAGTATAATTATAGTTTCACTTTGGTATCTTCTTCCAGAAGAGATCACATTGTTACAATTGAAAGTCTTTTGTGGTAGGTAACCCTTAGAATCTACAAGCCTCTTGTAGGCACTGAACTTGTTTCTTCACCATGCTTCACAATATCATGGATGATGGTTTTTCTCTTAAACTTCTCAAACCACATAAAGCTATCCTTAAGTACTTCTTTGGCATTTGATGATCCTCACATCTTCTTGAGGTCAACAAAAATTACTTTTTCCTTCTCAAAAATTATATTCTCGTTAATAGTGTCTCATTACAATTGCTTTTCATTGACCAATATGAGATGCATTCTTTCTACATTTTTGAGAATACATAACCATTTAGTAAATATTCTTGTCACTCCCTTTGAAGCATCTACTTCTCTAAATTTGTCCATGCACTTGAGGATAGTGTGAATCTCTGATGTAGACCAATTGAATGTGAATGCTTGATTAGCCACGCTCACACCATGGTCTTGCTTTTCAATGATTTTACTTTTCATTTCTACTGTTATGTTTACTTACTTATGATGATAATCTTTCAGCTTTTTCATCGAGGATATTTATATAGCTCTGCACAAAATATTATTAAACTTTGCACCAAATATTATAAATAATGTCTGAAAACAAGTTTAGATAATGTATGGTCATTAGCAACCCTGAGATGCTAGCAGAATGGGTAGTAAACATAAACTGAAGAAGCTATTGTGCAATTTTTCTGGGAATTCTCCTCTCTCCAGCACTTGTTAAGGGAAAAGTTGCTCCCTAAGTGAATCATTTTTGGGCACAATATTTTTGCTCATGATGCGAATTACTCAATATGCAAAGTGCTCATTAAGGGACATTTCACAATGATAAAGTATGCTTTCATAAAGTCAAATATACAAAAATAATATGCTATGCTGACTACCTCTATTTCTCTCCACTTCTTATTGTAACTGTAAATCAGTAATTGTCATTCCATGATTTTGCCTGAATTATGAAGTCTTGTCATGAATATTTCAAGGAGAATGCAAAGACATTTATTAAAGTTTAAGTAAAAATCATCTATGAAATTCCAAAGAGAAAAAGAACTATAAATTTCTTTTTATTTTGAGTAGTAAGAATTTCTTGACTTTCTTTAAATATATTTATTTAAAGTAGTTATTTTCATTTCGGCTTCTATAGCTTTTTAAAGTTATGGCTCTGCTTATTTTAAATTAAAATCAATTAATTTTCAAATTATTTACATTTTTAATCAATTTATGTACCTTCTACAAGGTTTTTATAAAAAGCATCAGTAACATTTTTTTCCTGATGTTTGTGAAGTGAATTCATACCGTTGGTTAAGTGTGCACGCAGATCATATTGGCAATGATAAGAGGACAGTGCACATTGCTATCACTGAAAATTTGGCAAAGGGAAAGATCTGAGCTAAACTTGTTCAGAAGTTCTTGACAGCTGAACAAGAGCAGAGTCAAGTGTCTGTTTCCATAGACCTGCTGCAACACATCAAAGACCTTCTGCAACCCCCTTAAAGTCCCAACTTGGCACCAGAAGACTATTTCCTATCTTTGAATTGTGGTAAAGCTGCAGGCAAAAGTGTTTCGATGCTCAAGGGATGTCCTTTGAAAAATTTTGAGGTATTGTAACAATATATGAAATATATCTATTTTTCCAAAACTTTTCCCGATACTTTTTATACAAACTATGTATATATATAGGGAAATTTTGAGAACTTAGGAAGACAAAATTGGCAGTTGGCATGTTAACTTTGGTTTACTGCATGTCAATATGTAAAAATTTCCTTTTTTGTAAAATGCTTTTCCCACACATTTAAATAAAATGATCAGAACATTTCAATGACAAAACATCGTCAACAAAAAGTAACATTGATGCACATGTCATTTTACTTCTTGATGATCATTCATTAGCATCAAAAGTAGTCAGGTTATCTATTAATTGGCATGGAATATTACAATGTTTTTTTTATTTTTTAAGAGTACAAGTTTCTGAGAGTTTCTTGAAATTGCAACACTTTAAGAAGAATATTTTTTGTTTCCTTGTGAGTAATGTTTTTATGTTTAAAATTTTATTTTGTACCATGCTTATGATATTAGCTTTATTCCTTTGTGCTATATCATAAGCTGTATAATATAAATTTCATCTTATAACTTGAGCAAGTTTTATAATCACAAGATAATCTTTCCTCTTCTTAATGGAAACAGATGAAATTTTTAATAACAAAAAGTGATCCTTTTGTCAGGGAAACATAATTGCTTTGAGAATTCAAATGAAGTAGAATTGTATATCTACAGAATCAATTATACATCATTTTTATGAGTCAGTTTTGATATACAACCAAATATAAAAAATATTCCGGTTTTTGAGTTTTTTCAATGCCTAATGCACAAAGCCTAAGTCACTGCCAGTGAAATATAAAAGTGACTATTGCTGGAGCACCTTTGCTGCCATTAAAGTGTTGCTTTTAGTGAATTCTGCAACACTGAGTTAAAATAAGGAATATCTCTCCCGGAGTATAGCAGCCATGGATCAGGGCTGGAGTGGGGCTGTGGCAGTGGAGCAGCCAGCTGCCCCAGGCCTGGAGCAGTGGGCACAGGTAGCCAACCTCCGCCCTGCTACCCTCTACCACTTTCGAGTGCTGGCATCCAATGAGCTGGGTGCAGGTGAGGCAAGCGAGGAGGCACTTGTGCGGACGGATGGGGAGGCACCAGCTGGACCTCCCCGTGCCCTTGCTGCCCATGCCCTTGCCTCCACTGAGGTTCGCGTCACATGGGCCCCACCACCTCTTGACCTATGGAACGGAGACATTCTGGGCTACTACGTGGGCTACCGGGAGAGCGGGTGAGATACTCCCAAGAACATGAGCAGCTGCCCCCTCCCATGTTATTTTATTCTGTGGCAACATGAGCACACTAGTGAGTGCAGAGTTTTCTTCTTCCCCTTTCCAAAGCAACCTATTCAAATTCTTTCCTAATACTTTCCATTTTTATCAACTTTTTTTGTTTTTCAAACTTTATGATTCTTTTACAATCAATTTAGCGATAATTATTACTATGAGCAATGATCCTAATGACCTAGAGATAGAGTACATATATATATATATATATATATATATATATATATATATATATATATATATATATATATATATATACACACACACACACACACACACATACGTATATACATACATATATATATATATATATATATATATATATATATGTGTATATATATATATATATATATATAGGTTATGTGATTTTCTAGAAAGAAAAAGGCTAAGCTAAACAGGAGGGCAAAAACTAGAGCCAGTAGAACAGTTTACGTATCTCGGTAATGTTTTGTACCAACATGGTCAAAGTAGTAGGGACGTAAAGAGAAGAATTGCGCTAGGCAAAGAGGCTTTCACAAGGAGGAGGGAGTTGATGACAGGGAAGTTGAGTAAGGATATTAAGAAAACACTCGTAAAAACTTTGATATGGAGCGTAGCTATGTACGGGGTGGAAACGTGGTCATTGAAGCAGGAGGATAGACGTAGACTGGAGGCTTTTGAAATGTGGGTGTGGAGAAGAATGGAGAAGGTGAAATGGACAGAGAAGAAAACAAATGAGGAAGTACTTGATATGGTGGGCGAAGAGAGGGGTTTGTTGGGAGAAATCCTACGGAGGCAGGAAAAGTAGATGAAGGGGATATTGACCGGCAGCGGGATGTTGAAGACTGTAATTGAGGGGAGAATGTTAGGCAAACAAGGAAAGGGAAGGAACAGAATAGGGATGTTGGACGGGATGAAGGGAGGAAGAAAGTACTCACAGCTGAAGAAGGACCTGATGTAGAGTAGGATGTTGTGTTTTGCGAGGGGTCACAAATTATTTAATTAGTAATTTAGTAATTATGTCCATCCGAAAACCTACCTTAACTGGTAGCTGGTAGATTACCTAAATAGTAATAATATATATATATATATATATATATATATATATATATATATATATATATATATATATATATATATATATATATATATACATATATAAACCATAAACACAGAAATCAACCCGAAGATCGATTTAGTAGGTGATGGTGGAGATCACCCAGTACTAAGCCCTATACGGCATGTGAAATTCTCACATCAGGGTAGGGGGGCCAGTTCCTTTCCCTGTGCCGGTTATGGTTTCCCAGGAAGACCTGGTACCCGAAAAACCACTTTAGCTTGGGTGCCTTGCCCGGGAATTGAACCCGGGACCCTCTGGTCAGCAGCCCAACGCTCTACCCACTGGACTACCGTGACCCACATATATATATATTATTACTATTTAGGTATATATATATATATATATATATATATATATATATATATATATATATATATTTGTGTGTATATATAGCACTTTTGAAAGTCTCACGGATGTGAATAATAATGTATAACATTTAGCACTAGTGGACACAGACAAAAACACAGAAACACACAAAAAAGAGACTCATTATTTTTTGAATTTTCAGTGGTCGTAGCCACCTTCATCAAGGAAGAGAGGGATAGAACTGAAGGGAATACAAGGGCTGGAGCGATGGATGGAAGAGGAAGGTGGGGAGAGAATTTGGAAGGGAAGGGTTTGGAGGGGCAGCGTTAGAAGGGTGGGGAAAATGTAGAAGGTGAGGGGGTGGATGGGGTGGAGGGGGCGGTTACTTTCAAATGGTCTGCCAACCTATCCGATCTTCTCAAATCAGCCAATCTTCTCCTTAAATCCCCACCCCGTCCCAAAACCACTCCCATGCCATGCAATAAACCTAGATGCAAAACATGCACTATTTTCAAAACCAAAATCCCATCCCTCTCCCACCTGCTTTTTAAGTCTCTCCCACCAATTCCCTTCTCTACTTGCACATATAGCAATGTAGTGTACCTGCTGAAGTGCCAACTTCGCCCTGCCTATTATATTGGGCAGTGTACCACACCCCTTAATATTAGAATTAACAACCACCGAGCCTTATGCAAGAATTCTTCCCTAATTGATCCCTAATTCTTCCCTATCCCCAAACACGCCTCCGAACACAACACTCCCTTTGATAAATGCTATAGTGTATCCATCTTAGCATCCCTCCCAGGCTCTGATTTAGTTTTGCATGTTAACTGCTATATAATTATCACTCTCCATACACAAAGTTAATAATGCATTGACTTTATTTTTTAGTATTGGGCGACCTTCAGGATACAATTTCACCACAGTCCCATTCCATGCCAACAAAGGTGGGGTGGTGGTTCTTAGTGGACTCAAAAAATTCAGGAAATATGGCATTGTGGTTCAGGCATTCAATGAGAAAGGCCCTGGGCCAATGTCTAATGAAATTGTCACACAAACTCTAGAAGATGGTAAGTAGATAATCCTATTAAAGCTGATTAAAGACCAGAGATTTATTAGAGGGTATTGTAAATGTGAATTTCCTACACATTTTATCAGCCCTAAATTAATATTGACCTAATTAGTATCTAATGATCTTATAAACCTAGTATTTCTGATATTCAGTGCCAGATCGTACATAGTGCATGCTAATATCCTAATTATAAGTGAATGAGAATGAGTGACTAAGGGTGCAAAGCAACTATCAAAAGTTGATTAATCCGCTCTTTAAATGCACTAGTAGTTAATAAATTTCAAAACAATTTATATAAATAAGGTTGATGGGGCTTTTGGGAGGAAATTGATTGCATTTTGCAAGTATCAGCATAAAATGTTTTTTGTCACTCATGAAGTAAAAATATACAGGTAAATTTCTCAATATTTCCAGCAGCTTGTATTCAGGGTTCTAACAAACTCATTATGTCTCAAATTATGCCCAATCAATCAGGTTCTTCTTTTTATTGTATTTCACCAAATTCACATCTCCACCTCCACTCATACACACTTCCTCTCCACCTCAACTCATATATACTTCTCAATTGATAAGTCAAGCTCTTAAGTATCAAAATTTTACACTCTCATGGTCTTTAGAGCTAAGCCATTTCCACCCTGAAGATAATGACAGTTTCAGCATTCAAAACCTTGGAATTAAACTTATTTCAATGGAAGGCCTGGGACCTTTTCACTTAGGTAATGTCTGTAAAAACTTAGTTCATATAATATCCATTACATCTTCAGCTTCCATCTCCAGCAGTAGTTTTTGAAGGCTAGTATTCTTCTCTGGTCTATTTCCCAAGATCCATATCAACAATCAATAGGCCAATACCTCAGAAATGTTTTTAGCTCAATAATAAGTGTTCCTCACCTCTTTCAGACCCAATTTTCTTTAGTAATGCATTCATTAGTCATCTTAAAGCCCCTATAAATAATCTACCTATTCAACTGTTTTTGATTGTTCAAACAGACTTTTTTGGCTTTACCTTTTAGAGTAATTTCTCCTCTGATTTTATTGGGTCCAGGTGCTTTATGTGTCTTTAGTTTATTCCCTGTCATCTCAAATTCAATTCTTGTTTGTCTGGGCCCCTCTGATTGACTTTGTCCACCATGCTCCCATTATTCATCGGGCTATATGTCCATGGTTTTACTCCTTGATACAGTTCTTTGATTTTATCAATATATCTCTTTCCTTAGTTTTTTTATCAGAGAGCAATGTTTTAAAATCCCAATGTCCGAGCATTGACTACCATAATTGATTTCCATATCCCTTTTCCCTTTTGATCTGTTTTTTTTGTTTTTATAATAATTCTATTTACACATTTTAATTGTAATCATATTATAGAGCTTAGAAAATTTTCATTATCCCATGTGGAATAAAAAGCATAAAAAGATTTATCCGAGCCCTTTTCTAGTTGCCATTGAATCTAATTATATCCAATACATATCATTTCATGAAATATATGTTGTGAAATACCTCAAAAATATGATTATTATGAAATATCCCACTAAAATTATATTTGATGTTTATGTTTATGAATGAAATCAGTTCTTAACATGGTATTATGTACATTAAATCATGAATAGAGAAGACAAATGTATGCTCTTAATATGCAGGCATTCATAATATTTTTTTGCATCCAACTCAATACTTTGATAATTCCATTCAAATATTATCAATAATGTTTCTGAGGCCAAACTCTAGGACAATTTCAATTGTCTCTTAAAAATACACCCGAGCATGGAATACTTTTACATAGAAAAATAGGACATTTTTGCTGAATTTTTGGAAGTCCTAAATTAGTTTCTGAACTGGGTATGTCACCATCCAATTAATTTCTCAATGCCATTGACTTGGAATTAAAATGTTGCATGAATGTATGCAATTAATGTCTTAATATTTTTATGAAATGACATCCTTCTCTGTTTATGTCACAGTGCCTACAGCACCACCCCTTGAAATTGAATGTATGGCAAGAACAACTCAAAGCCTTTTCATACGGTGGCAGCCACCACCTCAACTTTTTCAGAATGGCGTAATCCAAGGGTACAAAATTTACTATGAAAACGTCGAAGAGTGGCCTCCAGGTTTGTCATGGCAAATTTTAAATTTAATAAGATATCCATCAAAAGATGCAGCGTACACTGGTACATGACTTTTTATCATTACAGGTCATATAGAGGCTGACACTAAGATGACAATAGACCTAAGCACTGAGATACATGGCTTGCAAAAATATTCCAATTATAGTGCTCAAGTATGGGGATATACCAGAGTCGGTGATGGAGTGAAAAGCAAGCCTATTTTCTGCCATACTGAGGAAGACGGTAATCTACAGTCAGAGAAAAGTAGTTCTGATTGAAAATATGTTAAGGGTTTCATTTTGCCTTAGAATTTGCAAATGCTGAAGTTAATATCAATTTGCTGAACAAGTTGCATTTTTGCTAGTGGAAGTCTAATGAAAATGTTCCACTTTGTGTAGTTCCAGAAGCACCCGCTGCCATCAAGGTCATGCCCAGTTCCCCCACGTCTCTCACTGTGAGCTGGCTGCCACCATCTCGACCCAATGGAATTCTCACAGCATATCATATTTACACTAGAGTGCTGGAGGGTGGCAGTGAGCGGACTTCATATAAGAAGAAAGTGATTGCTGCCAGAACTCGATACGATGCCACCGACCTCCGACAGAAGGATGCCTTTGAGTTTTGGGTGACTGCACTCACTAGAGTTGGGGAAGGTCCCAGCACAAGAGTGGTCTATGCAACGCCCTCATCCAGGGGTTAGTATCAGCCAGGAATGGCAGCAAAGAACTTGACTGTCAGGGTGAAAGAAAAGTCTCCTATTTTATTATCACTCATTGAAGCATTTTACTCTTTTCATTGGGCTACCCTTCATCACCAAGGTCCTTGAGACAATTTTGCATGTCTAAGCAGTGTTATCTATTATATGCCTCTTGAAGGATTTCATGAATAAATTGCAAAAATCATAAATACTGTATTTTCCCATCAATAACCCATGATGCCGAGCATCTGTATACACACACACACATATGTATATACACATACGTATGTATGTATGTGTGTATTTATATTATATGTTTATATATATATATATAATATAGACATGCGCGTAAATATTAAATAAGCACGTAAAAATCATATTTAGTGTGTGTAAAAATATGTCTATATCCATGCACTAATAGATGGTAACAACCAATGAATACATGAAATCATAATTGCCCATGGCTATCTACTGTAAGTATATAGAAGATAGAAGCAAGATGTTTGAAATGAATTCCAAACAACAGAAGGATCAAAAAATAAACAATATTTACAAGCCAACACAATATGCCGCCTTATTGCTTTTTTGCTATGATTCTTAAGTCAAAACAAGACATAAGTTTTTGTGCCCTTTCATTTGCTATATATATTAACTTTCAGCAAACCAAATATAAAAAATAACGGAATGAATGAAATAGAATTTTCTTGTTTTGTTTGCTTTACTTTGCTTTCTAAGTATCGGCGAATAGCTGTTCTAGACACCCTCCAAGTTCTATGAAAGTGCTCCCTTCATGGTGATTGTTTAAAACCTGAATTAAGTTAAGCTTTTATAATTTAGAATATTCTCAAGAAAATTGCCCATGGAGAAGAAAATCATATACAGCGATGGTGTAACTAGAAGTCATCAATTTCGTGAAAAAAAAGGAAATCGCAAGGCTGACAGGATTTATCCATTAATAAATCTTTTAAATCAAAGTTATGTTCTAGTTGGGAAAAGTGGATGATGTCTGATATGAAAGACTACACAGAATCGGGAAGGATTAAAAGATTGTCTTATGAAAAAATAAGCCGGTGGATCCTGGAAAGTTGGCAGGGAGTCAGAGTGACTTGTGTAAAAAATGGATTTGAAAAAGCTTAACGAAATATATCAATGCCAGTGCTAGAAGATGAGGGAGTGTTAACTTCGGAGAGCAAACTCAGTGATGCACCTGAAGAGATAATACATGCACTTAATTCATTTAATTGTGGTTCAGGTGATGAATTTCTAATACGTATAAATGATGAATTCCTAATTTCGTATACGTTAAGTAATATGTATTATAATAAAGAAATATTATGTATTAGATTAAATGAATTATAGAAATTATATATTTCTTCTTTTTCACATGGATTTATGAGATGAAATAACTTTAAAAGTAGCAAATCTGTATAAAATAGAATGCAATTAGAAAGACATGCTTCCAGACTAATTTATTTTTGTGAGACTCTTCTTTAAATTATTGTGTACATAGGTATGTAAATGTTTGGATTTTTTCAATTTTCATTACACAACGCGCATCATCATTTTTTTGATAGTCTGAACATTTTTTTATTAATAACATTTGCGTTATCGATGGGAAAATACGGTATTTTTAAAATTGTATATAATCTTTGACTGATCTTCACCATTGGATTCCAGGAAAATTAAAAATCTATTACTATTTTTGTTGACAGTATTAATATTAAAATGGTATCTGAACCACTATTCCTTCTAAGCACCACTATTATATTACAACATATGGCAGTCCCAGCTGCCATTCTTTCATTTGGTCAGGTCATCTCCGTGTTAAGGAGGAGTTCAATCCTCCTACCATGTGTAGTGGTTGGGTCACCAGAACCAGAAAGGGCATGGATCCATGGGGAAGGGAATTCCATCTCCGGTAGCCATTTTGCAATCCAGCCTGATGGTGCTCTGTTCATCAGCGATGCACAGAGGAGATATGAGGGAAACTACACTTGTACCGCACAAAACTCTGAAGGCTCAGATCAGATCACATACACCCTCCGTGTCCAAGGTATGTTCCTTTGATGGATGACTCATGTGTATGTGTGTGTGTCTTACCCTCATTAGACTAAGGATGATTCCCTCTCAAATTTCTGAAAAAGGTTATTTTCAGGTACTTTGTTTATCGTATGATCGTTTTAAGTCATACTGTCATCTCTTAAATTGGAAATATATCGACTCCCCTTTGTTGAAGACTTTCTAGGTCAATCATTCTGTTACATGAGAGTGTACTTCTCAAATTATGCCAATTTTTAATTTATTTAATACAACCTATATAGCGAGTAAATGTAATATGTAATGTAAGCAACCATTTCTAGTCATCTATTACGTGTACATTTGAGTTCTAAGATTCCCCAATTGTTTCTTAGGATTGATAATAAATAGAAAAACTAGGTTAAGCATAAAATATGTTAGAATTCTTCATAAGAATAAAATATAGATGGCAGCTCCATAAATTTCACAGAATATGTATGGCTGCTGCTAGAGTGATAAGTGCTTTCAATACTCTGCATCATTTAGAGTACAAAAACCATGTATAATTATCCATTTTCTCTGTTTGTGTGGCTTAACCCCCATCAAAATTCATCATCACACAAGTGAGACATGCAATGATTGTGCTATGGATGTGAAAATGTTTTTATGGGTGTAGCAGTTCACAGAGGGCCAAACAACATGTGAAAATTAACCCAAGAAGCCTCAGCCATTGATTAGCCAAACTTAAAATATGTTTTTTTGAGTGGAGCAAGTTGTTATGGTGGACCGGCAATTGAGTGGCAATGACATTGCTTCTAAAGTTGGCATTTTCATGGGATCAGTGCAGACAGTCCTTTGTGTAGACCTAAAAATGTTGAAATGGGAAGTTTCTTCAAGGTACGAGCCCCAAATGCTGATCAATGAACACAAGGCTGGCTGGTATTAATTTCTCAGGTGATGTCTACCTATGATGATACCATGAATAGTGCTTTCTTTTTATAAATTTTGACATAGAATAAGCAATGGATACCATTTTTCAATCCAGAAATAAAACAATAGTCTGCACATTGGATAAACACTAATTCTTTGCAAGCGAAGAAATGTCAGGTTACTGTCAGTGATGAGAAAATGATGGTGGTCATGTTGGCCATGGCCGAAAGCATCATTCCCATTCATTATTTTCCAAAGATGCTACAGTGATGGCCATATCATATGAACACATTTAAAAAACCAAGGTCCTTTCAGCATTTCAAGAAAAACTACTGGAAATGACTGCATTGATCAAACAAAAAAAGATTCAAGAACATATTTTCATGTAAACACTTAATATGAAAAAGATAGTGTCATTGCATTAAAAAAAAAGCAGCTACATATATGTCAATGTTTATTCATCGAAGAAACCCAGAAATTTGTCATCACTGGGCCAAAATACCTTTAAGCTGTCTTGTTTCAGTGTTCATGAAAAAAAACTTGACAAAGTTTGCACGAAATTTTGTATTTTATATCTTAAACTCAAATGGTTATAAATATTCTAAAACTTATGGTAAACACAATGGTTCAATAAAACAATGAATTTTAAGTTAGGCTAGGATTTTTAGGGTAGAGACTGAGGGAAAATTAGTGATTCTATCCCAGATACCAAGTAAGAGTGTCAAAAATAAAATGCATGAATGTGAAACAAATTGTTTTCAAATTCTCTTGCAAAATGCAAAAATTCAATTGTTTGAATGCTGAGAGTTTAAATTAATGATTTCCTTCTTTCTGAAGGAGTCATTTTCATTGAATTTTCTAGGTGCATTAAATTATTTTTCCACTGTCACGTCTGTTTTACCATGACATCTATTCAGTTAAGTAACTCTTATAGTGCTATCTGATAATTCCTACCTCTCATTGATCAGACATAATCATATAATTTTTGGGAGCATTGTTAATTCATAAATGGCTTCCTAGCACCATTTATTGGCATTCCCAATTTAAAACCATGATAGGTTGATTACTATGTTTATGTTTTTTTATGTGTATACTGATAGCATGTATGGCCAATTGAGTTATTGAAATATTTATATATAGTTGCATTGAAAGCATAGGGTACATGGCTGTTGAAAAGATAACTTATCCAGGCAAAGGTTACTGGGAAGTAAGGTAGCTAGCTCATTGAGAGTATAATTGAAGGAGGTTAAGTGATAGAAAAATGAAAAATTTTATATAGTGGTATTTTATTGGGGATGAACTCTTCAGTTATGAATTAGGTTCCAACCCAAGTAACCTATGCTTTCAATATATCTGCACTGTGTTTACAACAAATGCATGCAATAATAATTGCATTAATTTTTGTTTATTTTAATTAAATAGTTGCACCATCTGCTCCTCAAATCCATGTCACGTCCACTAGTACAACTTCACTTCATCTCCAGTGGACAGCTGGGGACATGGGTGGAAGTGCCATTCGTGGA
Source organism: Hetaerina americana (assembly GCF_022747635.1). NCBI lineage: Eukaryota > Metazoa > Arthropoda > Insecta > Odonata > Calopterygidae > Hetaerina > Hetaerina americana. The sequence continues at coordinate 12,888,819 of NW_027286292.1, read as the reverse complement.
TACTTACTCAACTACAAGCATGAACCTGGGGAATGGGAGAAGAGAATTTTACCCCGCAGTGCAACTGGCTACAAACTAGAGGATTTAGCATGTGGAAGTGAATACAGGCTTTACCTAATGGCTTACAATAGTGTGGGAAGTGGAGCACCAAGTGAGACAATAATGGCTGCAACAGATGGTTCGCCTCCTGGAAAACCTTTGCAAAGGGAGTTTGTGACACCCAACACAAGTAGTGTGACACTCAATATGCGCCGTTGGGAGGATAATGGCTGCGAAATATCACATTTTGTCATTGAATACAAGGAATCTGCTCAAGAAGATTGGATCAAAGGTATTCAAAATTGACAATAGTATTTTAATGGCTTATTCTTCTCATTTGTAGTTTTAGAGTGATATTAGGCAAAATATGTTATAAATTAATGAAATATTTTTGATAATTTTTTCTATAAATGTCATGAAGGCTGAAGTGCCTTAAATTTAACCCAATTATTGCCCATTCAGCCATTCTATTGCGAACACTTAAAATATAAGTACATATAGCCAAATATCTTATAAGAATTAGAGATGTATAACAGATTTTGCCAGAGTATTGTAATTGTAAGAATTTAGACTATGAAATAATATGAAGCTAATTTGAAGGTTTTGATCTCATTTCAGTGGATAATAATGTGCAACCCAAAGATAACTTTCCCATCATGGGCCTCTGGCCAGCCACAGAGTATGTTGTTCGGGTCACAGCATACAACAGTGCTGGATCTACAGAGGCAGAATACACTTTTGGGACTCTTCCAATCTCTGGTGGTATGTAAAAAAATTAATTATAGCAGTCTCATGTGAAAAATTCTTAGTTATATTTTGGCATCTTCTCTAGATATGTATCCCAGTATTTTTAGATGGAATCCATTATACAACTGCAATCTGTTGCCCACTATCACCTGTAACAGGTGATAGTGGGTAACCCTGTCTTACTTCTCTTCCTAAAACTTCTCATGTGGACTCTCCATCCATACCTCTCACCAGAGCAGTCTGAGATATGTGCAGGTTGCAGTTTAGTCTCTTATCCCTCCAATCTCTTACTATTTTCTGTTAAATATTCATCAGTTTTTCCCAATCCACTCCATCAAACACCTTTTCAAAATCTACGAAATGAATATCCTGATTGTATTCTATATTTCTTTCTTATAGTGGCCTCATTGCTACAATGGCATAATGCATACCTCTCCCCTTCCTGAATCCAAAATGATCATGGCCTAAGTAATCATTTGCCCTGCTCTCCATCCTCTTGTTGATAATTTTAAGAACCACTTTAGTTGTGTGCGATAACAAACTTATTGTTCTGTAGCCCTCACATAGTTCAGCATTTACTTTTTTGGAATAGGAACAAACACTGATCTGACAAAGTCTTCCAGCCACATTCCTTTCTCGTAAATGCTATGAATCAAGCCATGAAAACTGTTTTTCCCACCTTTCTCCAAACCTTTAATTAGTTAAAGTTACTGTTGCAGCATCTCCCACAGTTTCTTTGGAATTTAATTAGTTACACAGGAATATTGTCTACCCCAATGGCCTTGTTTGATTTCAATTTCCTGAATACCCTTTCTATATTACTATCAACTAAGCTGTCCTCATTTACATCATATTCTCTCTCTATGTGTAGCCTTGCAGGCTTAATGTTTTATTGTACAATCACCTTTAAGATAGAAAGTGTGTGGTAATGTATATTTCTCCCTTTCAAATGTAGAGCATTTTGTAAAACAGGTAGCCAGGGGACTATTTTATCTTACTCATGTGGTCTTGTTTTAATTGAAACATATAGCAAGAAGGGCACTTTTTTGGAATAAGTGACGTTTCCAATGTATTGCTCTACGGAGTAGCAGAAAATATTGAGAATTCTATAGACCCATGAAGGAATTATTATTTTGCTATTTCTTTTAAATGGAGTGCCATGTGCTTTTATGAGAAGCAGATGACAAAAAAATCTTTGGTGACTCCTGTTATTTGATTTTCTTTTCATAAATGTAAACTAAGATTGGTTTGGTAGATTTTCAAGAATTTGATTCATTATCATGGGAACAAGTTCTCATTAAGCTACACTTAAACAACATGGCATTAATTAATGTTGGGGAGTTGACTGGCAGTTGAAGTCATTAATACCATCAGGAGTAAATGGGTAATTTTCTAGAGTTAATATTATCAGGGTATGGGGGCAGAAGGGTGGAGAAAATCCTAGGTTTGGCAATAGTGAAATACGCAAAGGGGTACACAATTTAACATACCTCTGATGGATGGCATAATCTATTTGAAGTGATCTTCACGTGGAAGCACCTCAAATAGAGATATCTCTGAAAATTATTCACTGCCAGAGTCCAAACCCTGACCCTTAAGGTGAGAAACCACTGCAATGGCCAAATACCTTAAGCCTACAATCAAGGGTGTGCGGCATGTGGGTTTTGAAAAGTAAGAAAAATAATAATTTTTAATTACACTCAATCAAAGATTGGATATAAATTTAACTATTTCATGCATTTCAGCCAATGGCTTATTATAAGGATGACTATTCATAACTTAAATATGCATGACTTATCAAAATGTTCGTGTGTTTAAAATGGCCAATAGTGCAAGGGCTGTCCAGAAAGTAATCTCCATTTTCATACACCATGAGAAGTAGTGGAAGAGCCCAATGGTTGCTGCATTGACCCACACAGTAAGTCTTGAGCTGCAGGAGTTGGAAGGTCAAGCCACTTGTCATTTGTTTACAGTAGCAATTCAAAATGAACAATACAGTTCAAATTCCCTCCAAATCTGAAGTACATTCTGTAATAAGGTTTTATTGATATAAAAAAACTTCAAAACTCCTGACATTCATCAGGAAGTTTGTTCTCTGTATGGACTAAATGTGATAAGTGACAAGAGTGGTGCATCAGTGATGTTGTTCATTTAAGAGTGAATACAAATTTCAAAGATGATTACAGAAGTGGCCACCAAACTGTGGTGAACAATGAACTGCACCTGAAAATTAATGAAAAAGTTCATGAAAACCAAAGTTTTATGATATTTGAAATATTTAGAAAGATTTTCACAGATTTCTATGACTCTGTTACTTGGAGATAGGCCTGAAAAGTCAACAAATATCCATGATGATGACTGAAGTGACTGCCCCTCTGTGGTAAACAATTAACTTCACCCGAATGTTTACGAAAAAGTTCGTGAAAACTGGATTTTTACAATATCTGAAATCTTTAGAAAGTTTTCTGCAGATTCCTACATCTCTGTTACATGGAAACACTGCTGAAAAGTTAGATTACAACATGTTTTGTGCTCGTCTTGACGAGGAACTTCAAGATGCCACCATCAGTAGGCTGCGATCTCAGGCAGCAGAATTTAATGCCCAAGGAATTGAAAACTAGTTCAGAGATATGACAAATGCTTAATGTTTGGCATATATGTATAAAAATAGCAGAGATATGTAATTTTAGGATGAAAATAATAAATGTTCTGTATTTATCCCAGTGTATTTTTTATATCATGATGGAGATTACTTTCTGGGCAGCCCTCATATTAGAAATTCATATTCTTAAACGAGCAGTATTCAGTGCCAATTAATATATTTTACTGGCTATGCATAAAATTAGTAAATTATACTTAATTGGAACTAATTTGCACTCTCCAACCTAAGGATATTCAATGCAAATATCAAATAGCAAACATCAGACTTTAGTGTAAATTATGCAACATTTTTCTATAAAAATGAAATAATATTTATGCTAAAATATTTAAGCATGGGTACATCATAAAGATAACCTGCAAATTGCTTCCTCAACTTCATTTCTCCCATTAGAAACTTACAATAAAGCATTTTTTCCAATTTGTTTTATCTCTCATTTTTAGGAACGTTTACTCCAAGCATAGTTGATGTGGATATGGAAGAGACATCATCATTTTATCTTGACATTGGGTTAATTGTTCCCATTGTAATTTCACTGTTGGCAATCATTGGAGTAATGATTGCTGTCATCATTTGTATTAGAAAAAGTAAGTAAAATGAAATATTAGTTCATATTTTTAAGCATCCCACAGGGTAACCTTTCTTTTCATGACACCATTTTATAATTAAGCTAAAATCTATTTTCCTCTCAAGAAAATTATTATTCTCTTGCATTAGGTTGTAGTTGAATATTTTTTAAAAAATGCCAAAAAATTTGTTGCTTGGTATCCATTTGTTATTAGTATGTTTCATTTTTTTTAATCGAATTGGGCAATGCAGATGAAAGAATTGCCCAGAGAGTTAATGCTTGGTAAAATTTTAAGATTTTTAATAAGTAAATAACAAAATTGGGATTTCCTTAAGGATGAAATGTAAGCATACTATGAGAAATGTATATCCTACACCACAAGGGAGCTTGACATGTTGTATTCTGTTTACTTGAAATGGAACTAAAAAGATTAGCCATCAGCGGAGATGGGCCTGTCAAATATTCACCATATTAATTTCCACATTTTACCTGTGAAGCTTACCGTAATATTTTAGAAATTCTTCTACATTTAAGATTGTTCATGCTAATTAATTCAATGCATCTCATTCTTTGTGTATTTTTATGAACCTAAGCGTAAGATTAGGGGATACAAACTTCATTTAAGAATTTTTTTCTTAAAATTAGACAAATATCATCCATGGTCGCCATTCCTGCAACAAAGTGAAAAAGTGAATTATGAAAGGCTTCGTTTTTGGCATACAAACCACACTAATTTTAACAATTGTTAATAGTGTAATCAAATTAAAAACCAAAAATTTGTCAATATAGGTAAATCTTTTATCCATAAATATTTCAAAACTTTAACTGCAGAAGTTAAATTTGATACTTGTACACACAACATTTTGTGAAGAGATTTAACTTTAGGGATGGTAGAAATCATAATTATTGATTTCTTATATTGAAATAAAGGAAAGCAGAATGACATATTGCTCCCCCATTTTCAGAAATCTCTTTTAATTTGTGAGATTTTCAATATTTTTATAAAATATCATAGGAGGATTATTTGCTATTAGGTACCACTGTACCCTATTTTTTCCCACTTCCATTTTCAGTTTTTGTCTTAATTCACTGTCGTATGCTCAAAAATTAAAATTATTATAGATTAAAAAAATTACCATTATAACTTATGATAATTTACCTGGAATGAAAATTATATTGATTTACCCTTTTCTAATCCTCAGCATGTAGGTATTTACAAGATTTATGCACATCAAATATATTCTGCAAATGATCTGGTAAAACCTAACACTTATATTTTTAAGTTCCCCAAATTTTCATGTGTTCATACATCGAGGTGTTAAATTCATTGAATGGGCATGATTTTGAGTTAGCACACCTTCAGCTGCTTGTTTGAATTAGTGCCAATCACAGCTATCCAAACAGTACCGTATTTTCCCATCGATAACGCGCGCGTTATCTGTAAAATAATGCTCAGATGGTCGAAAAAATGACGATGCGCATTATGTAATGAAAATTGAAAAAATCCAAACATTTACATACCTATGTACACAATAATTTAAAGAAGAGTCTCGCAAAAAGAAATTAGTCTTGAAGTATGCCGTTTTAATTGCATTTTATTTTAGACAGCTTTGCTACTTATACAGTTATTTCATTTCATTAATCCATGCGAAAAAGAAGAAATATATAATTTCTATACTTAATTTGATCTAATACATAGCATTTCTTTATTATAATACATAGTACTTAACGTATACGGACCTGAATCACGATTAAATGAATTAAGTGCATTTATTATCTCTTCAGGCGCAGCAATGAGTTCGCTCTCCGAAGTTAACACTCCTCATCTTCTAGCACTGGCCTTGATATATGGCCTTAAGCTTTTTCAAATCCGTTTTTTAAGCAAGTCACTCTGACACTCTGCCAACTTTCCAGGATCCACCGGCTTATTTTTTCATAAGACACTCTTTTAATCCTTCCAGAATATTTGTAGTATTTCATTCCAGACATCATCCACTTTCCCAAACTAGAACGCAATTTTGATTTAAAAGATTTATTAATGGATAAATCCTGTCAGCCTCGCGATGTCCTAATTTTTCGCGAAATTGATTACTTCTAGCTTAAACATCGCTGTGTACGATTTTCTTGAGAAAATTTTAAATTACTAACGCTTGAATCAGTTCAGGTTTTAAACAGGGGTACTTTCATAGAACTTGAAGGGTGTCTAGAACAGCTGATCGCCGATACTTACAAAGCTAGGTAAAGCAAACAAAACAAGAACATTCTATTTCAGTCGTTCTCTTATGCTTTGATATTTGATTTCCTGAAAGTTACTTTATAGAGCAAATAAAAGGGCACACAACCCTTTGCCTCATTTCGACTTACGAATCATTTCCAAAAAGCAATAAGGCGGCATATTGTGTTGCCCTGTAAACATTGTTTATTTTTTGATCCTTCTGTTTCTTGGAATTCATTGCAATCACCTGGCTCTAATTATCTGTATATTTACGTTGGATATTCGAGGGTGGTCTGAATAGTTCCAGACCTAAACGTGAAGATGGCAGCAAGTGAATTTCGATGTTCATCTGTAGGCACTCATGGAACAGTCGTTTGAATGAGTCGATGTGAGTGTTTTTATGAAAATGGACAAAATCGAGTATCGAGCTGTCATTAAATATTTGTTTTTGAAAGGCAATACGCCTACGCAAAGCAAAAATGAGTTGGATTCTGTGTATGGGGAGTGCACCTCCACCACATCTAACCATGAAATTTCGGGCAGCTGAATTTAAGCGTGGCTCTAAGAGCCACGGACCCGCAGGCAATTATGATTTCATGTATGCATTGGTTGTTACCATCTATTAGTGTATGGATATAGGCGTATTTTTACACACAGTATATATAATATTTACGCGCACATATATGTATATAGAAATGCACGGCATCTGTACAAGTTCAAGATTACTATGAAGCTGTGGGCGCGCGGTATCTATACAAATTCATGATATTTACTAAGTTCTGGGTGCACGTTATCGATGGTAAAATACGGTATATAGTATGGATTTTACTCAATTACAGCTCAATAGTTCCATCAAGAGCTTCTTCATTCTTTCAACATCATTCTTTGTCAACTTATGGAATATACTGACAAAGAATGGAAGGAAGATAATTTCTGCTATGCAATAAAGATAAGGCAGAATGGTAAAAATAAAAATATGGCATTCAATGCACAATATTCAACCCACAAAGCCAAATTAAAAATATTTAACGGATCATGAAAGATAGTATTAACTGGAAACTAATGAGTTATAGAAGGTTAAATCCTAAACACTTAGTACCAAATCAGCCCAATCAGCTGGGACCCTTAGAGATAATAGTGATCATAGAGTATGCCAATGGTGTCCATGAGGTAGTCATTGCTGTTTCGAGATAACCTCATCACTAGATAAAAACATTTTAAAACGTGGATGTTAAAAGAGAAAGGATGGAATTTAAAATATAGAGAAATAACTATAATACAGACCAAGGGCAAAAGGTTAGGGCAACTGGTTGCCCCTTCTATGACCAAGAAGACTCCAGAACTCTTAGAGGCTTTACCATTAGTTATGTGTCTGCTGGACAGTACAAACATTGAATTTAACCAAAAAGTTTCAACTTGTTTTTTCATGGTTATAAGTCTCAATTGGATGGTTTCTCTGGAGTGCTAAAAGTGTTTATACTTTACTAAAGTTTGTTCTTTCTTTCCAAAGGTATTATTTTTTTGGTTGTCCCTCATTTCGTAGTGCAGTTTTCTCATTATAGAGACATGCTATGAAAGCAACCGCAAGTGTCTTCATCAGAAAATGAGTAAAACTTCTCTTTTTATGTCCAAAGATCCTAACACAGCTCTGTTTTCTTTAATGCTCCAATTTTGTACAAGAAAATACTCTAATCTCCCTTTCAATAGCAGTTCCAATTCTCATGGAACATTTGACAATTACAATATGCATCTGATTAGGTGTAGGTCAAATCTAACCAAAATGGCCCATATATATAACCATCAAAGTTGATATAATAGGTATGGCTTGACTGCACAAATTTAAATGTCAGTTAAAGATATTTCTTCATAATCAAGCATTTACAGCATTTATAAATATCTAGAGTAATAATTCTTGTTTTTATATGATATTTATGTATTTATTTGCTTTTTAAATACCTCGGTTTGTTTTTTGTTACATGTTTTCTTAATACATATTTGGTAGTCTGGCCTGTTTGGTCATATGGTATGAAAATATTTTTTTATTATAACAATGAAATTATCTATGTTTCAGTAGGTTTTAATTTAAGTTAATTGAATCAATATTAGTTAATTGAAGTAATGAAATGAGAAGGTTTGGTTAACTGTGATATTATTATTGTATATCTGTGAGTATTCATAATTTCCATCATCTGCTAATAAGAGTGAAATTATAAGGCAATATTTTCCAAATCTGATAGCCGAAATTTTTTTATTCCCCTGAATAATTATCCATATTCAAGCTTATGGCATATTGTGTTTATGATATTTTTAATTTAATATATTTCCTAAATAAACTGTTTAATCTCATCAGAACCTCCAGATGAGGCTGAATGCACTGGAATTGAAGATGGACAGTCCATTGTTTCCATTGACAACAAACAAAATATGGCCCAAAGAGAGCAGTATTATGCTGCTGTTCAAAAGGGAATACCAACACCAGTTAGAGATGTGAACACCTTGGAAAGAATACCAGGTATGAGCAAAATTAATCGTTAAAATCTAGATTGTTATGATGGCAAATACAAAAGATGCCTGAATGATTTAAGCCTTTAAATGTAACATTTTATATTTTAACTCTGATTTCATAATTTAAATAAGTACATATTTATTTCAACAATGACTCAATTTTATTTTTCAGAATATGCAGAAGATATTTATCCATATGCCACATTTCATGTACAAAGCCAGCAGCAAACATCTTCCCCTGCCCACTTCCAAACCTTTGTTTATCATGATCAGAGACTTGCCGCAATGGAAACCATACCTCTGAAAAGTGTGAGTGGACTGAATGACATGTAGGCAACTTTAATGATTGATTAAAATTTATTCAAAGCAAAATTACACTCATCCGAGCTCATTAACATCTTGCTTCAAAAATTATATGAATGCGATAAAACTACTCCGCCGAAATTTGTGCGTGTGAATGGCGTTCCAAATTTTAGTTGGACTTTTTATCTACTTGAAACATCATTGACAGAAACAAAAGTATGCGAGTGATTGGTTTGAGATAACCTTCGTTGACAGCACTACTAGCTTTGAAGGAAATTGTTTTCATTTTTTTTCGTGTTGTAGAGTCCGCATGATGATTACGCCAAATTAAGGCAGAACAGAAAGAGAAAATGTTTGAGGTCGGAGAGTGAGGACTACGACAGTCTGGGCTCGGATTCAGACACTGAGAGCCAAACCGAGTCCTCCAATCACTTGTATGACCTGGGGCCGAGCGGGGACCGCCTCGCACACCAAAATGTGCCTCGATGCAACAGTACGTAGCCTGCCATTGTCCCACACTCCCACCACACCACCCATCCCCTCCATTACCTGTCCTTCAGAGATGGCTTCCATAGCAGTTCCCAGTTTAACTTCTTGTCCCCTTGATGATGTGAAAATTCTCTTGTGAGATAGGTCACATTCAAAAATATTTATATTCGATGTTTTCAGGCTTAACTTTGTGGAAATCCATTATTATCATTAAGGTTAAATACCAATGTATATGTCCACTAAATTATCATTCAGTAAAACTAGTTTCAACACAACCTCAGCTGAGGATGACGCCTATGCGTCAAAACTAGTTTTCCAGAATAAAAATTTAGTGGAAAGATACGTTGGTATTTTACTTCAGCAAAAATATTTAATTATGTTTTGGCTACTGCTGGCATGTATCAATTGACTTCGTTCATACTTTTACTCTGATATAACTTTTCATGTCAGGCACCTTTTGCTAAGGAGCAAATGCTGCCTGTAAATTCACTTTATTCATCATGCTAGGGATGGGATGATTCAAAATAATTTACATTAAATAAGGTTATTTTTATTTTACTTGAATCAGTCTTGGATTAAATTTTTGCTTCCTAGCTCCCTATTTGTTTACTTTTTATGTTAGAAATACAACATCCTTATCAATTTATTCATATTTTTACATAATATTTGAGTATTTAATAATGTTCATATATTGATTAGAACTTTTTTTAGATTTTCCATTCAAATTTTTTTCTGCATCATTTATCTACTGCATTATTGCATTGTTAAGTTTCATCGCTAAGAAGCTATTTCCACTAGCGCCACTTCTATAAACTAGGGGTAGGTCTACTCTACTAACTAAGGCTGGCTACATAGTCTTAGTTAGACTAGTATCCATGTTATCACTTAGTAAATAAGTTCAAATAAAAGATTGTGCATGCAGAATTTCCTTTTGGAAAAATATCATGGGAACAGACAAAGACTGGACAGCTCATGAGGATGTAATTATTCCAATATATTTATTCATTTTATGTATTTTTGCATGTGCTGATTGACCAGAGGTTTTCACTGCCAATTTCTAGTTTCAAGTTTATGATATCATTTTTAGTTTCTTTTGCTACCATTACAATCACTCTCAAATATGCCTTGACAGGTCAATAGATCCGAAAGGTGTTTGATTCAGTTTAAATAAGAGTGAGGATGAAATAGGGTTACTTTAAATTACTGATTGTAATGTACCGTTTGCTAGTTATGTTTTCACATGTTTGAGGTAATTATATGCACAATTTGCTTATTTTTTTAGACTTTAAAGCAACTCACTAGCTAAATTTTATTTGTTCCCTTGCATGTTCAAACTTTGATTATCATACAGTGAACCATCATTGATTAAGACAACATGGGAAAATGGGAGGTTTTTGGAATACCTATATGTTTTTATTTGCTATAAAGTCCCAATTTTATGACTGTCAGATGATATAGAATAAACGGGCCTACTGATTTTGAAAAGCCAGCAATTCCTGCTCTGAGAATGAACATCATGAAAAAAATGCTCCTTACTTTTACTTCTTTCTTACTACTTACTACCTGCCACATTTTGTAAATGCATTCTGGATCACTGGATTTAAAAATGAAGCCTGAATTTGGTACTTATTTTGTTGGACAAATGACGTAGTATCACATTTTCATTCTGGGCTGAAGAACACACTGATGGGTAGGTCTTACAGTGTCTTTATTTTCAAGTGATTAACACCACCACTTATAGCCTTATCTAAGAATATAGGGGAGGGACTGTGTCTGACAAAATTAAATGGCATAAGCATAGACTTGTACCCACAATTCTATCTCATGCAATCATCATGTCAATACATTTCATTTCACTTTTTTAAATTTAATATATAATTATAACACATCCATAATAGCACAAACAGGATCAGATCTGGGTTCTTTTGGGATTCTAGGTTATTTTGAAATGTATATTTGAGAGCTCCTGTTAAAGAATACCTATTAAATCCCTATTTGGAATTTCTTTGCTCTGGTGTACCTTAAAAACTTTCTTGAAAATCTTGTCTGTAGCCCATATGTCACAATCCCTTTGCATTCCAAAAATATAATATTTTCTTATTTATTTGTTTACAAATCTTTAACAAATTACTACACGTCAAAAATATTAATTTTAAAACTTTATTAAATCAAAATTACTTGAATAATTGTGTTATGATTTAATTCAAGTCTGTTTCACACTAACTACAAATGAAGCCATTGTTAACAATTGATAGAAAAATCAATCCTTAAAAGGCCATTTGATTGCCTAATGTGTAATTTACAATATTAGTGACATTTAATGATGTGCAAAGTATTACTTAGTTTATGAATTATATGCATTTTACCAAATAGGAAACTAGAAAAGGGAAAATGTGGTGTAGATATGGTCAAGAGTTTCAGAAATGGGTCTGATATGGTTTTAGAATATGATTTAAATACAGAGGTATTTGATCAGAGAAAAATATTAAGATAATAAATATAAAATATGCACTGAGATGTAATTTCTTCCGTGCTCATTGGGCTTGAATTGCTCAATTACTACTTATTTGTTGTAGATGTGCTAATACTACAGCCAAAACATTAAATAGCATTTGACATTTTCCTTATGAGGCTATAACATTAAACCTTATCCTTATGTAAATTGCTGGATAAGCACGCATGAAACCATGAATAAAAGTTTTCACTTTTACTGCAATATCACATGAAAGCTCATATGTGCCATAATTGCTATGGTTGCATTATATCTTGTGAAGTTAGTCTTATAAGGTAGTCATATTAGTTCTCATGTAGGCTTCCTGTTGTTAAGAATAAGACCATCAAAAGTAATCAACTCCAAGGTTGGCTTCCTAGGTGAGGGTAGAGCTCCCCTAAAGCTAGCCTAATGGCATGCGAAATTCACACACCAGGGTGGTGTGGCCTGATCATTTTCCAGTATTACCTACGGTTTTCCAGAAAGACTTGTTACCAGAAAAATTACACAGCCTGTGTGAAGCTAAGAGTGCCCAGAGGTGTCCCCTGAGAATCAAAGCAGACTCTTCAGTCAGTGGTGCAGGGCTCCACCCACTGAAATACCACATTTTGTTAGCAATGAGACTAGATGAATATCAGAAACAATTTTCAAACTTTGTCTATTTCATTTTACAAATATTGGATTTGAGTAGTACAATTGCATTGTTACTGATAACATATTTAGATCAAGGCAGTGGATTATGAGTTAGAAAAAGTTGAAAAACACCCTATTAAAATCCCATGGCATTAGAAATTTTGTCTATCTGGCAAAGACTCCCTCATTAAAAATTCAGAATCCCTATTTTAATGTGGAAAATTTGCTAACAGTGATATTTGGCACATTCATACATTGAGTCTTTATGAATCATTCAAATCACATCAATAAATCCTCTTTCCTTCAGGTTGATATTCTTGTGTGCTATATGATATGACAACAGCCACCACTCTGGGACACTTTTCATCTGTGACCCAAACCATGCTATTTTTAGTATTGGTAATTTTAGCACCAACCTTTGATGTTGTCAGGAATCCGACAATGGCATTGTGCTTTCATAATGCTCTGCTGATCTATTTAGTTTTACCTTGGGCATATAATGTGATGGCATATGCATCTGATTTTTATTTTGTATCTGTGTTACATTTGCTCCTCCAGGCAAATGTGTCTATTTCGCACTCTTTCTTTCTCCATTAGATTCTTTTCAGAGGTGATTCTTCTAGATTTTAAACATCTTCATTGCAAAAATTAGATTTTGTTTTTCTGTATGTGGTGGTTATTGTTACAAGTTCGATAGGAATAGTAACCTATGTTTTTGAGTAGTTGAGTATTGAAATGATAATGTGAGCATACATTTAGCTACCCAGTGTGAGTAGATTTCTGTTATAGTGAAATCAGTCCTCTATTCAGCATTGCATTAAGAAAGGGTAGTCTACCATTTTCTTCAGTCTCCATAGTGAATTTGATGGTAGCATGTTGTTTGTTCACATGGTGCAAGAAAAAATTAAGATCTCGGCCAAATGGCCATATAAAACCCGTGTCCTCCACCTAGTAGTCCCAGGGGTGGTATGTTTTGGAGGAATGCATGGTACTCTGTTCGAAATTCCTATGGGTTAGTCATTGCTGATGACAGAGGTGATCCCATGACCAATCCATCAATTTTTTGGAAATTTTAACCAATTCAAAGAAAACAGGAGCTCTTTAGACAAAATTGGGCCAGGTTAGGAATGTCATTTGTTGTTCTATAGTGGTGAGTTGTTTTATTAATGTACATAATGTCTTCTAAAAATTGGTAAAATAGAAGACAACATTGGAATTCCCAATTATAGTGTCTTCCTTGACAGGGATACTCTTGATAATCTCTTTGAATGGAAAGAATTCTTTAATAAGAAAGTTATTATTCTTTCAAGTAATAACAAAGCATTTCAATAGCTTATTTATGGGAGTGTTGATACTGCTGGTTGTTTCCATAAGGAAACCCTTTTCTCGCATATTTTTGTCATTTCACACATTTAGGGGGGAATGGGTGACTTGACTGTTGATTGAGGATTTAAGTATTATTGTTCCCATGGTGAATTGAATTGAATAATTTTGTGATGAGCACCTTTATTTTCCCCCTAGAAGTGGTTAAAATTTTTCGATAGGTTTTCATGGCACAGTGACGTCAAGACCAAAATTTTTCTCAGAGACATTTTCTGGGCCAGATGCTAAATCTCTGCTCAATTATCAAAATTATTTATTGATGCCATGACATTTTCAATAATGGATTTAAAAATCAAAAACCTCACATTTTATTTGTGAAGCAGTATGACTATACCATGTACTTTATAGGTAAAAGTAGCTAAGTAATCTCCCATCCATGTGACCATTGATATAATAATGAATTATACCCTAAATCATCCTGCTCTAATAGCACATCCTTTGGGAGGGATACTTTTGCATGCTTTGCCCTGACATAATTATTTCATACAAGAAAATAATTCAATATTAAACCAACAATAAGGCCTTAGGACAAGGATTTCATGCTTGTATAACATATTTCCCAACCCATTATGCCATGGTTAAATTTAGAAATATAGTTGTTAATATATTAGTCTGGTAAAATTCTAAAGCCAATTTATAATTCTCCTTCCTTTAGCTCTATAAATTGATGTGTGGTTACAGTTACAATTCCTTGCTCATACATATAGCACTATTCACTATCAAAAGTTATAAGTAACCATAATTTTGACATGATGCTTCAAGAAATAAAATTCACAGAAAGTTTCTTATTTGTGTTGCATTTTATATACCTTTCAAAAAATTGACAACAACATGACCCACTCTTTCAGTAGTAATATTTTCAACCCAAACAAAATTTATATTTTTTTCTTTCAAATTACTTATTGTTTCAAACCATCGCTAAAAAGGGGAGAAGAAGCATCAGAATCTACATACCAGATTCTTAATAATAAGAAATATAGCAGTTAGAAAACTCCAAGACATTGCTTCACTACCCCTTTTTTCATTTATACTCAGAGTTAGTTTGATAAATTGAATTAGTTCTAATTACAAATTTAAGCCGATTTTTCAATGGATTTAATCAGTGGATAAATAAACATGGCATTCATGGATTAAAAAACCTGAAGTTGATGCCTTTATATTTTCCTTTTTGTGTACCAAAAAAAAACAAATCAAGAAATAAAACGCCTACATTTGAAGCCTCATGACCATGTGTGATGCAACTCTAATAGGTGACACCACCTTGCTAATGATATTGTTCATGTTGCTGCTCACTGTTGTTGCATCATCACTGTTGATGCATCATGCTATAATGTGATGCCAAAGATACAGATGACTCTTTCTCAAGCTTGACTGACCCCTTGCTGACCCCTTGCTGACCCCTTTCAGATTCCCAAACCTGGCTTCCTCAGAGTTGTTGATGCCTGCCACCATATGCCAGTTGTGCAAGTATTCTGCTGCTAAACCTCTCTTATCCACTACTTTCCTTCCTTCTTGAATGAGTTGAGTGAAAACAAAATCCAATATTAATTCTTCATTCTTTCCCATGCCTTTCTCTATCAGCTGCTTGACCCATATGTGGTCCAGTCTCATGTTCCTCAGGATAAGAAATGTAGTGAACACATTATCCAATGACTTTCTGGTTTATTGCTGATTACTGGCTTGCTATTTTGTAGATAATAACTCTCAAACAGGGACTTCACATTCCTGTACTTCACGACAAGGACTTAATCTATAAATGCAGCATGATTAAATATCTCAGATATAATTTGAAATATCACAGGTCATTTTAATTGATGTCACATGAATGATAAGATTTTTCTGCACTATCAAACAAATTTAAGACCTGGTTTGCTTATCTCTAGCTCTTCATTTTTGGAAACTGAGGATTCATCAGAAGAGACCAATGGTGCAGCCATTATACATTTCTCAAATCATTTAGGCTCAAATATACCATAAGTTACCTCCAATCAGCTCAAATTCTCTCACCTTCTAAATCGTCAATTGATGATAAATGATTAGAAGCCATTGTGACCACCATGCCCATGAGCACAGGGGCTGACTGTTGAGGCACTAGTGCACCCATTATCCACCAAAATTTAATTTGAACATTTTTCCCCTTTTTGGTCATTTACTGACTTCCTCAGCTTCTCTGAAGCCTCTATAACATTTTATGCAATCACACCATAATTTATTTTCATAAAACATTGTTCATAATTTCTCCATCTCACATTCCTCTATACTTACTGCATACTGGGTCTCTGTTTTTGTCCCATAAACAGTTAATATTATTATTTTATTTCATAAAAATGTTATGGATTCAGCAGAAGTGAAGATAAATGTGCAAGCATGTCAAAATAGCTGGCGACTTAGAAGTATGATTTTATTTCTCTTTTTTCATTCATACAAAAAATGAGAAAATAAATTCCCTCATGTGTGCATGGGATCAACTCTAATCAGTCAATAAGTCAACAAAGTCCTTCTTATTATATGGTTTTATCTCATTTGTATATTTCTTAAATACTAATTTCATCAACTGTTTTGAAGGTTGGACTTGCACAATTTCAATGAGATGGATACATATTCTCTCTCCTTTATATGGAAGAGAGGCTTTTGCATTCAAGATAGATGAGCCAATCAGACACCTGACAGATGACACCCATCACTCTTATTTTAAGGCTGAAATTGCAGAAAAAATCACCACTACCAGAATGCACACCCGGGATAGACAGTGAATCTGTAATGTGCAAAATCATTCCACGTAGTAAAATTCCTGAAGAAAGCCCTCATTTACATCTTCAAAAGGAAACTGCAGAATAATTTATCTTCTCTGTTTTCTTTTGGCCATGATACCCAGATTTGTTTGCCTCATTTTCACATATTTCTCTACATCAGCTGTTGTATATCAATCCTTTCACTATGGCACGGTAAAATAATCATTATGTTCAAGCAAAATTGCTAGGAACCACCCCAAAAGCCATAATGGAAACGGAAAGCACAGATGCAGACAGGCTGGGGATCATGATGAAATGCCCTGAGTGCCAACATCTGGATTAGTGAGGGTTCACTGTATTACAATCAAGATTTGCTCAAAGGTAGTAATGTCATGTCTGTCCCACTTTTGAATCAATACTTCATGATTGTCTTAATTAGTTTAAAGGAGCTTTGTTACCCTCATTCAAAACCCTACCATTCATTTATTAGTTTCATGGTCATGGCAATGAAGTACTTATTTACCCTTGTTATGATAATAAAATCAAAAAATTCAAAGTATTATATATTCTTGCTTAGCAAATTGATTTTATTAGTTAAAAGTGTGATATTTCATTCAACCATTGAATGCATATCTCATAATTGCCATTGCTTAACCGTGCTTATCTTTGGGTCCCAAATTAATCTGAATTATCATTATGAAACTTGCATATTATAAAGAAAACCAATGCATTCGAATTCTTTGTATAGGGTGCGACAACATAACTTCCTTTTTTAAAGGGGGTTTGCTTTATAAAAATGGAAGTCATGTTGCCAGACCTTGTAGAAATTCATTTCTAACATCATCCCATCCCTAATGGGCCATAATATTTCTTAGTGTTATTTTTCTGGAAAATATTTTCACTTGTGACATTTGAAAGACAGTGCTGAAGTGATTACAAAGTTATAGCAAATAATACATTACATTATTTGACTGGTAAAATAATTCAATGCATTTAATGTCTAATCATTGCAATAGTAATATTGGAAAATGAGATTTTTCCATTGAAAATAGTTGTTATATGATGGATACCTAGCACATTTTACTGCTTTTTATTAGACTTAAGTTAGTATCTAAATGCCAAAAGCATTTTGTTACTTATGCAGGCTATTATGAAAGGCCTGAATTAGATAATACCTTGAGTGTCAGGAATATAATCCTACTCACTAATCTAATAACCTAAAAACAGAAAGAAATTAGAACATTTAAAAAATCATTTTTTCATTATTAATGGTTGCATCTCATTATTCAGCTTCACTCAAGCTGTATGATTTTTTTAGTACCAGATCTTCCTGGGTAGTCATAGGCCACACAGGGAAAGGAATTGCCCCCATACCCTTGTATGAATTTCAGTAGGTGACCTGTGCCCTCGCCAATCCAACCAACCTTTGGGTTAGAAAGTGTGGTTAGTGGTGACTTTCAGAAGCGACTGCACGGTCAGAAATGTTTTCATCCGAGCTCTAGCTCTTCAATTATACTGTCTGTATAATTAAAAGACAATGAATATTCATTTTTCATAATGATGTGGGTAGCAATTGATAAAAAATTTCAGATAGAAACATTCCTGATTATGCAGCAGCTCCCAAAAGCCACCAATACCAATCATCAACACTGCAAAAATCCATGTCCAGAATAATTATCATGTGGTTTTTTGTGTATCATAAGTAAAATAAGAATAATAATTACTCAAATCATATATTTGATTTCTTCTTGCATTAAATGGCACAACCTTGATGGGATGATTTGTTATATTTAGGTACTATAGCATTCTGATACAGCAACCTATTTGAATTAGAAGTTGTGCTCACAAAATTGGCATGGAAAACTCGTAATTTTGAGAACTATATGGTACTTAAAGTTAGAATGATGAAACCTTTGAAAGTTATATCTTAGTTTATTCATAAAAATAAATTCTCTCTAAAAATATGAGTAATTTCTCAAAAAAATTAAATTATATGTACCTGAGTGAGGAAACTATCTCTACCCTTGGGTGCAAATATTTTAGGTATTTTGATACTAAATCATCTTATGAATAGTAGTTCCTATTTCATCTATCCAAGTTCCAAACATTTGCTACCACTTCCTACCTATGAAACATATAACCACCACTTACAATACTAAACAGCATGCTATGAAATCAAAGCTACATACAAAGCAGTAAGTACTGTGGGCACAAATATTAGTTGTTAAAATTCTGTCTTCCAAATGTTTTGTGTTACTAATGCAATGATTTGCCATTAAATAAGTCCTCAACAGGTGGATATCAGGTGTCTTTATAATCAGTTAAGTTAATTAACCACAATGCATAACTGACTTACTAATAAGAAGTTGTTCTTCCAGACATTTTGCACCCGCCCCCAGAGTCCAGCACTTCCACCGAACCGTCCCCACTCCCTGACCGAAGAAATATGCCCAGATGGGGAATACCCAGGTAAAAAGTAAGACATCTCACTTGTATTTATTATATGGAGAATATCACTTTTTATTAAAAACTGTAGTGCTTAGTTTAATGCTTCTCTCACTGTTTATCCTTATTGAAGAGATACTTCCCTGCACATGGAAGAAATCAGATGTTTTATCATCGATGATCATGTATTGATATGTTCAAAAGAGCAAGTCTCTTCCCGCTGAATTATGTCTTCCATGTCACTTTAAATCAATTTTCTTATGTTTTGTTATCAATTAATTAGAGAATGCATAGTAGATACTGCATAAACATGAGCATATCATACACCCGAGATTGGTATTATCAGCAGATGAAAATCGTTTTTATTTCTCTTTCTTTCTCTACCTCTGCCAATGTTATGTGTAAAAGATGCTAAATACTGGTTACTACAAACTTTTCTGTCATTTTATTTATTGCATTTTAGCTTTCAATATTGATAGTAAAAAGTTCACATAACTTCTTACCTAACTCTTTTCTTTAGTACCTACTTCTTCACTGCTGATTCCAGTTATAATTACAGCAATTTGGTCTTTATACAAACCATATTTTGTAATTATAATATAATCATATGTCCTTTCATTTCAATGGGCAATGCACAGCTCAGTATTATATGACATTGCAAAAAATACCAGAAAGTGAGCCAATTAGCATCAGATAGGATGGAGGTCTGCAGTCAAGCAATCTTAAGATTGAGTAACCAATGATGATGAGTATTGCATCCTAAATTCCTCTATTGGTGATTAATGCCAAAAGCATATTTACATATTTCTTCAGGCTAATGGTGTCAGAATTCACATATGCATTGATCAGCCCTCTTCTTTGGGGTACATAATAATGTACTAAATCAACTTGGAAGTCCATCAGTATTTTCTCAGTTACCTTATATGCTGCAGAATATAACTGCCATTGAGTTTCATTTCATAGTGTTTGAGAGTAACAAGTGGCTTCAGTTAATGTCTACCAAATGTTAAAGGTCTTGCACTGTGAAAGATCACTTATTCTTCCTGCACCTACACAAGCATTTTAGTTTCTACAAGTATATGCTGCTACCTTATGGTGGGCATCTGAATCAAACACAATTAATACTTAGAACTCATTCCATCTGATTTACTATTGACATTATCCTTCATATTGAAATGGCATTTCATAATTGCCTTGTTGAAAGAAAACTGAGTCATGAAAAAATTGAAGTGATCGCTGCAGATGTGTTACTACAACTTGATTTATCATTTCTCAGAAATTTAAAGTAATTCTAAATGATTAATTTATTTCTCAGACTTGGGTTTGGACAAAAATCCTTAACTGCATAACCAAATTCTACCCTGCAGAAAGAATCTCTAATTATTTTTGTCAGCATAACTTTCCTTTCTATTTTTGTCCTTTGTACTTTTCCATTGTAAGGTTTTCAAATGTGCATAGGTACTTCTTCCATCTCCTTTTAGGTATATGCGTTTTTATTTGGTACTTCATTACTATCATCCCGCATTATATACCCTCTTCCTTTAAATAGTTACTCACCACCCTGCCAGTTCCTTCAGACTCTCCAGAGGTCAGGTCCTTTTACTTTTCTCCTCATTCCTTTTTAATTCGTTCCAAAAGGTGGCAATTACACTTTACGTTATTAATCTTTGATTCATTAACAAATTCACCATCACCTATGTAAAAGCATGATTTATCAAAGGGACCACTAAATTTTTTTCTGACAGTTAGCTGAGGCATACCAAAAATAAAAGATATTTGTTAGTTCTTCTCTGCTTATTCTTCAGATATTTCAAGATAAATGCTGCTCTTGCTAAAAAATCAAATGTAACTAAATAAGCTTAAAAATGCATGATTCCATGCATGCTATATATGTATATAAAGATTCTTTTAGCCATGTATGTATAGACGAATAGATTATTAGGATACATTATATATTATTTAAATGTATTTATGGTTCCATAAATGTAGCATAAAAGCATGCAAAAACTAGCAAAGGTGTGGGTGCATAGGGACCTCCTTGGACAATTTTTTATCCATAGGGGAGGACTTACTGAAAAAGACATTGTTTGAAGCTCTCTTTTCTAGACCCTATGATGTTTTGTTAAATGGTTCCACATAGTTCCCTTAAGAAGCTTGAGAAATAAAGGTACACACATAGGAAGGTCAGTGGTTTCTGTGTTCATGGATATGCCTAAATCAAATGGTAGGGCACCTGATATTCAGAGCTTTATGCGATAGAGATTTCTTTCTCTCCACCTTTTATATTTGGTCACTATTGACTCAGGAAATCATGGTGTTGATGGGGCAGTTTACGATACCAAGATTCATCATTTTTTGGAAAAAAAACAGTGGCATATGAACACCATAGGTGATAGAGAGCAGCCCTATCTTACCTCTCTCTCTAAAGCTTACCATCCATTCTCCTGAGAACCACCCTAGAGATAAGTTCATGAAATAAGGGATACAGTTAATCCCTTATTTCCTTGCTATTAACTTCCCCATAGTTGAATATCCAACCATAAAATTCTTTATCTTATTGTTTGCCGTATTCATTTAAACCAATTGTAATTGGAGAAAAGACAATTTTTTATAATTACAATCAAATGTACATGAATTTTTTACTATGTTTCCTGCTTTCTTTAATGGTGCTTTTCTATAACATCTCATTTCACATAATTAGTTTTACTCATACGTAAATAAACTGTTTCGTCTCCTTATAGTGAGAAGGGACTATTAAGTCTCAATCGCGTCTCAATAAAAGTTGTTCAATAAATAGTACTGTTTCCAGGTTCTTTCATCCCCTGTTTATGAAAAAATATTATTAGTAAGAGAACCATTTAATAGATTACTGAATTTTGAATTCTATTTCATTAATTTGTATCAAACATCTTTTTACATGTTTAAAATATCAAATATGAACCTCCAGAAGAGATTTGTTTTTTAAACTTATGGTGGCACTTTTATATCCTCCTGAAATTCTGCAGTACATCATTTCTTGTGAAATTCTTGTTATTTTTCATTTAAAAATCGTAGAATCTTGCATACAAAGATCAATACAATAATAATTTCCTTTCCTTAGCGATAATATGGGCTGAGTAACAATGATTTAATTTATTTCTAGTCATGGCCACTCAGGAAGGAGGGGCAGGCGAGCAAGTAACAGAAGCACTCTATCTGAAGAGACTAGCTTTGGGTTCCCAGCACGGCTGGAGCCACCATCAGGATTCTCAGATGGGCTCGAGCTGAGTGAAGCAGAGTGTGACCGAGATACATTGAGACATCTCAAAGGAAATCTCAAATCCAGTAGTCAGTTACCTTGCTCTCTCAAGGGTAATAATCGTGGGCATATGAGTGATGGCGATACTGGAATTACCCCTTTAGGAATTCCTGGAGGGATTATACATGAACAGAGACAGAGGAACTTCACAATAGCTGTGTGATTTCCCAAACTATGTGTGAGCCTTCTTGCTGTTAAAATATTCATGGAAAGTGCAGTTGTTGAGCTTCAAAAGCAGTGGCAGTGCCCTTGGATTAGCGATACTGCTCCACATGAAATGGTATTTTGAATATGCCACTGAACAATGGAAGGTAGTTCTCACTCAAAATTTAAGAGATGGGAATCAGTTATTGATATATTTTTTTTTAACAGTACATGGAATTATTCAGTGCATATGAGATGAAGATTTTAAGCCCAAGTATTAAAATTGAAAGGCAGAAGCCTTATTTGAGTTATTTTACAGTTGAATGTGCTTCACAATCTTTCACATGCCTGTGTGATTAATATTGTGTGAAAAATCCATATCACTGATAGTACTTGTTTAGCTTTTGTATGATGTTGAAAACCATGAATCATTTTTATTGAAATAATCTTCCTGTCAAATATTCCTCCGACATCAATGCAGTTATGCGCATGACACATTACCAATTAAGGTTTTCAGTTAACATCAGCATGTATATTCTTGCAAACTGATTTGTCTGATCTTTTTGAAAGACATTAATTATTCAAGATGAGATCTTTCTATGTGTGTGTGGCCAATTTATAATTTTTGGGTTTTTATGACACTATAGTACCTATAAGATGCATTTCTGTTCCTACAATGTTTATAAATAATGAAATGTACATTATTTTAAGCCCAAGGTGTTCATGAAAAGTGGTTACATAAATGGGAGATGGATTCTATAGGAAAGTCACTACATGCATAGTATTCAAAAGAGAATTTCAAATGAATAGTTATATTCAAAAACTTCAAGATTATTGTAATAATGATAAATTCTTTCCAGTTAAATTATCATTCCCAATCAAGTTTAAGACTAAGAATTATCAAAACATGAGCCGTTCGCCGAAACCAAAAGTATTATAAGCTATCAGAGCTAATTTAAATTTCTTTTGCTTATGAGGTGAAGGAATAAAATTGATGATTCCAAAATTTAATTGTATTTACAAAGATGAAAAAAAATTGTGATGTTGTTAAGAAATTTTTAAAATAAAAATGTTGAATATGACTGAAAATCTTGGAGATTCCAAAATATATATGGTCACTATTGTAAGCCTTCCTTTATACCTATAATAAGTACCTATATCTCTAGTTCCAAAGATTGTTATATTTTCAGAAAAATCTAATTCGATAAGTTTAATGAGTTTCAATTTAACATTCTAAGATGGTATGTATCACTGTTTATAAAAATGAATATTTTGCTTATCAGGTTGAAAACACCTGAATGAAAATATTGAAACAGTTATGGTGGAATGACTGGGCATATCATGTATTCAGGAAATTGTACTGTGTTCAGAAACTCAATTTCTTATTATGGGTCTGTCATGATTCATTTTCATAAGTTCATGGCATAATTCATGGTGTTATCTCAATTTTGTGTAAAAAGTTGTGAACCTTAGAGTGAATGAAACTCTTTATGTCTTTATTAAATGGCTCTCATTTAATATTTTTATGCATAGTAAATATATGTCATTAATGATCATGGTCATAATCAGTCATACTCACTCATCACTGGACACTAATATCAAATTTCGAAAAACATTTTACTGTATTTTCCCATCAATAACGCGCACGTTATCTGTACAAAAATGTTCAGATGGTCGAAAAAATGACGATGCCCATTTTGTAATGAAAAGTGAAAAAATCAAAACATGGACGTATTTTTACACACACACATCCGATATAGATGTATTTCTACACACACTATATATAATTTTTATGCGCATATATATATATACTATATATATACTATATATATATATATATATATATATATATATATATATATATATATATATATATATATATATATATATATATATATTTATTTATTTATATATATATATATTTATATATATATATATTGATATATATATATATTTATATATATATATATATTTATATTTATATATATATATTTATATATATTGATATATATATATATATTTATATATATATATATATATTTATATATATATATATTTATATATATATATATATATATGTAAATACAGATACGTGGCATCTATACATATTCAAGATAATAATGAAGCCCTGGGTGCATGGTATCTATACAAATTTATGATAACTACAAAGTTCTGGGTGTGCGTTATACATAAGGTGCGCAATATCGATGGGAAAATGTGATATATATATATATATATATATTCCCATTTATGTAAAACCAAAGAGAAACAGAGTACCACACTGAGACATGCAATTAACTTCCATTACATTGCAAGTTACCATTTCAGTTGAGCTGTGAAAAGGTGGGGCACTCTTCTAATCTAGAGTCACCATGAAATGTGGAGGCATTATAAAAGTGGTTCAATGGAAAATTAGTTCCCCTCACTAATACATAATATGAAGTGATCTACATATACACTGATCAAATTCTACTGCTCATGCCATAGTGAAATGAAATCTCCAAATGGGCAGTGGCTCTTACTTTCCAAATGACCTTCATTAACTCCCTTATTCATCAGAAAATTCACACACTTTTATTGTATTATTCAACACTGGAGACTTTTCATTGATGGGTTACTATAATTAAAGTCTAATTCTCACATGTGAATCCAAAATCAAGTTAACAATATTATTCACATGTTTTTCCAATAAATCAAACAATGTCATACAAAAGAAAAAAATGAATTTAGGACATGCTATAAGCCAAATCAGGTCAACTTGTTACTCTGTTCCATTTTGTATTACTTATTTTCTTAATTTAAACTTTCTTGGCACTCAATGAAGGATCTATTGCGTTTATCATGAAGTATAAAGCTCTTTACAAACAATTATTTTATTGTTTCTACCACTTTGCGAAAATAATGCTTGCCTTGCCAATATAACAACTTTCAAGAGCCTGTGCTATAGGTGCACCATATAAGCACAAGAAAGAAAATGCTTAAAATGGCATCGCATATAGGATCATTTGAAATACCAATGTGCATGCTCTCCTTACTGTTTGGGTATGCATATTTTGATACTTATATTTAAATTGAGATACTTATAAATATTACTGTAAATGCATTGACAAATCAATGCAGTGTGTGCCCATTTAATGACTTTAAATCATGGTAAATATAATGAATGACATTTCATTAGCCAGATTCTTGAAAAAATACTGGGTAGGTACTGTCTACATTTATCCATCCTATGTTTTAATAATCCACTTCCCTGTAAAGTGAAGCATTCATGAAATGCAAAAAATGTTCATACGTGATTTGTACTGAAACTGTAGAGATGATAGACCTTATTAATTCCTTATTTCATTAATTATGAAGTGTAAAATTCAATATATCCTCAGGATAAGACAAGGATAAATAACTGTTTTCTGAATTCTTCATTAATATCCCACTTCAAAGGAATAAATATACCTACTACATTTGAAACCAATCTAATATTACTTTAAAAGAGTGCAGTTTTCAGAACTTGGTGGTACTTGTGCAAAAGACTTTTCATTGTAAGGGTTCCTTGTCTAATAACTTCCTCGATGCAAGGGAGAAAGGCAGTTGCCACATATGTCCACATGCATACCAGCAGTTGTAATCCTTTATTTCCAACTTTGACAAACACTTTCTCTTATTCCCATTAGCTGAAGTACCAAAACTATCAAATGTAAGTATTTTGATTGTTTCATGCCATATTTGTGCTCTCCTTTTCTCTAAAGAACTCTGCCAACCCCTTCCAAACACATTTCCCCATCCATGATGTTATGCTTCATGCAGGTGAGTGCGAGTAGTTTATTTGATGTCCTAATTTTTTGCTAGTTTTAATTACGCATGATAAAAATATTTTAAGTGTCAAGTCCTTGCGTGTCCTTTCAAATATTTTCAGTTTCAACTTCTGATCTGCTAAATTATGTTTGAAGGTTACTGGAATTGTCATTCAGAATGTTCGTATCTGGATTCTAAGATGTATTCCAATTGAATTCAACAGTCTTGATATATTCCTGACTTTTTTTCTGGTAATCAGATGAGTTTATATGGGTTAAGAAACATATGATTACTCAGACCTCCCAACCTATCTACATTTAGTATGTGAATGAAGGAATATATAACAACATCATGAAACACCCTTTCCTACTGTGCCTGCAGTGATAAGAACCAGAAAATTTGAATTTATTTTGGCATTTCAAGTTGAGTTAATCATCACCAGATAAATTAAATTATGGGGTTCTTGTACTTTCTGGTGACGTTTGTGCATATTCAGTAGTCGGCTACCCATTCTTAAGCAGGTTGTAGGAAGTATTCCAAGGAAAGTGATATAAAATAATTTATATAAACTCTAAAGCAGCTGTGGAAAGAAGGGCAAGATTTTTTCTGTGATCCCTATTCGCAAAGCTATAGAAGTTAAGTAAATGTTTTATTTCTGTGAATTCAATCAACAGCATATGTCAATTAGCTATTTCTAGGAATCAGTCAATATTTTCACTCATTAGATAATTCTTGTATTCCACATGCACTGACAATTAATTCACGCTCGCTCGTCATGTCATATTCTCTAATTGATTGATAGAGGCCCCTTAATCACCTATTCATCGAGGTTTCACCTTATATATCCTTAAGTGCTTGGAATTTTCCTTTTAACTGAATGACATTGGGATTGTTAACTCAAGTATCGTATTTGCCAGTGTATAGGAAGCACTGGTATCTAAGACACATTATGTGACTAGAAATAAAGTTAGGTGCCACCTTATCATTACCAATCTCAAAGCCCATAAATATGTCTCTGCTGCCATTTCAGAGTACTTTGTCATACATAATCACTTGAATGCAATGTCATATCAGAATCTGTATTTTTAACAAAACTCTTCCACAAAACCTCAAAATAAAAATAAATTTGACGAGTTTTAAAAAATGTTTCATTCAAAAATGCATTCTAATATTTGAAAACAAAGTACCACCCTGTTGTTTCTATTTTTATTGATGTGCAAATGCAATGATTATGATGGTCCACAATTATGCATGCACAATGAGCTAGTGGCTATCCAGCAAGGGCCATTCTGGTTACTTTCACTATCCTGCCAAATTTTGAACAATAAACTTGCCAATGAGAGAATAAAGAAGATTTACGGCCAACATACACCCCAAGAGAGTTTACCTTAAAGTTAAGAGTTGTACCTATCATATCCAAATGGAATACATGATTTCATCAGGTTTCACCCTACTCAATAACACGTGCATGTATATTTTGGATACATACAACTTTAGATGTCAGTGGATTGGATTTCATTGTACTTGATTGCTCCCTCCTTCAAATTGAAGCAATAAATATATCATGCAACTTATTATTTTTACAAAATAAAAAACAACTATGGAAAAATTTATATGACCACATTTTTGCATAAAGGCAAAATACAACACAATACTTAAAATTTATACCATTATAAACCAGAAGTAGTAGACCCAATTTCAACTCATCATTTTGAATACCAGCTCATAAGACACACCCCATATTTTAGCCATATTTTGAGGGGAAAAATATGCAACCAATTTCTGGTTAGTAATTTCTTGGAATAAAATCCATTCCCTTTGGAGGTTTCTTCACATTGTCAGTGAAATTGATGATATTTATATATTTTTGAATGCACAGGCAGGGAGTATAGTATATTCAACAGCGAATCACATTAATCAACCAGATGGCGGTTTTGATGGGTGAGGGAGAGTCCACCTAATGTAAGTCCAAGAGTGTATGAAATTCTCACATCAGAGTGTGGGGGAAGTTATGTTAATGTACCAACTGTGGTTTCCCAGGATGATTTGGAATACAAAAAATCACATGCCTTGGGTGCAGCTGAGGGTGTCCAGAGGCATCACTCAGAGTTGCAGTCATGCCTTCTGTTTCACAGTGGCTCACTGCTGTGCCCACCAGGCTACCATGCCCAATAGTATTTAATATTTATCAAATTTTAGGGCACAATCTCTTTTAAGTTAATCTTCATTATTTTCAGTATTATGGGGCATGTGTGTTTTATGTTTCATTTTTATAAATTGGCATTGATAGGAGAATGAAATTAGCCATTAAATAATGATGTGCAATGGGGCTTCATTGTTTATAATCCAACTTGAGAGCCTTTTACCCTTCCATATGGAATTTAAGACTTAATATTATGGAAAAAATAGAATAAACTTAAAAATGAAGATTAGCTTTTGGTGGACTGATGGAATACTGCTATTGGTGAAATGACATTCATGTCCTCAATACCATAAAAAACCTAAACACAGTAATCAACCCAAAGGTCAATTTGGTTGGTGATAGTAGAGTTCACCCAGTACTAAGCCCGATGGCATACGAAATTCACACATAAGGTAGGGGGGCCAGTTCCTTTCCCTGTGCTGCTTATGGTTTCCCAGGACAATCTTGTACCTGAAAAATCACATAGCCTATAGGTGGAGCTGCAAGTGCCCGGAGTGGCTTGCCCAGGAATTGAACCTGGGGCCTCTGGTCAGTAGTCCAGCGCTCTACCCCCTGGACTACCGCGACCCACGTCCTCAATACATATGTAGAAAAATTCAAATGTTAATGAAAAGATGTATGATGGCATATGGAAAGTAAACCAGGGAGTAGTAGGAGTTACAAGTATATGACCGGCTATGTCATATGCTCACATCACAGGTTTTTGTCCCTGCCATAGTCTCCCCTGGCCCATAAGAAACCATGCAACACAAGTCAGTCACATAATATGCCTTTTCCAGGAAAGGTTTTGCATACACAACTTGTGAAACTCTGGAAAATTGGGAACATGTAAGGAATTAGACAAATCCTTCAAAATATTTGGGAAAAGGACCAATTTTTTAAAATTCTAGAATATGATAAACACTTTCAGAGTTCCTGATAAGGAATATTCTCCTCTAAGCTTCAAGACCAAATCCTGTTTAGAATACACTAGGCCATAAGTGGGATAGGCCACTATGCATGCAAACTCTGGATAAAACAGAAGATCGAGAAAAACAGGCCATAGTGATACCAATGTCATGTTCGATGATGATCAGTAACTTGCAAAAATTGGGCAGGTATGAAGCATTCAGGATTATCAGGACAAGTATTGAATATAATGGGAATTGGAATTATGTATCGATAATAATAGCTTAGTCAGTGGTTATCCAGCCCACATGACACAATTGCAAACCATTTACATTAACAATAATAGTCCAATTTTTTTATTAATATTCAAGTTTCTCATATTTCCCCCTGCATGTGATAAAAAATGTTCAAAGGCCAATTTTTAATTATGATTGAATCTTTCTGGAAGAAAAATTTTAACAGCAAGAAATATCTAACTTCATTACCCTCCCCATGGACCCATTACCTTATGGTGGTGAAAGGGCTTCTGCATTCTAATGACCACTAGAGATGTGCTTGCTGAGGCAATGATATCTATTACTCATAGTAGGAACGCCCATACCAGTTAGGTGAAGGGAAGGAGCCCGCCAGTCTGAACAACGTCTGTTCCTCAGTGAGATAACCACGAGACCCTTAATTTCTTTCTGTGCAACCAAACATGAGCAAGACCGAATTTACCAATGGGATTAAATGGCTCCCGCCAGCATAGCTCTTGGGGTTAGTGGAACACGAAGGTCCTCCTAACCCGGCAAGAGCCATTGGAGGGGATAGTATATAATATTCGAATTATTTTATTCCTGATTTGAAGATAATGGCTAATTTTCAGGCCGTTCGTGAGAGCTTTTCGTCTATGAATTATAAGAAGAAAACAGTTTACCTAATGTAATATGCATGATTATGCAGAGTGCGGCAACATAACTTCCTTTTTTGGAAAGCGTTTTGCATTTGAAAAAGGAAGTTATGTTGCCGCACCCTGTAAATTAACACTTCGTATTTCGCGGTGGTGAACGTTCGATCATGATGTCCGACTTACACTTTGTACGATATCAAGGATGAAAGTTTCGACTGATCGCAATGACATAGAGTGAAATTCGAGCCTGCAAGTTTTAAATGATTAAGTGTGACCCTAATAGGTTGGATCGACGTGATTTGACTAATATGTTGACACGATGATTAATACACTGATATTGTCCCCCGGAAAGCTCACTGTAGCAGTATTTGTGCAGGTTTTATTCATAGTTTCATTCTTGCTCCAGAAATGAAAATGGTAGTGCGGTGTAGGCAATTTTCACACAAGCTTTGATAAAAGCATGCTTACGGCAAGAAAAAATGTTGAATGTGGTTCCAGTTTCGCAAATTAAAAACATAATCTGTACGTTCTAAGTGGCTGGAAAGTAACGTGTGTCTATGTTGCCCATAAGTAAAAAGTGACATTTGTATTTGAACTCCCCCAATATGAATTTGTGGCTGAAAATGGTAGTTAGAAGATGCTCTGGTCCCAAAAGAATTGTGGATTTTACGAATACAAAGCGAATGAAATTGGAAAAATATGGTAGCTGTACCTTGAATATTCAGTGCTCACGAATATTAAAGTGAAAAACTATGATGCATTCGTCTTGTTTTCTTGAGGTGGCGATAACTCAATCTGCATTAACCGTGGATACGCATATAAATCATTAGAAGACTATTGTTGTTCGTCATTATATTAGTTTTTGCCTCCATTTCAGAAATGACAATTGTACAAAAATTTGCATTAAACATTAATGTTAATATTGTTATTATTATTCCTTAATTATAATTGAGAGTATGAGATTTGATGTGTAATATGTGAGAATATAACATTTCCACTTGACACTGATCAGGGTCTTAAGTGGCGTTGCCCTGCAGACTGCATTAGTATTGTTCATCGGTTGTAGCTCATGGAAATTTTTCAACCTGACGTTCTTTGTGGCAGTAGGAGAACGTCCTTCGCACTGAATGTAATCAAGTAAAGGCACATGGACCCCGAAAAACATGTTCTGTACCCGATATCATGATAATTGCATTAAAATTGTTGCTTTTATCAACTATTTTTTACGTTTAAAAATTGATTTTTGTTGTAAAAAATAACTATAAATCGGCTTGCGGAGATTAATTAGTCTCGTCTCTCTTGTGGCAGTGTACGTCCAAAAGGCCTGCAGATGACGTTCATAATAATTTAAAAAGATGAAATTATGTCAGCCTATATCTTTAAGATAAAATAACATTTTGAAACGCCCATTGCAGTGAAATGCTTCACCTGTATTAGTCAGATTCGTAAGCACGAACCACCCGTCCGGAACGAGTCTTTTGAACGATCCGTTACCAATGGCAACCAATTGTTGGCAGTACTCGGGGTAGCGTGGCGTGAAGCACACACTAAATCCTAATCCCGATCAAAATAAATTTGAGAATAGACCTGCTCTAAAAAAATTGTTAGATGAGGTGAGTGTAAAATTGTTTTTTACTTTGCCTTCCTTTTCGAAGGTTTTTGTACCGTCAGTTCTGCTACCGCGTACTAAAAAACTCCTTCACTCAGTATGAAAATAAGGGCGTATAGATGAATTCAGGTATTGAAGTCACAGATGTCCATTTCAGGCAATTTTATTTTGTTTCACACAGTTTCTGATATGAACAATCATTTCATCTGAAAAACTGATGTTGCTATGAAAACTGATTTTTACGCTATACACTTGCATTTTTATAACTTGTGTTTGTATTCAATAACAATCAACATAGTGAGCAGAGAAAATACTCTTTAGTTCGCATGTCCATGTAGCTAATGGTTTGAACAAACTAAATGCAGTCATTTAAAGGTGAGGTATTCTTCATCATGCGCTCTAAATATGTAGTCGCAACGTAGTAATACTTTTGTCAACTGTAATGTCCATTCGGTTTGATGGTAATAAAATTGTTACCTACAACCTTCCATATTAATCGGACATGCCCCAAATGCCAATTATCTTGACAGCTGATATGCCCACATACATTGGCTTATTGAAGATTGTGTTGCCCCTACAGCAGTGGTCCAATAGTTCTGCAGTAGACAGTCATGATTCCTCTACTTGTCATAACATGAAGGTTTGTTATTTGTTTACTGTAACATCTGGTACACTTCTATGCATCAAGTATCACCAGGTACATTTAGTCCTACATGAGAAACATAATTAACTGTATCCTCATTAAGTAGTAACATCTATTTCCAGAGAAACCTACCTTAAACTGTAGAATACCAAATAGTAATAATATACTTGAAGTTGTACTTTTTCATTCCCTTCTCCATGTTTGCTAGTATTCTTGTAAGTTCTTCTTTCTTGTTAGTATGTAAGTCAGTAGTAAGTATAGGTATGTTACCTGCATATCACAGCGTACATGGCCATTCTCCTTGAGTTTGGGCAACTGCCTTTATCTTTTGCTTTTCACTTAAGACCATGCTGTCAAAGGATTTATCCAGATCAAAGAATGTCGTGTACGTTGGTCAATCGTCCTGTATCCTCCTCTCCAGATTGAGTCAAAGTGCAGAAATAACTTCTCTTGCTCATTTTCTTCTAAATCTTAATTGGTCTTCATGCAAATTCTCCTCTACTTTCATCTCCATTCTTCAGTATATCAGACTATGAACATTGATGTAACCATTTGACAATTACATATACCCAGGCCCTAGGTGGGATCGAACCCGTGACCTCTGGGCTTTCAGATAAGGACGTTACCCTACTGCCACTGGGGGTAGCCAATTATTATTTATATCAGGCTGTGTCAGAATCTTATTTCCTGAATTTTTATTTGTTTTAAGTTTGGTCTGTATCTATAGATCAGGCCAAGCTGATCCCTGGTTGTATTGTTTGCCTATGAGTCCTTAACTTCTAAAAATCCCACTGTGGTTCAGTTTCCTTCAATCTGTCTCACTCCTATTGAGTCATCATTCTCTTCTTCAGCTTCTTGAATATCAGATGGCGCTTTGTTAGCCCTAAATAATGGTTGCGGCCAATATCTGCCCCTGGACGGCTTTTGTAACCCTTTGTTTGGTTATTAAATCTCTGCTTCCCAAGTGTGTTGTCAATTTGGTATCTTCTTACTTCTCCTGGCATCCTCTACTTGTAATGTCTTTTTAATTTTGTTTACTTAAAATATAATCAAACATATTATATATGATTGTAATTTTTTTTATTTGGCCAGTTATAAATTAAGTAAAGGCTTTACCCTGTTAACCCTGGTCTGATTTCATACCTTTGTTACTAAATATTTTACCCACATACCTGGAGGACACAGTTTATTGTTGGCATTACTATCTATTTGCATTCTCTGGCTCTCTCTATGACCCTTTTCAATTATTTATGATGCACAACTTATTATCTCTCCAAAAGCTAAAATATTAAAATGGCAAATAATTCTATTAGGATTATTACTACTGTCTCATTCATTATTTGAAATAATTTAGTTGATCCAAAAGAACACCTTGAAAATCACTATACACACGTCCATACTTTTAAAAAAAATTTTAAGCTAACTTTTCACTTATTGTAATGACAGTTGGATTTATTTAGGCTAGCAAATGACTGCTTTACTTAAATCATTTGAGCCTAAGGAAATTCTCATGCTCCCAATAGGCTTTTAAATATTTACTCAGACAGCATCACATAGCATTTGGTCAACCTTTTCAATTACTTCTTGTGATTCTAATATATCAAGAGAATGCTTTAGTTTGTCAGTAACTGGAATAGGTAACCTCAGTGCTTGAAACCCAGCTTGTTGCATCTAATAGACTATCAATATTACGTACTTACCTGGGAACTTTCTATATCCCTCAAATTTACCATTATTTTTCACAATGTAGAAATGTTTAACTCTACATTTTACCTCATACAAATGTGGCAACTTTTACTAACATGCTGAGCATTTATACAAACACATTAAAGTGGACACGCATACACTGTAGATTGGCTGGTCTCTGCAGGTTCATACTTCTTTCCACTTTTCCTTTCATCATTATCATTTGAAATTTGATCAGATTCTAATTTCAGAATGTCAGTAGAGAGAAGAGGTAGCAGTGGTAGAGAAATTAGTGGGAAGAAGAAGGATAAGGTAAGTTTGCAGCTATTTATAGCCACTGAGCTAACAGTTATTTATAATAAAAATAGTTATCAAATAGTACTGTACATTCAGAAGGCCAGCAAAGTTCTGCTGAAGAAAGATGCTTGGCCGAGGAAGTTCATTGGCTTATTTTAAGATAGTAAAATCAGATTTAGCCATGAGGCACAGTAATAATCCTCTTTTGCAGGCAAAGGAGTCTTCATTTGAAATGAGTATGAGCGAAATTAGAGATGTGGACCAACCATTCCTGAATGTAATTGATGGCTTAGTGTCATTGAAGTACTATAGATTGATGGAAAATAAGCTTTCCATGTTATTGAAAGAAAGAGATGCAGTAATGAATTCCCTGAAGAAAGATATTAGAGTGAGTCTTAAATTAATACTGGTCTCACCAAATTATAAACCTTGTATGTCTTTTACTACAGACAAATGGCAATATTTCTCAAAATCGCAATTCGGTCCTGTTATTTACAAACATTTTGTTAGCTAGAAGGTGTAAGAGTGTACTCTTATTATTTCACTAAATTTATCCTTATTTTGTCCTTGGGTTCTCCCAGCTCCTATATTAACCTCTGGAATCCTCTTTTGTTGCAGTGGCAACTCCATTTAAGTGTACTCAAGAGGGTCTCTTTGTGACTAAAGTATGCATATCACCATCATTGCATACCAGCAAGTTCACCAGTTGTGTTTATTTTATCCTTTCCTTTCTATTTCCCAACTACATTTTGGTCATTCATTTGTCCTTTACGGCTTCAGTAATAGCCTTTTATTTTGTCTTGTTTTTATTAATCCTGTTGGCATTTAAGAGGTGTGTGTGATAGTATAGGAGAGTGTATCAGTGTATGGAAGTATATTGCAGTCTGTTCCTGGCTTGAGGAACACCTCCTAAACCACTTTGAGTAAATGTGTGATTCTTATTGTGCATTTGGTTTGTTGATTCCTGTCATGAGATAAAATTTTCCTCCAAATATTCAGTGTTATTTTGACCTATTAGTATCTTACTTGTATGGGCCTTAGAACACCCTAGCAAATATATCCCAAATAGAACAGAGTATGTGATCCTTGTAGCTTCCTTGGTGAGGAAGTAACATTCATGTGAACAACCACGAGTATGTGTGCATTTCCTGTTAGGAGTGATCCATGGCAAGGGATTAATTTATCCATAAATAATCCCACAAGCATTTAGGTACTTTCCTTAACAGCCTAAGAGTTTTTCTGTGATTTTTTGTAATTGATGAACTCTGGAAGGTATCCATATTCAAAGATTTTGTATTTTTCCACAGACTATTTTTAAGATACAACTCATTTCATTGACTTGTGACATCATCAGGTATGAATTTCATTTGAATGCAGCCCTGGAATATATATGCATAAGACAGAGGAAAAGGAATCTGGCTATGGTTGGGGGATGAGGAAAGGTGGGATGTTGAAGGTGGGGGTCAGGGTTATTTGGGTAAGGGAAGGGAAAGAGGTGGTGGTGCCATGGCTATGATATGGCATGGGGGTGGGGTGGACTATGGGAAGTGATAGAACGATCAGGTGTGTTGAAGGGTTGATTTCATTTTTTCCCTCAAGGTTAGTTTCTCGGAAAGGAGTAGGGAGGGTTGTGGGTTCAATTGCACGTTACAAAATCATTTTGGAGTTTGCCAAGTGCCTTCTTACCTTGATATGCATGAGAGCATCCATTTTTAATCCTTTATGGAGGATATGAAGTATTTCAGGGAAAAAATTGCTATTGTGGTTGAATTCTGTGAGGTGTTTGGCAAAGAGGGAATTGGAGTTCTGATTTATATGACTCCTAGCATGTTTTTTGGCTTGTGTCTTGAAATTTCTTCATCTGACTGACATAAAAGAAGTTGCAACTAGTGCACTTCAGTTTATGAATGCCATGAGAGTGACTTCATGCATGTAACAAATTTAGAAATTGTATATTTCTCTCTCTGCTGAAGGCTTATATATATAAGGGACTATCCGAAATCCCCATTCATTCATAATCATAATCTTTATTCATCCATGCCATGGAGATATTCATGTGGGTGTTATCAAACAAATAATGATAAAAAAGATGACAACAACATTTTTAAAGTACAATAGTTTTGTAATCCAGCTCAAAATTCTCATAGATAGGGTGCAGTGGGTTGGTGCACAACCATTTTTCAATTGCATTGTTAAACCTTATGCAGCTTATGGAATGGGCTTTGCTTGGCATCTTGTTGAAAAATTTTATTGCCAAGTAGTCAGATTGATATTAGGTCTTTGACAGCCTAGACTTGTTTATATCAAAATTGTGTTTCGCTCTTGTGCCATGTCAGTAAACTGATGACCAGATTGGGTATAGATTAGGTTTTGTTTAATATGCATTAGTCTGAGTAGCGCAAGCAGGCTGTAGATAGTTAAAAGTTTCAGGTTTTTTAATGTAGGCATGCAATGCTCACAGGATTCAGAAGTGCTTAGAATCCCCATTGACTTTTTATACAGTATAAAGTATTTCCACAGTTTCATGAGCATGTCTCTGGAGACTAAGACCATAGGTCATAGATAAGTATGCTCTGAAAGAAGGCAAAGTAGGCTACTCTCAAGTAGTATTCATTCAGATGTGTTTTAAGTCTCTTTAGCAAGTTCAAAACCCTGGAAAGTTTTTTACTGACTTGGATGCTGTGACCTGATGGCCATGGCATCCAAGGTTTGGTTATTTTTTGAAAGTTAGATGAAGGACTACTGAAAGGTGGTTTGATTAGGGCTTCATGCTTGCCCCTGGTATAGAATAAATTTTCCTGCAAACAACTGCTTATTTTTGTACATTCTTGTAACGGTGTCATTTCTTTGCTGCTTATGAATTGATCTCTGGCATAGGATTCATTACTTATAAATTACTGCTTAAGATTGGAGTGTTTTGATGTATTATTTGAATGAATTATTTATTTACTATTGAGTAAAATCACAATTTGTGACAAATATTATTATAAACAAGAAGTTCCCCATTTTGATTATGAATTTATTAAGGACAGAGTTAATCACTCCATACAGTGTCTATCTTGAATAGCATAGCATAAAATGCCTCAAGGCATAACACCAATGATTATGATGCAGGAAGTAATAAATATAGTATAACGCTAGCGGCACATGACCTAATTGTAAGAAGTTTGAATGTTTTTTTCCTCTGTTTTTATGATCCAGTTTATTCTAGTTTTTTCACTGCCACAGCATTTAAGTGCATGTAATGTAGTGGAGTTTTTCCAAATTGTGTATTTGAAATATTATTGTGTTAGTATATACTTTTGAATATATTATGACCTAGTTATTAGTGTTAAATTGCAGTGAAGTCAGCTCTAAAGCTGGCAGATATTAATAATGATGTAACTTTAAGTAAGCATCCCTTTTGTGTTCTCAATTGAACTGGCAATGAGCTGGAATTATTTGGTATTACCTATATATAATTGAACATCAATATCTCATTAGTAGTCACTATAACTCTGAAACTATAATTTAATCTTAGATTCTTGAGGGTGAGAATGGAAAATACAAGGCAAAACTGATAGAGGTGAAGGAGAAATTCAAAGAGGCTACAAAAAATATTATTCTGGCTGAGGAAGCATATGCACTTCTAGAGAACAAGCATAAACAACTACAAGGTATTTCATTTTCCTTTGTCAATTATCAGATTTTAATGAATTTAATATCAACTGAAATCAACTTTTGAATCAAATATGTTATGTATTTCCTCGTAAGCTTTCTTTTGAAAAAAATCTCTCAATTATACCAAAACATTTGAATTTTTATCACCCATCATGCTTGGAGCATTTATTCTGAGGTTATGTTTTGTAATAGTGTATGAAGTGTGTGTAAGTATTTCTTGTATTGTTATCAGTACTATTCCTAGTATAGCATATCCACAAAGTTCTGTAGAATTTGCTTGGAATTTTTGCTTTTTGGTAGTTTCCCATTGCTTTCCACACAGGCAGAAAGATGCCCTTAATTCAGCCACCCATTCTAGTTTGACACTGTTTGGAGCCACCTAGTATGAATCAGATGCTGCATTCTGGGTGACTTAGCTCCTCACCTTTCACCTTACCAGCAAGGGTGCCCCTCCTCCACCTCCACCTCCCACCACAACAAGGTGGTAACCCACGTAGGGCTTACTGCCACAGTATTATTCCTAAGAAGTTCATGGTATGATATGGACCTCTGTGTACAAAATTCTAGTAGTACATATAGCTTTCTTTTAAAGTAAATTCTGGAGATAAAGCTTTCATGAAAATGGCAATTTTTTTTTCAAAAAAGTTTAATTTTTCAACATAATCACCTTTTATATAAATATATTTCATCCAGCGGTGTTCCATTGCTCTTATCCCATCTCTGTAGTGTTCTGGAAGTGCTGCCAAGTACTCTTCTCCAGGTCCAATCTTTTCTTGATTGGACAAAAACGTTGACGAGCAAGGAAAATTTTGAGTTTTCAGAAGAGATGAAAGTCCCCGGGAGCCAAATCTAGGGAATAGGGTGGATATTCCAGCACCTCATATTGCAAACCCTTAAATTTTCTCATTGCCAAGACACTTCTGTGGGCAGTTGTTCTGATGGAAAACTGTTTTCCTCTGCAAGCCGGGTCTGCTTTCACAAATTTTTGTGTCCAGTTTTGTTTGAAAGTAGAATAGTACTCCCCAGTTATTTTTTTACCTTTTTCAATATATCTAATCTACAGAATTCTTTCATATCCCAAAAAACTGATGCCATGACCTTTCCCATCAATGTCTTTGCCTTCTATCCAGGGTCACATATTGATACAGAAAATCAATCTTGTTTTTCCTAAAGCATGCCAACTACCGTTTGGAAATTGTCCTCCAAATGCTTTTTTAATCCGAAGCGAGCATGAGCAGCACCCATCTTGCTCAAAACTTTGCCATGTGTCATTCACCATGCAAAATGTTACTGTTGCATTCTTTTGATACCTCTGCAGTATTAGCAGTTTCACACACCTTCATACACCAATTTTCCAAAATCAGACTGTGCACTTTTTTGATAATTTCTGGAGTGGTTGCACTTTTCGGATGTCCTTCTCATGAATAATCTTGGAGGTTTTCTCAGCCGTGTTTGAACTCAGCTGCTAATTTCTCCTTGGTGGAAATTGAACAAGGGTCCCTGTGTACATTAACAATCCTCAAATGAATTTTGATTGTCATTTTTTTTCCATTTCTAACAACTAATTCAAATGATTCCCTGCAGGGAACTGTTTGATGGCTTGCAGAGAAGTAGAACTGTAGAACGGCTTGCGATTCTACATGTTGTCTACTCACAATTGTGTCAATATGATAGAAAAAAATCATATCAGTAGTGATACCATGTATGGGCAAGGCCAATGACTTTTCAGACCATCCTCTTATTGCATCAACTGAGCATGCT
Organism: Hetaerina americana; assembly: GCF_022747635.1. Classification (NCBI taxonomy): domain Eukaryota; kingdom Metazoa; phylum Arthropoda; class Insecta; order Odonata; family Calopterygidae; genus Hetaerina; species Hetaerina americana. Next base: position 12,848,743 of record NW_027286292.1, on the reverse strand, counting down.
TCAACTTGCTGTTGCAAATCGAAGCATGTTCTACTCCTACACCTGCTTTAAATGATGGAAAACACTTTCAGCAAAGTCATTTCTTCACTTTGGGGCACAGGAAAAAATCATGTAGGGCTAGTTCTTGACTATAAGGAGAATATGGAATACACTTCACTTTGATATTTATGAATTATTCATCACTGACATTTACAATGTTCAATCATGCATTATCATGGTGTAGCATCCATCCATCCTATTGCTTTGAAGTGTGACCTTGCGATTGATATGGTGTTGGAGAATTTTCAATGCATTTGAATGGAATGCTCCATTTATAGTTATGTATGCTGATATAGCATTCTGATACACCAATCCCAGAATATCAAAAAATGATTTAGCTATAACTTTCCCAAAAGGAGCCACCACTTTTGTTGTTTTTGGTGTTGGTGATTCTTGATTTCCTCACAAGTTTGCAGTTTTCTCTCAGTATTGAAATAATGCCAAGCTAGATGTCATCTGCAGTGGTAATATCAGTTGTTATATCTCCTTTAACTGTGAACAAATCTGTATGTGGATATTCAGTGGTTTGAATATTAGCAGTCTTCCATTCACAAACATATTTCATATGAAATTTTTCTTTTGCCAACATGTGGTTGGCATCAAAAGAAATTTTCAGCATGACACTGATCTTAACATTATCCAACGACAGTCTTCTCTTGCTATGACAGTAGTATTAATGTTTTCTTGTGTAGACAAAGCTCTAGGTCCACCTTTTTTTTGGATTTTATTGTCTCTCTCTTTTTAAAATTTTTAGCCATCTTCCATCTGTGCTAAAGGAAGGTACAGACTCTTCATAAGCTTTCTGTAGAAAAAATATATCTCTTAATTGATGATTTGTTTAGGTGAAAGCAAAATTTCAATATAGCATGGTGTGCCACCTACCTTTTTGTCAAAGATGGACTGAATGTTTCATTTTGTAACAACTGCCATTAATTCAATACTGGGATCAATTCCATGAAACTTGTAACTTATACATAACAAATCAGGATAACATTATAATATAAAATTAAATTTTGACAGTAAATTATTCAAATAAAAAAGTTAAGACCACCCTTTATTGAATAGGATTTATATTTACTTCCTCTACATTTTGGCAGAACTCTGTGGGAGGAAATGTCCCCTCCACCTGCACTTCCCTTATGTTACAGCCCTGAATTTAGATAACGAATTCTTGAAAATGCTATAATTAACGTCTTGCTAATTGAGAAGGCAAGCACAAGAACATTTCACTGAGCTGATCTATGGGGACTCAGCTGTAGGTTGGCATCACTTTTTGGTAAATATTTCAACGCCCACAGTAGGCAGAGTACACGCTGATTCTAAGAGCTTCTAATGAATCAAACTGTGTACAGAAACTATTGTAAAATTGTGGCTACTTCATTTTAATAAATTGTTTTACATCTACATCATCATGTTGTTCAAACCTTCACTTCTTATTAAATACAAAGCCAATTGCAAGTGAATGCCATGACAATGACAGAAATGATAATTCAAATGCCAAAACTCTTAGATGTTTCTGAACTCCTACGTAGAATTTGCAGATTGAAATTATATGGCATGTGTTTTGGTAAAGGGAACTCCGATATGACAAGCCGCTATAATAATGTTTTTTTAAGGGATATTGGAATAAGTCATACTCATAACCATTTTGGTTACAGAAAATTATGACCAATTACAAATGCAAGATAAAAGTTCCAGCCAGCAAGTTACTGAAGCACTGAACAAATTGATGAATTTAGAAGATGTTCTCAATGCTGAAAGGAGTGCACATGAAAAGAAGCTAGAAGAATCTTGGGTGAGAATATCCCAGGGTGTGTGCATGAAATGAATTAATGTCAGAGGCTTCAGACCAATGAGCTTTAGGGTTCCTAAGCATGTTTTTACTCTTTTGAAAATAGCTCAGTATGTGAGAATACATATTAAAAAATTTGAATCCTCTCAACACAAGGGGACACAAAGTCACTTTAAATTGAGCTGTCAGTGGGTGCCATAATAAAACTGTATTATAAATGTCAGGATGGCCATCATAGTCCAGGGATTAGAGTGCAGATTGGAGGGCCTTGGTTCAATTCCCAGGCATGACTCTAGGCAATGTTAGTTCCCCTACCCTGATGGTGGCTACCTGGATGGCAGAAATGATACCTATCACTTTCTTACTCAATGGGGTGGGTCAAGTACCAGACAGGTAGCTACAGGAAATGGGCCATTAGAAAAAATTGCCAATTCAATTTGTTAATTATTCAATAACTACTTCATATTTGATTTATTTGGATACCACCTTATTTTGTAGACTCCTTTAGTGGCTAAGAATTGAAAAATTGCTACTGTTCTATTTATTTAATAGAATAAAGTTTTAAGGCATTGATTTTAATAAGTTTCTTAAAGTTGAGAATTTGTAGGAAGGTTTGGAATAATGCAAAGTGTTGAAACCTGCAATTAAAACGAAAAGATGTGTATAAACTGTATGCTTAGAAATGTATTTTTCAATAGCAGAGACGAAGACTTACAATTTTCCACTTAATAAAGATTTATTTCCTACTAGTTTCAATGTACTACATCATTTTCAAGTGAAGCTCTCACTATACAGAGTCCAATATCTGTTTTAATTATAGGAGATGGGGAAACCAGAGTGTCTCCATATGCTGCGAAAGGTTAGAGGAGAGGCAAGTGAGAAAAACCGAAGCTCTTTGGGATGGGAGAAAAAACAGGTCAAGATGGGGTTGGAGAGTGAGGGTTTGTAAAGGAAGAGGGAAAGACTAAGGAGTATGAAGTCCAGTTGGTTGTGATGAGACAGTCTTTTCCTCTTATCAGAATTCCTAATGATGTCCCATCTCAAAGATATAAGTATCCCCACCAATTTTAAATTAATTTCTTTTGATGTTTCAAACTATTTCACATCCATCCCCACTTTTGAAGCCACTCAGTTGGCAAAAGACATTCTACAATGCACAGGCACTCCCTAAGAAAAAGTCCATCGAACATATTTTGTGTTGAACAAAATTACTTCACGTTCAATAATAATTTTTACTAATGACCAGAAGGCCTGGTCATAGGTTCTCCCCTATCACCTCTATTAGTGGAAATATCTATGGATAATCTGGAAAACACAATCTTCAGCTTAGCCAAAAACTGAACCAAAAATGTAATATACTGCTTCCATTACATAGATGACAGTTTTTGCTGCTGGAAAAGAACCTATAGACAACCAGACACCTTTGTTTCAGTCTTAAATTCGGCACACAAAGACATAACATTTACTATGGAATAAGAACAGAATCACTTGATTGACTTCATAGATCCAACCATCAGAAGAGAGGGCTCAAAACACCAATTCTCAATCTACACAAAGCCCACATCTACCGACCAAATTATACCACATGACTCCCTACACCCTATTGGACACAAACTAGCTGGCTTCTACTCGATGCTATACAGACTCCTATGCATACCACTATGAAAAAGAACTAGACACCATAAAAAATATAACCATTAACAACGGATACAGTATTAACCTACTAGACACCCTATTATGCAAGAAGAGGTAAGCATTACAGAGCAAAACTTCTTTAACCCTGGAAACATCTGCTTCTACCTGAAACTCATGACATTGGTGCAGTATCCCCTACGTTGGCCACCTGTCAAATAAAATAGCCAATAGATTCCCCAAAGATAAATACAAAGTTTCCTTTTACAACCCATTTAACCTCTCCAAACTATTTTGGAAAAGTGGAATATATGAACTGACATATAACTCCTGCCCTGCTAAATACATAAACCAAACAGGCAGAGACTTCCAAACAGGAGCAAATGAGCATCAAAAGTGTCTACAGAAAGGAGATGAATCTTCAATGGTCGTGAAACATTATTGAAACCGATCAAAAATACAACTTCAACCCCAAAATACTACACATCGAAGGGAAAGGGAAGGGAGACTAGACACCCTAGAATAATTAGAAATAATTCAACATTAGATCCAAAACAACCAGTTGTTAAATGACAATTTATTTCAGTCTTACTCCCCATTACTTGCAATTACATTCAATTAATCCATCTCTCACCTGTAGCCACAAGAAACCTATATCCACCCCCTCCATCTTCCTGCCTCACTCCATTTTTCACAACAGCATTATCTTGAAGACCATCAGTTGAACCGCGGTTTACCCCGATGGAGAACGGACCTTTCTTCCCCCCTCCCCCCCCCCTTGCGGACAGACCCTGCCTTGAGACCAGCCATTCACACCGCAGCTTAGTCCCCACCCGACACAGGAGGGCACCAACCTCCCACTCACTACAACATACAAGTGAATTGACTCTTGGCACCTGGATGATCCCCAACGAAAGAGACCGATCGGCCTGCAGACCCAAACGTACACCACAGGATAACATCCTCCTTCCCCACATACCATGGGGAGATGGGATTATGGGTGCCATAAGGAATTCAGATAAGAGGAAAAGACCATCTCATCACAACCAACTTGTTTCTTTGTACCCCGTTGTCTTTCCCTCATCCTCTACAAACCCTCAATTTTCACCCCCCACTGTTACCTGTTTTTTCTCTCATCCTCAAGAGCTTCAGTTTTTCCCATTTGACTCTCCCCCAACTCCTCCCAATACATGGAGAGACTGGTTTCCACACCTCCTATATTTAATATATATATTGGACTCTGTACAGTAAGAACGTCACTTGAAAATGATGTAGTGCATTGAAAATAGTTGGAAATAACCCTTTATTAAGAAGAAAATTGTAAAAGCCTTCATCTCTGTTACTATGGAATAGTTCCACCACATCACACCTGAATCTGTAATTTATGTATTTTTAAAGCTCATCAGGGTATGCATCATTGCCAGAAAGGACTTCTTTTAATGATTTTTTGACCACGAAATAGGTACTTTTTTGTTATAATTTCATGATGGTGGAAATCTGATATTAATGATTTTTTGCATGCTTGATTCTTTTTGATAGTGATCTGTTGATTATCATTCATGTACTTGTTCTTTGGGTTTAGCAGTGACTAATTTACTTTCACACTTTTCAGAAAGTGATTTTGACCAAAGATGCAGAAATAGAAGGATTAAAGAAAATGCTCAAATCAGTGGGGGAAAATTATTCAAATCCAGATAATCATGAAGTGATATATTTAAAAAAGGTAAAATGCTCAGAAAATTCTCTGGCTCTCATTCCCTTGGAGTGAAATTGACAAATTTAAAATTTGAGTGTTAAAATGGATGTTTCGTGAAAGTAACCCCAGCATACCCAGATGATAATGTTCAAGATTTAACAGTTGTCTGGATTATGGCAGTAAGAAATATCCTAAATATCATAACTACAACTGAAAGAATTACAATGAATATAATAAGTGCTACTTGATGAAAATACAATATTCTCCTTTGTGCTGATTGAAACTTCTATTTCTTTTACTGTGAATGTCAAAAGAGTATTCTGACCATGACGAAAAAAATTGGCTATATGTAGGGACTAAGAAATTGGGAACGTCCCTTTTAAAAGAAACCTAATTCAGCAAGGTGGAATTGAATTTAAATTGAATCATTTAGGGTTTAAGTTTTAATGTCCCCTTTACAAATTTTTCTCCAATTTCCTTATCATACATATATATTATGTCAATTACCCTTCTTATATTTATTATTCTGTTATTAAATTTTAAGCATAAAGCTTAGAACAAAAAGTTTGTTTTAGCATCACCTTGAATGAAATGAGTTTTCAATTATCCTCAGACTTTATTTTTTATAAGGCATGAGGAAATTTATGAATTCATTTAATATGGACATGAAACAACTCCATGAATTGAAGCCTGAAAGTGAAAAGTAATTCATTAACCTTGTTACATAGCCTTGTTATCCCTAGTGAAGTTTCATATTAGTAACACCCAACTTACCTCAATGACTTCACCCATTACTATTTTCTTTCACTTATTACTTCATTTCTGGGGATCGAAATGGTACAAAGGCTAATACAAAGGTGTACTGGATTCCCATCCAGAGGGCCTGTGTTTGAATCCTGGAGACAGCAGATATTTTTCGGTGGTATCCCAATCCCTACTTGAGGTGCTTTGATGAGAGCACTTCAAGTAAGTATGCCATCCATCAGATAGAATGTTGAACTGTGGACCCCTTGGCACTTTTTGCTAAGGGTAGGCTAATGCCAATGCCAGGTTTCTCTCCTCCATTCCAAATCCTTCCCTATTCGGGTTGATGACCACAGCTGTCGGTTGCCTTCTCTAACAACTACTACTACTTACTTCAATTCCTTCCCTTGCTATCTTTTCTGCAAAAAAATATTGTATCAGTGGTGCGTAAATAGCTATCTAGCTGTGTGAATTGCTGTCGATTTTTCCGGGATGAACTAATTTTGAGTAGCATTTATGTATTTATTGGCTTACAGCAGATATGTTTCCTGGATTCACTTGGATTTTATGGAATTCATACTTACATTAATAAATGCATGCATGGCTAAATACAAATGGTATAAGCATATTTCAAAGTTGATATCTCAATGTAGTTCAATATTCCAGTTACTTACGGAGAAGAATGACCAAATCAAGCACCTTGAGGAGAAATTGAAGGATGCTGTCATCGATATAGATGACTGCACAAGAACATTACTCACACTCAAGCCAGAAAGGTTAGATTTCTGAATGTCTTATGTCCCTGTAATGATCAAAATTTAAGTTAATTATGATTATGCCAAATAAAATTTCTTTTTCCTGACCTGTTGGCTATTTAATTAATATCTCTTATCATTTCATAGTTCCTAGTAATTTCTCATTATCAACTACTTGTAGGTCATTAAAATAAATTTTCAACTTCCAGTTATATTAGTCATTCATGTGAGGATACTGTAATATCACCTTTATTTTAAAAAGAGATCAATAGTATTATACAGGATACGGCAACGTAACTTCCTTTTCATAAAGGTAAACCCTTTAAAAAGGGAAGTTATGTTGCCAGGGGTTTTAAAGGGGTTTTGCTTTATGAAAAAGGAAGTTATGCTGCCACACCCTGTATTTGAAACTTTAAAAACATATTGAACCAGATATTGCATTGATTGAAATATTTATGTGCAAAGGTCTGTCACCAATAACATGATGGCTTTTCCTGCTGTGGGCCAAAGTGATGGTTCTCATGCCAAGAATGAAGAAGAATATCTGAAAAAGCAGCTGGAGACTCTCAGTCATAAGGTAAACACAGCACTCAAAATTAAATCATAGTTCATGAAAACATTGCATTAAAACTAGGAATGGAAGAGCCAGCCATTCTTTTTGACTGCTCTAATTGGCCACTCATGCACATGAGTAGACCTGTTTCAGTTTTTCAATTGAGGAATCACTCTATACATGTATTAGTACTTCATTACTGCACATTCTAAAACAGCATTTTTAGTTATTATGCCATCAAATATCTATCCTTAAGATATGCTAACCACATTGCAACTGCAACTTGCCTTAAAGAACAGTTCAGAAATAATAATTAATATGTACTTGCTTCCAATTCAATCAAGAATAGAGAATGCCTAATAATGACATTAAAATTACTGGGTCTGATGGTTATGAACAGTCCTACCTCAAGTGTGAGTTGAAATTATTTGCATGGTCACTCAGTCATAGCTCACCAGGACAACCACCCATCAAATGCCAGATGATTGTCATTTTGAAATTTAATGACAATTCCAATGCTGTTTTATTTTATAATATCCTTGGTATGTGTTATTGTTATTTTGATACTTAGACTCTCAGCAAACAATGCACATGACCACCTGCAATGGTATTCAAATGTTTTAACTGCAATGTGCTGTCTGGATGCCCGTAACCTTGATTCATGCTTGTTAATTGTCTTTTTTGACCACTCATATTATAGTGCATAAGATGAGTTGGGATCACTATAAATTGTCATTTAATATTGAATTGAAGGTCTTCATTAAGAACATGCTACTTCTTTTATCTCTGCTTCCTAAATCTCTGTAGTGTAATGATATCAGAAAATAAATAATTCACCCCACTTTGCTTATTCTCACATTGCCAAGGAAATCAGCAAAGTGCAGCTGAAGACTTTACCCTTGAAATATAATTCAGTGTTTTTCTAAACTTATGTGCAAACCTATACTCTTAACTGCATGTACAATGACTCTACTGAACCATATACAATGTCTCTTTTTTTAAACTATATTCTGAAGTAACATTTTTGAGATATTATCATTTTTTTCATGAGTAAGTTGTTTCACTGCATTCTGCATTCAATTATTTATAAGAGTTTTCCTATGAGCATCATAATGCTGAATTAAGATTTGGTGCTTTCCTGGCGTATATTCTTGATGAAGTTTTCTCAGGTTTTCCACCAGGTCAGGGGTTCCATGTTGGCCGACGTTTCGATGCCCGACTCGTGCATCGTCTTCAGGGATGATGATTGCCACTCGTTTTACGTTTTAAAGGTTTTTATTTCCGTATAGATTAGAATGACAAGGATTGACATAAAATATATATTGAAACATAATAAAACAACACGGAAACCCCGTTTTAGGATACACTCCTCTTCGGGGTGGAAAAAATAAATAGAGTAAAGGCTACAAAGATGGTAGCGGTTGCGGAAAAAACCTTGATATATATTCTTTTCTGCGGGAGCGGTATCGGCCCGGTATTCACCCATGGGCGGAGGGAAACCCGTAAAACCTCCGCCAGACCACCGGGGAAGAGAGTTGGGAAGAACAGTAACAGAAGAAGAGATAACAGATAACAGTAACAATGTAACAGAAAAGGGTAACAAGATGAATATATAAATAAATAGAATAACAATAAATAAATAACGTCCAACTGATGCACTATCACTTTTTGTTTTTAGCACGTTTCACTTCACATCCTGACACATCTTCTACGTCGCAGGGGAAGAAGCGGTAGATCTGGATCCGGCTGCAGGGATGGCGGGAGCGGCAATACGGTGCGGACCTGATGAGGTGGTAGGGCAGTCACCTCATCAGGTCCGCACCGTATTGCCGCTCCCGCCATCCCTGCAGCCGGATCCAGATCTACCGCTTCTTCCCCTGCGACGTAGAAGATGTGTCAGGATGTGAAGTGAAACGTGCTAAAAACAAAAAGTGATAGTGCATCAGTTGGACGTTATTTAATTATTGTTACTTTTTAGCCGCCTTATATACATGCCCGCTCGGATTCAGGTGACTTCCGATTGGTCCGATGAAGGGGAGCCTCCTGATTGGTCGCCGGGTCGTTGTGCTTTACTCCTCTCTCTTCTCACCTCCATTAGCACAGGTTTCCACGTGTGGCTGAGGGAATAGCCGGAATCCCTGTTGAAATTCCGTCCTGCCATTTTAATTTTAATGGATTCCTTGATAATGCGGTCCCAGTAACCACCGGCGCGGGCAAGTAACTTGGTCCCGTTGAAATCAATTGGGTGGTCCATTCCGATGCTGTGTTCGGCGATGGCTGATTTTTCCACCTGCCCTAGTCGTAAAAGTCTTTTATGTTCCTTTAACCTCGTCTTGATGGTCCACCCTGTCTCTCCAATGTAGACCTCCCCGCAGGCACACGGGACTTGGTATATGCCCGGGGTCTTTAGGCCGATTGGGTCCTTCGCTCTGACCAGCAAGTTTCTGATTTTCCCCGGTGGTTTATGGATTGCCTCGATTTTATGCCTCGCCAGTATCCTGGATATTTTCCCGGAGATCGAGGCGACGTACGGCAAGCAGGCCCTGGCTAATGGTTTTTCTTTTTCCTCCACTATGCCATCTCCGGGAGTATACTATTTAAGTATGTATATCTTTTGGATTTTTAATGAGAAGTGTATAATTATTTTAGCTTTCATTGGCCACTGAGAAACTAAGGCAGTTTGAGAGAAATGAGTATGGGCTTCATGAAGCAGTGACAGAAATCATGGAATTGAAACAACAACTTCGTATTCGAGATATCAACATCACTGAATTGGTGCAGAAAATCAACAGCTATGCAGCCAATCCTGGAGTTTTCACAAGAGATAGGTTTGTAGCCATTGCAATTATGTTGAAAAACATTTAAAATAATTTTGTTGTAGAGTTTTATTTAATTATGTTTTATTTTATACTGAACAGCTTGTCATGCTCAAGCAGTCTAGGGCATGGCAAGAAAGGATTGCCTGGTAGAATTAATTAATGTTATAGGGAAGAGTAGATTGGAGGGATAGGAGACTTATCTGTAACCCGTACATGTGTCAAACAGCTCAGGTGCATGTGGTGGACGGAGAAATGGGATGGCCAGTGCTAGGAAGAGAGGCAAGACAGGGATGTCCATTACTACCACGCCTTTTCAACTTACATCAAGTGGAAATGGTAAAGCATGGGGGGAACTGGACATTGGATAGAAAGCGGGGAATTCATTAAGTCAGGTAGGTTTGTAGATGATCAATCTTTAGTAAGGCAGTCAACCAAGGGATTGCAGTCAATGCTGAGAGCAATAGAAAATCAATAAGATAGGTATGGGATGCAAATTATTTTTTAAAAAGTAATGGTTATGTGGTTTTCATGAAGGAGGAAGGCTAAGTATGTTAAAATAGGAGAGAAAAGTCAGTAGCAGTGGGAACAGTCCACAAATCTTGGAAATGTCTTCGACCAAGATGGGCATGGTTATAGGGATCTAAGCTGGAGAATTGTGTAATGTTAAAAAGTTATCGTACAAGGAGGGAATTAATTAAAGGGATGCTAAGTAAGAAGGTTAAGGAAATATAAGTTAAAAATTAGGCATGGAGAATATTTTTTTATGGCTTGGAAACTTGGTTGTGGAAGTATGGTGATAAAGGCAGATTTGGGGCTTTGGAAATATGGGTGTAGAGGAAGATGGAAAAGGTTAAATAAGTGGATAGGAAATCAAATGAAGAGGTATCAGGTTTTTCATGTCAGGTGAGGCTAAGAAATGGAGTTTACAGTGTATGTCTATCCAAAAACTACCTTAACATGGTAGATCATACATACATTTTCAAAGAGTGCTTCATACATATGCACATATATACACATATACATGTACACATATACATATTTATTTATATATATATATATATATATATATATATATATATATATATATATATATATATATATATATTTGTGTGTGTGTGTGTGTGGGTCGGGGTGGTCCAGGGGGTAGAGCGTTGGACAACTGATCGGAGGGTCCCAGGTTCGATTCCCGGGCAAGGCACTCTGGGCACCTGCAGGTCCACCCAAGCTATGTGATTTTCCGGGTACCAGGTCTTCCTGGGAAACCTTAACCGGCCCAGGGAAAGGAACTGGCCCCCCAACCCTGATGTGTGAATTTCACACCCTGTATAGGGCTTAGTACTGGGTGAACTCTACCATCACCTACCAAACCGACCTTCGGGTTGATTACTGTGTTTATGGTTATATATATATATATATATATATATATATATATATATATATATATATATATATATATATATATATATATATATATATATATATATATATATATATATATATTTTTTTTTTAATGGGAATATGGTAGTCCAGTGGGTAGAGTGACGAGCCACTCAGAAGAGGGCTCGGGTTCAATTCTAAGTGACACCTCTGAGCACCCTCAGCTTTGCCCCAGCTATGTAGTTATTCTGGTACCAGATCTTTCTTAGATCCATAGGTGGTGCATGGAAAGAGACTGGCTCCTTTACCCTAATGTATGACTTTCATATTACGTTGGGCTTAGTACTAGGAGAGCTCTATTGTCATGTATTAAGCCAATCTTCTGGTTGATAACTGTGGTTTTTTATAATTTCCCCTGTGATAGTATTCTTGTGATGCACTCACAATGTAATGCTATGTACTCACTCTTACGACCTTTTCAGAATATTGTGGAAACTGGATATCCATGATCAAGGGCATTAGCTGAAGTTATGTCACTTTAGTGGGAGAAGTTATTGTTATTTATTATGAGAGATGCTTAAAAGTCCATGTTAGAATAAGCACTGCTTAATTTTTGTGATAAACTATTTTTATTTTTCAACATACAGGTAGTATCCATTTAGGCTTAGATAGTTTGTCCAATGGCACTCCAGTTTCATGGCCCCTTTCAAACAATGTGGCTGTTTCAATCGCCTAAATAGGCATATACGAGGGTCATCCGGAAAGTAGTACCCGTTCGTGAAATAAAGACACAAAAGTAAATATTAACAAACATAAAAAATTTTATTTGAAAGAGGATACTTTAAACTACTTCTCAACATAATCTCCAAGCAAATTAAGGCATTTGTCATAACGTGTGACAAGTTTCTGTATTCCTGCTGCATAGTCCTTCGCCGCCAGCTCATTGAGATACGCGAGGGACCCATCTTGCACAAATTTTTGCATAATATAGATGGTGTTTAACAATTTCATGAACAATTGTTCGAGAAACATTGGGAAAATGCTCACAGATGTCATCAATTGTGACGCGCCGATCGTTCCTCACGAATTCGTCAACTGAGCTCACCAGTTGGTCTGTAATGACAGACGGTCTCTCCGAACGCTCATCGTCGTGTGTGTTCCCCCTCCCCATGTTGAAGTTGCGACACCACCGCTGAACAGACGACTCGTCCATTACATTGTCTCCATACACCTCCTTTAATTGGCGATGAATATCACATGGGCGAACGTTTCTTGCATTGAGGAATTTAATCACTGCCCTCACTTCACAACTGGCGGCGTTCTCAATTTTTTTAAACATTGTAAACAATCACAGAAACAACACAGGCAATGCTAGCGTCACGCAACTTGGCTCAGAGAAGGCAGACAAGCCACTGAAGCTATCTGACCTCGTCCAGCGGCTACTCGCGTCGTCAGCACTTCATGCGGCACGAACGGGTACTACTTTCCGGATGACCCTCGTATTTATATTTCCACCATCTCATTTCAATAAACATCCTTCTTGTCAGTCATTTCTTCACATTGTAGAACAGGGGTCATTATTTGACAATTTTGGAGCCACAAGTGCAGAGAAGTGAGCTGGTGTGGTTTCATGATGGTGAGGGACTTTTGTTAATGGTCCAGAGACTACATCTGCCATGCAGTCAGATATTTTGAAACATTGATTTATGAAGTTAAAAAAGAAAATTTTTTAATTGTTTTTAAGTGTTTGAATTAGTAATTTGCATTCAATTCAACTTTTTTCAAAATGTGACATACATAGGAAGGCCCAGAAGTACCTGGCCTGACCTGGAGATGGAAGTTGTTTGAAAATTATCACTGTATTATAAAGTATGTAATCTATATATATGTTTTAAGTTTGAAGACGCTACGTTGTTTGTTATTTGTTTGGCAGCCATCAATAGGGAACATTGTCAGTGAATTTCTGAAAAAGGAGAAAATTGGTCATCCTTATGTGATACAATACTTTTATTTGAAAGGCCTTAGCCGAACCAATATAAAAGCTGAACTGGATTCTACTCTGGGTGAGTCTGCTCTTTCTTTTAAAACAGTAAAATATTGGGTAGCAGAGTTTAAAGAAGGCCGTACGAGCTGTCAAGACGAGCATCGCATTGGTTGACCAAATAAGGTAACGACTTCAAAAACGGTTAAGAAAATCCACAAAGTGATACTGGATGATCGTTGACTGAAAGTGCATGAGCTAGCAGACATAGTGGGCATTTCAAAAAGTGTGGTACATTGCATATTAACTAAAATCTTCGACATGAGAAAGCTGTGTGCAAGATGGCTGCCATGTTTGCTCATACTCGAGCAAAACCAATGTTGCGAAGATGTTTCAATTGAACGTTTAGCAAAGTTTCACAACAACAAAGCAGCATTTTGCACCAATTCATAACCATGGATGAAGCCTGGGTCCATTACTTCAAACCCGAGACAAAATAACATTGAAAACAATGGATTCAAAAGGGAGAACCTTCTCCAAAGAAGGCAAAGACAGTTTCTTCTGCAGGCAAGGTCATGGGGTCGGTTTTTTGGGATAATTTTCATTGACTATCTTGAAAAATGAGAAACTATCAATGGCGAGTATTATGCGAACTGATTTCAACGTTTGAGCGAAGAAATCAAGTAAAAATGGCCGCATTAGGCTAAGAAGAAAATGTTTCATCAAGACAATGCACCAGGTCACAAATCTGTTATTGCAATGGCCAAAATTCATGAATTAAAGTTTGAATTGCTACCTCATGCACCCTATTTGCCAGATTTAGCCCCCTCAGATTATTTTCTGTTCATAAACTTGAAAAAATGCCTCGGTGATCAAAGATTTTCCAACCGTGAAGAAGTGATGTCGGCAATTTATGGTTATTTTGAGGAGCAAGACAGTTCTTATTACAAAAGGGTATCGAACATATTGAATATCGCTGGGAAAAGTGTGCAAAGCCAAAAGGAGATTATGTTGAGAAATAAATACGTTTTTTCCAAAATGTTGGTGTTTTCTTTGTTGGGTCGGGTACTTTTGGGATTACCCTAGTATATCCTCTAGCCTATGACATGCCATTTTCATGCTATAAAACTATTGCAGTCACCAAGGTTGACTGCTAAAATTTTTTAATGCATATTATTACAATATGATGATGCATTCTATGAAAATCATGCTAAGTCATCAAAATGTATGATAACTCATATTCACAATTTACTGATTGATATCCTTATACCTATGATAATATTATCCCACAGTAACAGATATACTCTACCGATAGCCATGGGAATTGGATAATTAGTTTGATAAAATCACCAACAGTGATAATGAGAACTTGATATAATGATTTATTTTTTAAAGATTGTGAGCTATCATTAAACATATTAAGAGTCCACTACTTCCTGTCATAATATTTTAGTTGTTGACTATAATAATTTTCAGTCTGATGGGTGGCTATCGACAAAAATATAGTAGATGAGCATGCTCTGTATTTCTTCATATCTCTTTAGGAAGAGTCATACATGTTATTTAATGGTAAACTTTGTTATTCATAACATTTATTTTTATCTTCCAGTGAAATGCCAGTAATGGAATTGTCACAGCCAAAGAAGAGGAGAAAAAGAAAAATGGCCAGCAGAACCAATGTCGGGAAGCAGCTTATCACTAATAGTCTTCGTAGCACCAAGGTTAGAATTGTAAAATTACAATATTTACAACATTATAGTAAAATAAGGCTTTATTCTATTCCTATAGAGTTTAGCATCAAATTAGAGTCTTTACACACTATAAGTTGGGAATGCAATTATAGTCTGGAAGTACTATGCCTAAGGGACTTAAAACTTTGAATTCATAAGTTTCTTGCCTTCAATTTTTAAAAAAGTTGTGCTCCCTCTGATGCCATTTAGGCATTGCACTATGATTCTATATCCTTCTTTTCTGATGATTCTAAAGCACCATTTTTGTTCCTTATTTTTTCAACTTATCAGTTGCCTCATCAATTCATCCAAGAAGAAATGAATAACAAATTAATGAAATGGGGTAAAGCAGTGCGGGTTTTTCAGCGGTCTTCGCGGATTTTCCAGAAGGAAATCATGAAAATTGCTAAGCAGTCAATAACAGATGGAGATGAAGGTATTTGATGTTCATCAGGTCTTCCTATTTGTAAATAAATTAATGTGCTCTCGCTGTGTTTGAATCAAACTTCAGGTTGGATATTCTTGCTCTTTTTTATTCTTCCTATCGTACATTGAACAATGTTCTCATTCCATAAGGATAACAGAAAAAACTCAGTTTCAATTCTTCTCTTAATTTTTCTCTCTTTAGGATAATGGGTTATTGCTCTCATTTAGTATTTATTCACTCAGTATGGTCTTATTTCGAAAATTGTACATTCTTTTATACAAGAAATGATAAAATAAAAAGAGTTACATGTTTTTTAGGGAAATTCTAATTAATTGTTCAGCTTTCACAAAATTGTTGGCTGATTAAAGAAAGTTTTGTATTGCATTTAAATTTGAGATGGCCAGTTCAATAACTCCAACTCAATAATTACCTGCCGTTCCCTCCTTATTCAAATTGCACTATTTGTGTTATGAATGATTTTCATTTGTTTCTCAAATACTTGTGTTTTTTTCAATGGGGCCATATAATCTATGCATTAGGTTATTGTAACTTATGCTAAGCCATTTTACCATGATATTAACGGTTTAAGGAAAATAATAATTAAAGAATCTGAAGTAAAAATTGAGGATGCTTATTGAAGCCAATTAATTGAATAAAGTATTGCTCATAGATTATCCAACATGCTCGTTGGATCACAGATTATTAATATATTAAAATTAATTTACCAAGAGGGCCTTAAAATAGCTGCCTGCTCTAATCTAAATGCATGAGATGTAACATTTTGATTCATGTAACAAAAGTAGGAATATTTACTCAGGCCAATATGTTTTAGGGCCCTCTTTGAATAGACTATGTATGTGTTGAGACAGCCTTCATTAGTATAATCAATTAAAAAATTTACTGTATTTCCCAGTCCATTAGATGCACTTCTTTTGATCCAAAATATGCTCTAAACACAGCCTGTCTTATGAAGTGAGGTAATAGTAGCAATAACGGTTAATAAGGGTTACAATGGTCATTTGTATTTTTTCATAAGGCAAGGAAACATATAAACATGTTTAGTGGTGTGAATCTCCATGAATTCTAAATGTTGAAGGAATATCCCGTGTTCAACTGGATACCTTCTTACATCTTATCATATGATTGGATATTTATTTCATTTTCAGCTTCGAAAAACTGAATGCTCTCAGAATTACTTTACTTGGTAAAATTTAGTGCTAGATGAGTGTTAGCGACCCTGAAAATTATTTGACAGAGATGCCCTCCCTAAAAGAATATTAGGGGACTTCAATTCAATTGATTATTTGTATATTGACCATTATAAAAGTCAATGAAGCAGTTATAGTATAGGAAAGAATAAGAAAGTTAAATTAATGCTAAGATCTTTCAGATAAACTAAGAGGATTTTGGCATTTGTGAATGCTAATGAACTGGAATAAATAAATAGTATGAACTACCAAAGTACCAATGGGAGTGTTTTAAGCCAGCTTCAAATGCAGTTACACCCATCAATTGTCATTTGCATGGCTGCATTTGGTTGCAGAAAATTGAAATTTGTGTGTAAACTCATATCTCACAAACTGATGGCCAAGGAATTCTCACCATACGTTAGTTTATTTATTTACATTTTATGTGTTTTGTTATCTCATCAGTTCATTCCATGTCACTTTTTACACCAATGGCACCCTATATGCCAAGCCAGATAATTTGTTTTTTCGGTATTTTTGTATTTGCTATAGTTAATTTTGGGCTCTAATGTACAACCGTATGCCTATTGTGAGTCCTGGGTTATTTTCAGTAACTTAATGACCTAGAGGCTGCTCAAATTTCCCAAATATCATTTCATTTGTTATTTTTGATTTTACAATGACTGTTATGACAGCATTCTTATTTGTGTTGTTCATGCCACAAAGAAATCTCATGTCATGGTACTGTGCATGCTTTCACATAGCTACCAATTTGTATGAAACCTCTCTGATTTAGTAAAAAAACTATGTTTTTTAAACCAAATGTGTCCTTCATTTGCTGTGCTATTTATCAGGACATTATCCAAAACTTTACAATTGTTTGCCCATTTGGTTTTCCATTTAGATGGGATTTTCATGAGTATTGGCTTTACTCACATGAATGCATTTATATTGCACTCCATTGTGATGCATTTGCTGCTCTGTATGTGCAGAACTTCCCATCATTCTTAAATCATTTTTAATTTCTATTTAATTTTGCTAAAGGCAATGTCAGCCGAGGGTATATCACTGCACATACATTAGAAGATACTATAAATCAAATTTCAAATGAGATGTCATCAACAACAGGTTATTTTCCAAGGGGATTCAAAGACTCTGGTATGTGTAAGTGTGCTGATGAAGAATTAGATTCAAGTATCAAAAATCCTCTTCCTAAGGCGGTGGCAAATGAGATGCTTGATGGAATCTCTATGAAAAATAGTAAGTATGTTGCTTCATTTTGCAAAGTACACCCATGATTTATTTAAAAAATTGAAAGTTTACCATTTGACCTTGTAAGAACAGTTATGATGTAAAGTCTGGCAGTGCCAGTAACAAAATGACATTTTTGGTACACTGATTCAGAAAGAGAAGACACCTATTCAGTTGGCAAAGGGAGGTGATTGAAAGTGAAGGTTGGGTATGTGAATGACAGAAATAAGGTCTATGGTTCAATGAAACCAAACAGTTCTTAACCCTTGACTGCTTTCATAGTTGGAAAGAAAGTAAACACTGGGCCAGTGCTTACGTCCAGATCCAGGAATACTTGAATGCAAGGTAGGAAGAGCATTAAGAGAAATGAAATCAACTAAGGCCTTAGGGATAGATATAAACCCACAGAACTGCTAAAGAGTTAAGGAAAATTTTAAAGAAATTGTTAATGTGTGTACTTTTTATTATAGAGGACTTTGACCAGAAGGCATTGTTAGGTTAGTATACATTCCCATTTGAAAAAGGGAGGCTCTGCTCTATGTCAAGACTAGAGAATAATAAGATTAATTTTGCATGCTACTTAGGTGATGCATAGAATCAACAGTTAATAAATGGAGAAGAAGGAATAATTACCTAAAGGATGATCAGTTTGGGTTTAGAAACAGGAATGGTATGCATGATGCCATTGCAGTGATGAGGTCATAAAAAGGAGGACCATGGAGTACAGTTATGATAAATTAGTTTGATTCATGGAAGGCATTTGATAGAGTAAGTTGAGAAGAAATAATGGATGAATTAATGAATATAGGAGTAGACTGGATGGATAGGTGACTCATCTATAACTTGTGCATGCCTCTGACTACTCAAATGTGTGTGTTGGATGGAGAGTCAGAATTACCGGTGCTTGGCAGAGGAGTTAAACAGGAATGCACATACTAAAACCTGTTATTTTCAATTGACATGTATGGAGAGGTATGGTAAGAGAGGCATGTTAAGGGCTGGAGGCAGGAGTGGAGGGGATTCTACAAAATTAGTTAGATTTATGGGTGATTAAGCTTCAGTTAGGCAATCAGTCAAGGAGCTTCAATCGTTGATCAGCACATTAGAGAAACAATGTAAATTAAAGAAAGGTTATGGAAAAATAAAATAGTCTACTGTAAACATTAAAATAGGAGGGAAAAAACTAGACTAGGCGAACCATTTTACATATAGTAGGAAAAGGGAATTGATAGTAGTAATTTTTAGGGGAGGCGACCGACAGCTGAGGTCATTTGCGCCATTGGGGTTGGATAGGAAAGGATGGAGGGTGGGGAGAAACCCGGCGTCGGCATTAGCCTACTCTTAATGAAAAGCGCCAAGGGGTCTGCGGCTTAATGTACCATCCAATGGATCGCGTGCTCACTCACAGTACCCTCCACAAAGCACCTCAAGTAGGAATCAGGATACTACTGAAAAATATCTGTCGCCATTAGGATTCGAACCCAGGCTCTCAGGTGAGAAGCCAGTAAATTAGCCGCCTCAACATCCGGATCCCCGGGAATTGATTAAAGGGATGTTGAGTTATAACCTTAAGAAAAGATTTTTAAAGCTTTGATAGGTAGTGAGGTTTTCTATGGCCTGGACACATGGTTATTGAAGGAAGTTGTTAGGCATATATTTTGAAGTTTTTTTAAATGTGTGTGTAGAAAAGAATGGAAAAGATGAAATGGATAGGAAGGAAAACAGGAGGTCCTGGGCATGATGGAGGATGAAAGGGGATTATTGGGAAAAATCCAAAGGAAGTAGGAAAGATAGATAAACAGGACATTTTGATTACCAATTGCATGTTTAAGACTGATATAGGGGAGAGTGAAAGGGTAGGAATAGGATGGGTATGTTGGATGGAATGAAGGAGGAAAGAAGTTTGCAGAAAAATTTATTGTAGTGTTGGATGCCAGGTTGTTTCTGTTGGGAGAGACAAAGAAGTTAATGTTGTTGAGTGTGTCCAGCCAAAACTCCCTTAAATGGTATAAAGCCTTTAATAATAATTACTAAATACTACTATTTTCTATTTTATTTTTTGTATAATGAAGGAAATTATTTAAAATTTGACCAGTTCAAATAAAAGACTTCAATTCTCTCCTTTAATGTATTATTTTGCCTATGGTTTATGAAATTCTCAATGAAATTTGTGCCTAATATATGATTCTCAATTATCATATTTCAATTTACTTAGCCCCAAGTGACTTTGAAATGGTACCAAAGAATTGGGAGAATTTGCTTCATATACTTGATCAGCATAATGAAAATGGAAGGTTTCACCCTCCTGTGAGCCTTGAAGAAGATAATAAATCAAGTAAGGGAGATGATTCTTCCTTGAGGGAAGAACCTATCACTCTAAGGTATGCATAATGATTGTATAAAATTCTAAAGGTATTAATCATGCTTCTTGGGATTTTTAAAGTTAAAAGCCATTTAGTCTTAGCAGTATGTTTCTCTGGAAAAAGTTTTCGGCTCACACTTTATCCCACTTAACTTTTGTGTATTGATGTCACTCAGTCCTTTTTTTGCTGCTCAACTAGTAAGGGTTTTTGATTAATATGCAAATCATTACACACGGTTAAACAATCATCATAGTTTAGGAAATTGTTTCAGGCTCTAATTTTGTAAAAGTTCCTGTATCCTGAAGATATTGAAAAAAACTTTTTTAAATCCATTTACTGATTTATTACTACAACCAAGGTCTATCTGTGTTGCAACATCTCAGATACAGAATATTACAAAGCATGGTATATATATCAAAGAGAACTAGAGGGAGGGAGAAGTGGAAGGAGGGTGAGGGGTTAGGAATGTTACAGTTGACCAGAAATGGTCATAAAGAAATGGAAAGGACTGAAGGCGATGGGCAAGAGGAATTGTATATGGGGAGCAGGAAGAGATGGGCACCTACTCATTATCAGTTGTTAAGTCTTTTCCCCTATTCAGTGAATATAAGGTGCAGGGAGCTCACTCATCCACAAATTCATCACTATTTTACCTGTCATCAAATAACCTTAGGTCTGGTTATCTCATAACTGGTTTAGCAATATATGGGTGAATAAGTCCTTAGGAAAAAATAGTAAAACATTAGTTTGAGTAGATTTTTTTATTTTTCAATATATTCTCCTTGTATCTCAATGCACTTTTCTCAGCATTTCTCCTACTATTTTAAGCTATCCAAAAAGTAGGATTTCAGAAAAGTCTGCAAAATAGGCATTTGTGTGTGCGATTACCTCCTTGTTCAATATAAATCATTTTCTGTTGAGTCATTTTTTCAAGTCTTGAAATCAAAAGAAGTCACTACGAGCCAAATCTGGAGAATACAGTGGATGTTGTAATAATTTGAACATTAATTTCATATCTATTCCTATTTTATGCAATATATTCTTCTGGTTTCCCAATCACTCTATCAAACATCTTTTTAAAATCTACAAAACAGGCTTCCTCTCTATAAGTGATCTCATTACGGCAATGGCATCAACCAAGCCTCTGCCATTCCTGAATCTAAACTGATCCTCCCCTAAGTATTCATTTGCCCTGCTCTCCATCTTTTTGTTGATGATTCTGAGAACTGCTTTAGCTGCATATAAAATCAGACTAATTCTTCTGTATGAGGTCTGGGCGAAAATTCACAAACTGGTGCAAACTAGCGGCCATGATGTGGACTATAGCCCCGCCCATTAGCGACATTAGTTGCCTGAGACCTAATGAGCTATCTGTCCTTGGCGGATGGTCAAACTGTGCGTATGGTTTCAGTAATGTTAGTTTCTGCTGTCCTTGTTTTTACTGTTTGTTGAAAATGGAAATTGACAAAACCACAGAGCAACGAATCAACATCAAGTTTTTTGGTGAAGTGCGGTAAAAGTTATCAATAAATTACTGAAATGTTGACAGCTGTTTATGGTGATAATGCTCTGAAGAAAAAATCCGTTTTCTAGTGGATTAAGCATTTTAAAGATGGCCAACAAAATGCCACAGATGATCCAAGGCCGGGATGGCTTTTTCAAATTCCCAAAATGCAAAAATGTGATGATGGGGCATCACTAGAAAGATGTGAACACAACAAGACAACTAAAAAGCCTAACTGCCGGGGACTTCCAAGGGTGCTTTAAACAGTGTAAAAGAAGATGGAATAAGTGCATAGCAAGGAATGGAGAGTACTGTGAAGGGGACAAAATGGATGGAGATTAAATTCTGCAAAATAAAGTTTTAATGGCCTCAGTTCGCGTATTTATTGGACAGAGTACTCCTCACATATTTCTGCATTTCCCTTCTCTTGGTATGGGAACTAAAGCTGATTTGGCAAATTCTTCCTGCCAAATCCCTCCCTAATAAATGCTGCAAATTAGTCCATAAAAACTCTTCCTCCCACCTTTTTCTAAACCTTTAAATAGTTCTGCAGGAATATTGTCTACCCCTGTGGCCCCTTATTTGATTTCCATCCCCTTATTACCCTTTCAATCTCATTGTCAAGTATGTCTGTGTCAAAACTATCTTCATCTATGTCATAGTCTCTATCTATATCTAACCTTGCTGGCCTAAGTTCTTCCTCAAGTTCTTCACCGTACAGTTCCTCTATATATTCCTTCCATCTCTCTTGGATCTTTTCTGTTTGAACTATTATCTTGCCTGACTTATCTCTAACTGTTAACATAGATTTTCCCTTCTTACTTCCTGATAGTGTTATAATCTTCTTGTATAGTGCAACAATGTCACCCTTCCTCTGAAAACTTCCCATATCCTCGTCCTGCAAATTCCACGACACTTCTTTTGCTCCATTTGTTACCATCTCAATTTATTATTCAACTCTTTGTACTTCCTTCTGTACACTGTACTTACATTCTTCCATTTCCTTCTCTCATCTATCTTTGTTATCATCTCATCTGTAATCCATGGTTTCCTTGTCCTTTTCTCATTAACAGTTCCAGAAGTTCCTGTTTTGGCATTTGATATCCCATTTATGATATATTCCCCTTTTTCCTTGAAAGTACCCAGCTCCTTTTCATCTCCCATGATTTTCTCTACAGCCAGCTGATACTCCTTCCTTTTCAATCCTATTGGTGCTTTTACATTCCATTTTCTAACCACCCCCCCTGCCTTATCTTTTTGAATCGGACGTTAAACTTCATAGTCACTAAATTGTGATCAGGGTCAGCATCTGATCCTGGGAAGCAGTGCAAATTGATCATGCTGTTCCTAAATCTATGCCTAACCATTGTATAATCTAACTGATATATTTCTGAGTCACCTGGCGTTTTTCATTTATAATTACAGGTCATAGCTAATATATACATATATTTATGTTTTAAGCATGTCATAATTTTTTTGCTAATTTTATTTTACAGTGTGTGTAATGATGAAAATAAGGAAGAGGTACAAGCTGCTCATTCACATAGAAATTCAATCAAAAGTGAATTAGAAACCACCATTCCTGCAAAGTTGCCAGTAGCTGACCAGTATGTACTCTCTGAAATTGTAAACTTAGCAAAGGATATAAGTCACATTTTTGAAATTGTTGATGTAAGTATGGACAAAGTTTTGAAAGAAAAATTTTTTGATCCAAATTAAATATTAATTAATTTTGAAGGATTTAATCCACATAATTTTTTATCTATTTTCATGTAATCCTTCTATTTGATACACTTATGCCTACTTTTTACTCTCTCTTTAGTTTTAATTATAAAATATCATTTTTGCAGGATTGGCATCTTGATGGAAACAAAAGCATTAATTTGAAGAATTATTTGAAAAATTTTCATGATAGACTTTTAACTATTTACCATCAATTTGGCCTCTCTTACCAGCATTTGAAGAGAAATAACTCAACACCGGAAGAAACAAAGCCTGCATCTGAAAAACATGTTTCTCTCAATGAGGAGAACAATCAAACAGTGTTGGATGAGACACCAGCAATGCAGAACACAAATATTGATAAGGAAGAAAAATCAGGCATTGATGAGAAAGGGAAAATTACTGCTGTTCCTGAACCTGTGGAAAGTAAAATCAATGGAATGCAAATGAAAGGGAAATGTCAGGCATTAAAGCATTCCATAAAAAATTTAAGGAAAGAAAAGGAGAAATTACAGCTGAATTTACAATCTATGAAACTGGCTGTCATTCAAAAGGAGGAAAATATCATCAGGCAAAATGTAATTTCATACAAGAGAGACTTGCATAGGTACTCTTTTATTTTTAAGTATGGCCAGATAAATGTAATAATATCGCTAATATTAATATATAATTGTAGTTGATCTGCTTTTTTTGGCCATAACTTTCCAAATTTGCTCTTTGAGTTTTTTTTTTAGATAAGTTTTAATATTATTTTGATGATTAGGGTGGCAACACTCTTGGAAAACAAAAAGAATAGTCCAAAATTTCATTGCGCAAATTTAATAGCATGCATAATATATTTAATATTACTATTTTTTGTTGATAATGTGACAATAGTGGTCATAAATAATGTGAATAAATGTTCATCCTATACATATGCAATAATCACTGACTAAATTCAATCTGCATTTTAAAATAAGCTATTTTAATTGTTTTTGTTGTCAATAATTAAACTCTTCCTTATAACTGTAATGGCTTGCTAGGTTTTCCAAATGTTTTTTTCCAAATAGGCATGCTCATGACATTTTCAGCTCCATCAATTCTTTGTAAGACACCCAGTCATGATTGGACTAGAATAAAGTGGTGAGAGAACAGACCTTGTGAAATAGGCTTCTCTTGTTTTTAACATCGCTAGATATGTGTTTTTTGCGGATATATTTTTTATGTATCCATGCACTTATTTATGTCTATTTATTTGTATGACTGCCTCTACACACGAGGGCGATTTGAAAAGTAAGGTCTCCTATTTTTTTTCATGAAAAATCAAATTTATTCTCAACTTTGTGTGCATTGAAGGAAAGGCTGAGCATTTAGCTATTTGTTTACCTAGTTGCCTTGATGATCAATCACCTTTTGCAACCTTGTAACCAGCTTTTTCATACCGGCATCGTAGCTTTCTCCCACCCTGTCATGAAGCCAACTGACGATTGCTTCTTGCACTTCCTCGTCTGACTTGAATTTCTGTCCTCCAAGGTGTTTTTTGAGAGTGGGAAACAAGTGGTAGTCGCTGGGGGCAACGTCCGGGCTGTAAGGAGGGTGGTCGATGATAACTTAGCCAAATTCATTGAGTAGGGTGGTCGTTTGATGTGACACATGTGGATGTGCATTGTCATGATACAAACACACTCCTTTGGTGAGACACCTTGTTGTAACGGAGGACCTCCGACATAATATTCTGCACGGAGAAGTAGCCGCTCTCTTCATTTAGGCCTTCCTGTATCTCATGAAGGGTAATTCTCCGGTCATTGTGCACTATCATGCAATTGGAGCCACCGTTGATTCCAGCAAACTCAGCCGCCCTGACCGCTGCTCACCGTGGACGTTTTCCTGGCCATCAAAAAACTCCCTGCACCACTTCTGCATATTTTTTATGTCCATACACTTCCACTAAATGGTGATAAATTTATATTGGAGAAGCAGCCGTCAGTTGGCTTTGCTATAGGAGACCTTACTTTTCGAATCACCCTCGTCTATCATCTGCTTCATCACCTGACAGATCTCTGTCCATTTTAAATCACTTCTGCTATTTTGCCTTCATGCGGCCACCTTAAATTTATGATCCCTCCCAAACCAGATGAAATGGGATCAGCTCACCTTATTTTTACAACGCCATACCCTGGACATCCTATTTCTGCAGGAATTTAATGTTGTGGAGGCTCCAATGCTGACATTACCTCAATGAAAATTCCATTTTTGCCTTCCTGATTTGCTGTTTACCGGCACTGTGATTTGAGTAAAAACTCTGGACCTATGCACAAAAATCCCCATGTGATCAATCTGGGGTGGTTTGGAGTACCATAGCCATGTGGTCACAGTGAAATATGGACTACCACATAGTGCCAATATCCTTATGATATCTCTATATGGCCCCAACAATAGGGTATGCTCATGGGAGGTTTTGGATCAGGTGTGGAGGAAGAACAAGCCATATTGTTGAGCAGTATCCATGTGCTCTTGGGTGATGACTTCAGTGTCACCTTGGCCGAATGCAGAGTAAAGAAACGTAGTGTTAACCACTGTGCTGAAGGCGCTTGTTGTGGACTATCATCTCATGGATGCTTGGGCTGATTACGGGAGTAGAAAGTGGATTCTTATAATTCTGTCATCTAGACCATCATGTCGCCTCCAGACTAAATCAAATCTATGGGTATGAGGAAAGTGCGTGTAGTATGGTGAAAAATATTGTAACTGTGCCCTCATTCTTCAACATACGTCTATGAAGATGACACAATATCTCAAATGGCCACCCTACACCATATTGGAGGTGTGACAATGCACTCCTCCATTGCAAGGACTGTTGATATAAAGTGAGGTACCTATTTGTTTATCAGCTGCGCTTAATCGAATTCAGAGGTGGATAATTATCATGTGGGAGCAGATAAAGGAGAAAATTGTATCATGCCATCACCTACCAAGCCTTAGTGAGAAGAAATTCTCTTTCAGGAACTTGAGATGGTTATTATGCCTTTGGAAGTCATGGAATTGTGACTAGAATGGAATGAGAAGGGGTTATGCCAATGACTCTTCTGCTGCTAATCATATTGTCAAATGGGCTGTGGATCTTGGGTGACACTTGGCCAGCACATGAGGGACTATTTCCTATATTAACATATGCCAAAAATGAGAACCTAAGGTAATGACACATAGTTTTTGCAACCCCCTGGTACCATCATAGATGTGAATTGAGAACTACTAAATCAGCCAATCACTGTCTATGATATACTCAAGGTACATGGAGATCTTAATAAAAATACATCACCCAGTCTTGATGGCATAACAGCAAAGTTTGGTATGAAGTTCTGGGATATCCTCCACATCTCTTTTAGGAAAATGGCTGGCAAATCCTCCTCCTGTGGATTACAACCTTGATTGACATCAACCACAGTCATCCCACTCATTTCCAACACTCTGAGAGTCAAGTGCATTGACAAATGCTGTCCTCTCTCATGGTCTCTAATGAACTCAGGCAATGAAATTATTTCTTACCTCCTCTCAAACAGATTCTTAAGAGTTATTGCGTCAGTGGTGTTAGAGGAGATGTCAAATTGTGAATCTGGGCCCACCCTCTTTTATGCCATCTTCATCATTTGAGTTGCGGCATGCTATCATAACAACTTGATGTTCTGTTAGTATTTCTCTCACTGAGCAGCAAAAGGCATTTGATTGGGTGAGCCATTGTTGGTCATGGTTGCTGCATCTCTCATATCATTCATTCTCTTTGAAAAGGTATCTAGCCCAGTTTTCCTTTATCTGGTCAGCTGTACTCCCTTGCCGTCCAACCAGCTGACTTAAAATGATTATCTCTGGTGTCTGTTTGCCAGGAGGTAGCCGTCTCATCATCAGAACCTATGCTGATGACATGAAAATATTCATTAACCAGGACACATACTATGCCAAAATCTTACGTTTACGGAAGCTCGAGGTTCAGGGTACCAAGTTCAAGGCCAAAAGTCAGAGATTTTGGGCTGGTGCTTAAAAGAAGAGGCAGGATATACCGCTATTAGACTTAAAATGATCATGGGGCTGGGGGTGAAAAATGATAATGATATTGACTATCGAGTCATCATGATAGTTATTTTATATGTATGTATGAGTGTCTACATGTATGTGTGTTTCTATATATATATATATATATATATATATATATATATATATATATATATATATATATATATATATATATATATAAAATATTTTCGAAATGGAACGCTCTTCGGCAACACACAAATATATAAAAACACAGATGTAGATTTTTAGAATATAAAGACACAAAGAAAGGACACTCACAATTTGTTATTTACGTTTCGACAGCATGGCTGTCGTCTTCAGAATGGCGTTCTCGGGGAACAGCGGAGAGGATGTGCGGGGGAGAGGTGGGGGAAGGGGAGGTAAAGGGACCAATAGGAAATGAACAAGGGGGTGGGAGGGATATGTTGGCAGCCAATTGATGCATTCAGTGGGCTTGGTTCAGCCCGGGCGGTTTGAATGATTGGGCCACCCAGATATGCGCCATCTCGCGGGTTCTCACCTCTATTATACTCGCAGATTTGGGAAGGATATATATATATATATACATAATTATACATACATATATATACATACATATAGAAATATATATACATTTGTATATATATAGATTATATATATACATATATGTGTGGGTCGCGGTAGTCCAGTGGGTAGAGCGTTGGACTGCTGAACAGAGGGTCCCGGGTTTGATTCCCGGGCAAGGCACTCTGGGCACCTGCAGCTCTACCCAAGCTAAAGTCATTTTTCAGGTACCAGGTCTTCCTGGGAAACCATAACCGGCACAGGGAAAGGAACTGGCCCCCCTACCCTGATGTGTGAATTTCACACGCCGTATAGGGCTTAGTACTGGGTGATCCCTACCATCACCTACTAAACCGACCTTCGGGTTGATTACTGTGTTTATGGTTTATATACATTATACCACTACATATATATATATATATATATATATATATATATATATATATATATATATATATATATATATATATATATATATATATGTAGTGGGGCAGCCAGTAAGTGATGGTGTCACGTTAAAAACACTATTGAGGAAGGCAATGGGAAACCACCTCAATTATCATTCCCAAGATAAATATGATGGTCACTACAGAGATTTTGAGTCCTGGCAACTACGGGGCTAGGACTCGACCCACTTGGCCGTGTATTGTGCCCAGCAGCAGGGGAGACAAGGCTTCCGCGGTCGTCATCCCATGAAACCCTTGCAAGGGAAAACCAGCAGCATCAGGACAGAAGACGCAGGAGAAGAAGACCAAATTAGTTGGAATAGGAATGTGGAATGTTAGAACAATGATGAGGACAGGGAAATTGGAGAATGTTAAGCGAGAGATGGAAAGGGGAAATATAGATACTTTAGGTCTGTGTGAGGTGAGATGGAAGGATAGCGGAGATGACTGGAGATGAGAGCCAATTAGGGGTTGCCATAATGTCAAATAAAGACCTAGGAAGAAGTGTAGTCAACATAGAACGAGCAGCGGGTAGAATATTATTAGTAGAGATAAAAGTAGAACCAACGAACTTGGTCATTGTTCAGGTATACATGCTGCCGGGCATCCATATGGAAGAAGAGGTCGATAGGATATATGATCAGTTAGAGGACATAATCGCGTGTGTTTCTGGTGGGAAACATTTGATAGTGATGAGGGATTAGAATGTAATGGTAGGCGAAGGAAGAGATGGCGCAGAGGTGGGGGACTACAGTTTAGGCACGAGGAATGACCACAGGGAGAAAGCAGTTGAGTTCTGCAGGAGACAGGGGTTAGTCATCACCAACACTTGGTTTAGACACCACAAAAGACGCAGGTATACATGGAAAATGCCAGGTGACTCCGAAAGGTATCAGCTAGATTATATTCTGGTTAGACACAGCTTTCGGAACAGTGTGATAAATTCGCACAGCTTCCCAGGAGCGGATGCGGACTCTGACCGCAATCTAGTTGTTATGATATATAGCGTCCATGTCAAAAAGATATGGCAGGGGTGGCGGGTTAGAAAATGGAATGTAGAAGTATTAAATGGATTGAAAAGAGGGAGTACCAGCCAGCTGTAGAGAAAATCATGGAGGATGGTAAAGAGCTGATTGCTATCGGAGAAAAATGGGAATGTATAAAGAAAGGGTTATCAAAAGCTGCAAAAGACACTATTGGAACCGTTAACGTGAAAAGGACTAGGACACCATGGATCACGGATGAGATGATTAAAAAGATGGATGAGAGGAGAAAATAGAAGAATGTAAACACAGAGTTGAGCAAAATGATGTCCAAAGAGTTAAACAATAAATTGAGGCGGGTAGCAAATAAAGCAAAAGAAGCATGGTGGAAGACGCAGTGCGAGGATATGGAAAGTTTGCAGAGGAAGGGTGAAATTGGTGACCTGTACAGCGAAGTTAAATCTTTATCAGGAATAAGAAAAGAAGATATATGCCAACAGTTAGAGAGAAGGCGGGTAAGATAATAGTTGACAAAGGAAAGACCCGAGAGAGATGGAAGGAATATATAAAAGAACTGTGTAGTAAAGAATTTAGATGAACAATGTTGGACATAGAAGTGGAACATGACGTTGAGGAAGATAGCTTAGGTCCAGGCATACTCGACGATGAGATAGAAAGGGCATTAAGGGAAATGAGGCCATGGGGGTGGATAACATTCCTGCAGAACTACTAAAAGCTTTAGGAAAATGTGGGAGGAAGAGGCTATATGGGCCGATTTGTAGTATCTATGAGGAAGGAATCTGGCCAGCAGACTTTGTGAGATCAGTTTTAGTTCCTATTCCAAAAAAGGTAAAGGCTATATCATGTGAGGACTACAGGACAATAAGTTTGATATCCTACGCAGCTAAAGTTGTTCTCAGGATGATCAACAAAAGGATAGAGAGTAGGGCAAATGATTACTTAGGGGATGATCAGTTTGGGGATTAGGAAGGGGAGAGGTACACCTGATGCCATTGCAGCAATGAGATCACTAACCGAGAGAAATATAGAATACAATCAGGAAGTATTTGCCTGTTTCGTAGATTTCAAAAAAGCATTTGATAGAGTAAATTGGGAAAAACTAATGAGTATATTGCAGAAAATAGGAATAGATTGGAGGGAAAGGAGGCTAATCTGCAACCTTTATATGCCTCAGACTGCTCAGGTGCGAGTGGGGAATGGGGAGTCAGGATGGGCAGTGTTAGGAAGAGGTGTAATGCATGGTTGCCCATTATCACCATTGATATTCAGCGTATATGTGGAGGAAATGATTAAAGAGGCATGGGAAGAACTGGAGGTAGGAATGAAAGTCAGTGGGGAATTCATAAAATCAGTTAGGTTTGCTGATGACCAAGCTTTAGTTTGTCAGTCAGCCAAGGGGCTGCAAGCATTGCTGAGTGAATTGGAAATTCAGTGTGACAGATATGGGATGGCAATCAATATTAATAAAACAAAGGTTATACGATTTTCTAGAAGGAAAAAGGCAAAGCTAAACATTAAAATAGGAGGGCAAAAACTAGAGCAGGTAGAACTGTTTACGTGTCTCGGAAGTGTTTTGGACCAACACGGTCAAAGTAGTGAGGATGTAAGGAGAAGAATAGCGCTAGGCAAAGAGGCTTTCACAAGGAGGAGGAAGTTGATGATAGGGATGTTGAGTAAGGATGTTCATAAAATACTCGTCAAAACTTTGATGTGGAGGGTAGTTGTATGCGTCGAGGAAACGTGGTCATTGAAGCAGGAGAATAAACGTAGATTGGAGGCTTCTGTAATGTGGGTGTGGAGAAGGTGAAATGGATAGAGAAGAAAAAAAATGAGGAAGTACTTGGAATGGTGGGCGAAGAGAGGGGTTTGTTGGGAAAAATCCTATGGAGGTAGGAAAAATGGAAGAAGGGCATATTGATCGGTAGTGGGATGTTGAAGACTGTAATATAGGGGAGAATGTAAGACAAACAAGGAAAGGGTAGGAACAGGATAGGGATGTTGGCTGGGATGAAGGTAGGAAGGAAGTGCTCGGAGATGAAGAAGGGCCTGATGTAGCCTAGGTTGCTGGATTGTGTTTTATTAGGATTCACAAAATATTTATTTGGTGGTTGTGTCCACCAAATAACTATTTTGTAATAATATATGTATAATTATATATATATATATAATAATGTTATATATATATATATATATATATATATATATATATATACATATAATTATACATATATTATTATAAAATAGTTATTTAGTAGTGTTATATATATATATATATATATATATTTTTGTGTATGTATGTATAAGTCTTACTTGAAGAAGGCCAAAAGCTTAAACAATTTACCGAGTGAGTGTCCTTTTAAATGTTACAATGTTATTTGTGTTCTATTGCGCCGTCCCATTATTATACTGCTCGTGTGAGTGTTTCCGTATAATCGATATATGTGTGTGTTTGTGCGTATGTATGTATGTATGTGTGTGTGTGTATATATACATATATATATATATATATATATATATATATATATATGTATGTATATATATATATGTATGCATATATGCATATACATATGTATATCAAGCTTATGTTAAAGTTTCACGGATGTGAATAATAATAAACGAGGTCTGTCCATTAAATACGCAAACTGAGGCCATTAAAAGTTTATTAGATTTTGTCTCCTTCTCTCCATTCGTTGGTATGCACTTATTCCATCCTATTTCCTCCTTCAGGAAGAAATTCATGATGAACAACACCTTCGACATCAAATAAAACCAGGAGCATGACTTTGATTTTTGATCAGTTTTTTCTTGATTTTTTGGTTTGATTTAAGCCACTTGAAAACTGGTGTTTTCTTTAGAACATCACACCATATACAGCTGTCAACATTTCAGTAATTTCTGGATAACTTTTACCGAACTTCACCAAAAACTTGATATTGATTCGTTGCTCCATGATTTCATCAATGTCCAGTTTCGACAAACAGTAAAAACAAGGACAACATAAACTAACATAACTGGCAGCAAATGCACAGTTTGACCTTCCGCCAAGCACAGACTGCTCATTGGTCTCAGGCAACTACTGCCGCTAATGGGCGGGGCTATAGTCCACATCATGGCCGCCAGGTTGCACCAGTTTGCATATTTATTGGATAGACTATGTATATCAAGATAGCCAACAAGGGTGAACTCAACCCCTGTAATCACTCCATCATGGGGTGTGGCATGATGCATAATTGCGCCCCAGGCAGGTGTAGGGGTGCAACCCACTCACCTCTACAGGCTGACCCCCACGACATATATTTCTAGTCTTCCAGTTCCGTATGAAAGAATGTTGTCAGACCTATTTTACTTGCTGAGATCTCCAGTCTATGAAACGTAATACTCATTATTATTTAAGTTATTTTACTGACTTGGTTCATATTGAAATTGATAGCTGAGGAAGAACGGCTGACTTTGTGTCTGGAAATCAACTATTCCAAGGGCAAGTTTAAGAAACCGCTCAAAGTTTCAGTCTCTTTTCAAAATTTTTGTTTAGCATCTGTCAAAAGTAGTCCACTCAAGAGATCAAGATAAAATTGAAACAAGGCAAAAAAACTTGAGGGGCCTAGGTATGAGTTTAGCATGAATGTCTGTAGAAAAACCTCTTGACTGCAGAGGTAACCACCCATTATGCTCGGTGTTGATGGAGTCTTTTGTTTGAATTGCAATTGAAATATGTAGTTCTATTTTCTTAAAGGAGATATCAAAGCATCAGATTGGCCTGTTGACAAGAGAGTTAGAGGAGTCCTCTCCAAAATCAGCATTTGATGAAATCACCAAGCAGCATAATGAACTTATCATAAAACATAGGAATTTTGTGCAGATGAATAAGCATTCTGTAAGTATCTTCGGTATTGAATTTTAAATTAACATTAAGCATTAATGTAAGTTTACCAAGAGTGATGGGATATAATCTGGGAGTAGTCTTTTTAATAGTTTTCAGATTATTCAAATTTGAGTTTGGTGGGTTACTCATTGGATGTATTAGCATGAGAAACATGAAAAAATGATATTCTTGTTACCTGGGACCAGATAACTTGCTTTTGATATTGTAATTTGAGTGACTCTATAACACATTCATTTAGATGGCAAAGTTGTTATTTGGTGGGAAGAAAATCAACTTTCGATTCATTACTTTACACGTGTATCTCAAATTGCTAGGTGCATTATCAAGACGTAATATCACATTTCTCCATTGATTAATCATCTTGGAGTTGAAATCGTTGAGACAAGACATGCAATGCTTGAGCAGAGAGGTGATATTTCTGTTAGTATATAAGTTTCACAGCAACCACATTTGAGGTGAAACTGAATGCGCTATATTGTACACATTTATGATATTTATTGGAATTTTTTTAGGAAGTGCTGTATAGGAATTAAAGTTCTCCTGCTTACTACTGACTTAAAACATTGTTATTATCAAAATTTGTAATTAATATCCTATATTCTATGCCAGATGAGTGAAAAAATATGAAATGGAAGTATTTTTCCTGCTGAATCAACTTGCAACTTATAGAACAAATTCATAGGACGGGACCTCTTGGTGTTGGGGGTCTGGCAAGGAGTCGTGGTGGCATTGAGTCTTCCCCAAAGCAGATAAGGGGATGAGGCAAAGGGGGAAGATGGGCTCTCCCATGATTCATATCCCCCAGTGCCAACTCCAACCCCTCCATCTCGCCACCCCTTTCTTCCTAATGGTATGGAACCTCCGACTCTCAGTCTATGCAAGCTTCCTCTTGCTCTTTTACAGCTGCAAGTGTGGGTGGGGGCAAGGAGGAGGGTGTTCCCAGTACTGCCCTAGCCTTGCTCTCCTCAGGCCTATATGTATGCAACCAACCATGCCTCTTTTTACCACATGTAGCTCCTATAAGACTCTTAAGTCAATGTATGGCACGCACAGTGCAGCTTCACTCAATTCTTATGAATCACCATTGTCCTAAAGGGTAACTGTGGTCTCAGGTAAGAGGGGAGAAGTTCAAAAATCATGTATATAGGCCCTGCCAATGTCAATGAAATATTTTCTCTATTCTACTTTGATACAGGGATCACTCAAAAAAAATATTTTGCCTGGCTGGGCTCATATCTAATTTCTTTACTCTCTTTATTTTACTGTTTTTCTTGCATTTTGTGGACCCCTCTGCTATTGACTTCGCACTCTTTCCATGCTTATCTCATCATTTCCCCTAGTCAAATAGCATAAGAGTCATTACTTTCCTGAGCTTTGCTTTTAACAAGATAAAAAGGTATTATGTGAAAACTGATGACTATCTTGTAGGGCATAAATCAAATGCCACTAATAAAGACCTACCACTCTTCCAAGTCAACGATTGACAATGAAAGATATAATTCTCTTTTCCTCCTAGCTGCATTTTAACCTTTTTTCCCCTCTACCCTCCCTCTCTGACCAACACCCCTCCCTCGATCAGAAGGTATATATACCAAGTTTGCTTCTATGAGGACCTACTAATGATTATGTTCAACGTCAAAACCTGGGTCATGTTTTTAAATAAATTGTGTGGAATTATAAAGTCAATAATTTCATTTCAATAAGCTAATGAATTATTTGTTGTATAGTTTAAGTATGCATTTGCTCGCATAAGGGGGAATATAAAATTCTCAGGGCTTATGAATGCATGGAAAATGATAATGGGAAAGAATAGATAGTGCAGAACTGTTTGAATTAAAACATTAAATATTATTTACAACTTTTGGTTTTGTGAAATCATAAACTTTTGAGAAAACCGAGGTATTTCAAACTTGTATTTTTATAATCGTATAGTGAAGTTTCAAAGCATTTACTTTGCTTTACAATTGTAATTTTATTAAAATTTTGAGGTTCTAAGAAGAGAGTAGCATGGATAACTTAGAGTTTACTGTATAACTGAATAACTTCATGCTCAATTTCGTATATTGCTCAGTGAGAATATATTCCAGAACACCAAATTTTTTTGTCTTTTTCCTTATAATAGCATTGACCACTATCTCTGCTGTCTAGTTGGGTAGGAGAACTATTTCAAAATATCATGAGAAGTAGTATATTGTGCAAAATATATGTCATTTCTCCTAGTTTTTTTGTCACTCAACCATTAATTAATAATAATTGCCATGCCTTCTATTATCACAAGTTTTGCTTGTTTAAGAGTAATTAGCCTTGTTTTTGTTAAATATTTTTAAGTCAGCTCAAAATTATAGTACTTTTTTCTATTACAGGTTTTGTATGAACAAGTGATAATGCAGCAGCAACAAGAAATCGGCATCCTAAGAAGAGGCCTGGAGACCCTTGAGGGAGAATTAAAAAATGTACTGCAGAAAATGCATGTTCTGGAAGCATCACCACCGAAAGAGGATCCACCTAATAGCCAAGTACCCAGCATAATAACCCATTGTCACATTTTAAATTTATTTATGATAAAATTGAGTCCAGAAAGCAATACATAATACACAGTGGAAGCTTGATATAATGAAAGCACACAGTCTCTGCTAAATTGCTCACTATATTGAATTCTCATTATTACCAGTTGATAACACGTTATCCATTGAGGGTTTCATGAGTGAGGAAGTCATTGAATAGTCCTGTTTCAGTCCTTTAATGTAAACAATTTTTTTGTTATTTATTTAAATATACTCTTTTGGTTACTGTCAGAGTTTGGAAACAAAACACTTCTTCTGTTCCAAGTTAGGGTCATTAAAACATTTTGTCTGTCCCTGATACACTCTTTTTGGCCTTCATTAGAATCGCACTTATTGTGGTGTTAGAACACTGAGACAATACCTTTTCCAGCTGCTAATCAAATCAAAATCAATCAAATTGGACAAATTCTGTAATGTCCAGAATTTTAAAACAAATCCATTTAAGAACATTGATGGTGTAATATACCGACAGAAATGCTGTCCTGCTGAAGACAAATGACTCATAAAAAGCACATACACCTGGAAATTACGAACGGGTGGTCGGAAATATGTACTTTTGGCTGTCAAATAATGATTCATTTAACAATTTTCATTTAACAAATGTTGAATCGCTTGTGATATCAAACAAAATCTGTGGGGGCCATGTGGAGTGGGGGCCATGTCTCACCGTTACTGATTTATTTTATAGGTAAATCATAGGCCAATAAACTACTTTGGGCCTTACTAGTGATAATGAGATTCTGATTATATTTATGCCTTACTCATTTTATCAGGCTTCCACTGTATTTTAGAAATGTATACAAGGAGATCATAACAATGTTTCAGCACATTCACTTCTACATGGAGTCCCTCTCACTGTTAACTTATTCATGTCTGACTACAGAGTGCGTCGTAAAAATCTGGGCAAATTCAGCAATGTTTTCAAAAAATTTTTGCTTCAAAAATGAAAATTATGACTTTTTTTTTCAAATTGTTTGTATGATCAAAGACACGAAGTTTATTCACTGTATTCCCCACTTGCTTGAATGATCACCTCCATTCTCAGTCTGAAGCATTTGCAGGCTCATTTTAACATGCCACAGTCCATATCAGCAAATGTCATTTCAATAATGGCTCTCAATCATGCAGAGCTGAGATGTCTAAACTTGTTGATGAAATTTTTGACCATGCTTCACACATAGTAGTCCAATGGATATTAATATGGGTTGTTGGGACTCCGAAATTCTATGGACCAAAACAAATTGACGTCCAACAACCAATTGATATTTTCCCCTTTGTTAAAGAAATGCAGTGGTATGACATCACCCTGACAATGGTCAGGCATCCTGACAATTCACTCCTTCAAGTGAGTTTTCCTTGCCGCTGTTGTAAAACTGCTGTCAGAATTTTCTGGCTCATTGTACTTGGTGATGACATCATGTACCGTTGATCTCAGGTACCTGAAGAACCAAATAATTTGTCGCCAAGCAGCCAGCACACACACTTTCAATAATCATGGCTCTTTGGTTATACTCCGCACTTGTTCTCAGCAGTGCAACCATTCTGAGGTTATGACTGGTCAGTACATACTATATGTCAAGCTTATTTGGGTGCCAATGGCGACCTCTACAAGTAGTGTAAACTATGGAAGTTACAATTTTATTTAATCCGGCCGAACACACCATACCCGGTATATGTTTCTGTTTTACAATAATTATTTATTCACTTGTCTTCCCCGGGTTATCATACACAAGAAAAAAGGGAAAATTTTTCTTTCGCATTCCCCTAGGCTCTTTGTTTCTGTCAATATTTTCATGAATCAGTAGCATAGTGAAACACCGACAGATATGACTAACCTGACCTATTGAATAACCCAAGAGGGATATTCCTAGAAAATATGCCAAGAATTCATGAGAGTGTTTAACGCAACATGAATAGCTGCCATTATTCCGTTATTTACCATGGGTACATGCATACAGTTGAATGCTGATGCAATGACAAGAATGAATACCAAGACAGGCTAAGGAATGGTTTGATGTTAATCATTTACATTTAAATACTAACAAAACTCAGCATATTGTGTGCAGTCTCAAATCAAAAATAACTGTTATTGAAATTGCTAAAATACTAGGAATTTATATTGATACAAAACTTAACTTGGAGACTCACATCAGTCAGACCTGTAATAAACTGAGTAAAGCTGTTTATATGTTAAGAAAGCTCAACTTTCTCATTTCAAATGAGTATCGTTTTACACTTTACCATGCCTTTTTTCAACATCATTTGAATTATGGTGTTGCGTTATGAAGTCATTCCCCATATGTTAAACAAATTTTGCTACTACAAAAGAGAGCTATTCGCTTTCTTGCTAATATACCACCACATGATTTCTGCAAACCTTTTTTATTAGGTATGGAATCATGACTGTATTTAGTTTATATATCTTTAAGGCTCTAATTCATGTGAAAGTTAATCTAGAAACTTACCAATTAAGATCTAACATCCATAAATACTCCACAAAAGGTGAATCAAATCTAAATACTACTTATTGTAGATTTTCATCAACTTACAACACATTTCATACTATGAACATACGACTGCATAACTATCTGCCCTCTCAGTTGAAATCAGACTGTATCCAGAGTTTCAAGGATAGGGTATATACCTGGTTACTTGCTTTCCTCATTGGATGAATTATTTCATGACAATCTTCATCAAATTTAAGAACTTATTTTTATATATTAAGTTATATTTATATTAACTACATTTAATTATGGTTGCACCATTTTTCAACATGAATAAAGTATTGTAATTATAATTATTAATGTGTACAGCATACTTGCATTGACATTATCTAAGAGCCTTTAAAAATTGAGGCTTCACTTGGATGTTTATCTAGGACCTTTCAATCAATTATTAGAATGTCATCTACCTTATTTACATTGCAAATTAAATTAGTAGAAATTTGAAGCTTTGAACAAGTAATAAGCTATTTGAAGCATTTAAGTAAAGCGTGCATGTAACAGGTGCATTTTATACACTTGATGCCTCATTGTGATGTCTCTACTAGTCTTATTAGTGAGATCCAATTTGGAGGAAAACTGCGCCAATATAATAAAAAAGTTGTATATAATTTCTCCATGTAGCATTAAATTATTCATGTTGGCAAATACATATGGTGTATTGCAAAATTTGGGAAAATATGTAACTTGAATTCTTGGATTTTACAGGGTATATTGCTACATGAAAAAATTGCTGAATTAGAAGCCGAAAAACAATTGGTCATGGAAAAAAATAAGATTGCTGAGGAGCTACATCAAATTCTAACAAGTAATTCAATGTTGCTTTTATAATATTTATTTCTGTAACCCATGTTGCTCTATATTTAGAATAGTGATTAACATTTTCAAGGTCATTTAAATTATTAATGTTCATCCCTGATAAATGTAATCAATAAAAATATGCATTCCTCTCACATCAGTGGCATATCTAGTAATTTTGTGGTGAAGGGCCTTGTGCCCAGTAAGTTTACTCGTGTCCCAAAATCTGATTATTTCATAGCATTTACATGCATGGTTGGGTGAATTAATTAGAATAATAATCTCATGATTTTAATAATTCTTCTGGTCTGAGCAATTGAGAGGAAGGACAGAATATGGAAATCATTGAAATGAATTTTATTTTTTTATCATACTTACAATACTATTAACAGTAGCCTGCCCATTAATGAAGGTTTTTAATGGACCTAAATTCTAAGGGCTGTTACACTTCCAAGCTTCACTACTTATTCTAAAATCTTACCATAAAATTAATCTATTATTTAATGCGACATGTCTTCTACCTCCCTTCATTTTATTTTATTTTGGCTTAGATTGCTTTGAGAATGTTTCAGTTAGCCTACTTGTATCCTTGAGAATGAATAATTTTACTTGCTGGATAATTTGATTATTGTATAACATTACACGTCCTCTGTATTTAAGATAATCTTTTGGCTGACCAACAATTTAACCTTGTTGGAATAACATTCCATAAGAGTGAGTTTCTATTGTAAAATATATTTTCAATCGAGTCAAGTATAAAATCTAGCCTGCTGAAGTTAATTTCAGTGATTTAAATTAGGATCAACTCAAAGGTCTGCCCTCAAGTTCATTGAACAAAAGTATTTTACTCCCATGAAAACTCTTGCCAAAAATGTTGTCATTTCTTAAGAAAAAATAAAAACTTGAAACTAAAAATATGATAAATAACTTAATTTTTCTAAATAAGTTAGAAATACCCTTTTAACAACTTCTCATTCTCTCCCCTAGTTCCATGCAGTGGTATCAAACTATATATTATGATATCCCTCTTTCATCTGATTAAATAACATTTTAAATGTTAAGCTTTTTCTAATAAATTATATGCCTTATAATTATAAGTTAAGAGCAAATGAAAACATCAAATTTGATCCTCAAAAAGTTGATTTTGGCTAAATGTATTAATGTTGAGTGGCATACTAACAAGTCTGAGTAATAGGTAAATGTATTAATTAAATTCATGAGTTCAAATTAACTGTGAGAGATGTCTTGACAGTAACTTTAAAGGAAGATGATTTTTACACTCTAAAATTGTTGCATTATAAAATCATGAGGTTTAATTGGTAGGCACTTGCTTTATTTTACGTGTTTCATGTCAGTCACTGAGCGATAATCTTTAAGATTTCTGATTTAGATCAAAGTTACTATATAAATAAGGATTTGATAATAGCAACAAATGAGTAAATATTCTTTTGCCTTTGGCTATTGTAGATTCAGCATATTATTCTTAAATATGTTTAAAGTATTTTTCTTCAATTTTTTCTAATGTTCACTAAATGTTAGAGAAAATGTGAGGACTTCCTTTACTTTCCTTCCTTCATGAAAAGAGTATATTTTAATGAATTATTTCAACTTGCATTTCAGGTCAGCTGGTAGCAATACACGAAAAAAATAAAGAATTTCAGTTTGCCTTGACTTCTTTGGAAAAAAAGAATCATGAGCTTCAATTAAAAGAAATGCAGCTACAGGATCGATTAAATGGATTCATCAATGTTACTGGTCAAGTAAATGCAGTCTCTCTAACTAAAGAGGCGGAGGAAGAAATGGTATAGTGTTCTTGAGGTTGACCCTTTATATTATCCCCATTGTAGTCCATCTCAATTTATTCTTATGGCACATTTATGGAGTATTGGCAAAATATTGACAAGTTTTGTAAAATTAGCATATATAACTGCATATTGAAAACTATAGTTCTAGATATGCATACTACATGCCAGTTTTGGAAGTAGATAATATGTGATTGCAGTCAGTAGTTTGCAAGAGAGCAAAAAACTCCCAAGTAAATGATAAATTTGTACAATGTAGTTCGTTTAGTTTCATCTCACATGTGGTGTTGCCGCAAAACTTAATAAAAGTGGGGCTAACGGGGATGTCGCCCCTCTGCTAATACACACATACATTGTATCTTTCCGAAAAAACTTGGAGTCAACAGGCATTCAACCTTAAGCAGTATGACAGTTTTGCAAAGGCAGAGAAAATGGTTGTTTTTCATACAAATTTTGATAATATCATAATAATAACAGAAACTATGCATAGCATTAAAAAGTTAAAATGATAATAACCTCATGGGATCTTAAGAGAGAAGATTGTAATACAATATGGAATTTAAACTTTAATTCCAGAATTACGATTCAGAACACAGAAACAAGGCGGCTTATCGGCATTTTGGCCCAATGATGTCACATTTCTGGGATTCTACAATGAATAAATGCTGATACAAGTGTAGCTGCTTAATTTTGAATGTAAAAATTCAATATCCTTTGTAGTAATTGTCAACATCAAAACACTTTGATTCTTTTCTTTCTGATCCAAGTAGTTTTTGTAAATTCTAACTTGATAAATCAGGCTGCGTCTTAGGTGCATCTTATGGGCCAGGAAATATGGTTTGTATTATGGTATTAAGGAGTTTCAGGAGGTAAAAGGTGCCTTAAAAAAAATTGTGTGATATTACATTGATATGAAATGTCACGAACAGAAGCAATTATACTGGAAATGTTGGGATGCTGATATGAAAAGTGCCCTCACAGACTGTCGGTAACAAAGAATTTAAGCATTCTGAGAGATCTTGGTTCAAATCCTAGGGAAATTATTTCCACGCAGTGAAATTCCTGTGTTTTTTTATGCACATCAGCAGATGACTCCATTAAAGTTACTTTCACAGCATCTTCAACAGCTCTTTGAATTTGTCAAGTGTTTAAATATTGGCTTTAACCTCACGAATTGTAGTGTAATGT
Organism: Hetaerina americana; assembly: GCF_022747635.1. Classification (NCBI taxonomy): domain Eukaryota; kingdom Metazoa; phylum Arthropoda; class Insecta; order Odonata; family Calopterygidae; genus Hetaerina; species Hetaerina americana. The sequence continues at coordinate 12,806,395 of NW_027286292.1, read as the reverse complement.
GCACAACTATAATTACTCATAGAATTGTATGCATGGTAATTCAACACAACATTCAGTCTAATTCATTCTCTTGTATAGCCAAACTACTTTATCCCCCATCTTATTTCTTCTGTTTCAGAAAAATGTTGTCATTAAGGATTAATATTAAACCAATTCCAGGGAAAAATTATCCTTAATAATGTGAATAAAATAGCCAGTTGATCCTACCCCATTCTCTAATTTTATATTAATGTAGGAGCCAAATGGCTCTTGGGTCCAGAATTCATGTTAAACCCATGCACCATCATGGGATACAGCTCCTTTGTATTCCATCCCTCAGCAGGAGATTATTTTCAACATCTACAATGAATGTGTCATCAATCTGCTGGCCTAAACAACATTATATTTACCAGGTTTATTTTTTTTCAAAATAGATATATACAATTATATTCTTCTGGAGGTTTATAACCATTTACTCAGTTGATTATTTGCATGCAACTAATTGACTCCAGGCTATTGGTGACCAATCATGGTTGAGTGACTGCCACTAACCTAGGCTTGGAATTAGATTTTGTCATAGTATTAGGTCATATTAATTGGAAGGAAGAACTTCAACACATTCCCAGTTCTATGACTTATTATTCAATTCTGCTTATTCATCAAGCACACTAGATTACTAGGTATATGGCATACTATCTGCAAACCTATGGATGCATTAGGTAAGTTTAAGCAAAGAATAGTAGCAAACAAAATAGAAAATACATACTTTTTGTTGTCGTTCAATGGATTTCAATTAAGGATTTGGCTAACTTGAGAGAAATACTGAATTGAAAATTAGCCCAAATGATTTATAATTCACAAACGAAATATTATTTTAAATCATAGGCATGATAAACTTGATAAAATATTATAACAGATAAGCCTTTATATATATATATATATATATATATATATATATATATATATATATATATATATATATATATATATATATATATATATATATATATATATATATATATATATATATATATATATATATATATATATATATATATATATATATATATATATATATATATATATATATATATATATATATATATATATATATATATATATATATATATATATATATATATATATATATATATATATATATATATATATATATATATATATATATATATATATATATAACACTTAGCACTAGTGGACACAGACAAAAACACAGAAACACACAAAAAAAGAGACTCACTATTTTTCGAATTTTCGGTGGTCGTTGCCACCTTTATCAAGGAGGAGAGGGACAGAACTGAAGGGAATACGAGGGCTGGAGCGATGGATGGAAGGGGAAGGTGGGGAGGGAATTCCGAAGGGACGGGTTTGGAGGGGCAGCGTTAGAAGGGTGGGGAAAATGTAGAAGGTGATGGGGGTGGAAGGGGGATGAAAATATAATTAGAACAGGGTAATTAGTGCCTAATATTGATTCCTGGCCAGTTCCAGGACTCCAAAAGCCAGATGAAGGATTGCTCTAGTGTTTTCAGTTTCAGAGGAGGATCAGAGGGTGGGAGGGATGCTATGATTGATACACTATAGCATTTATCAAAGGGAGTGTTGTGTTCGGAGGCGTGTTTGGGGATAGGGAGCATGTCAATGAAGGAAGAGTTTTTGCATGAGGCTCGGTGGTTGTTGATTCTGATATTGAGGGGTGTGGTGGTTTGCCCAATATAATAGGCCGGGCACAGTTGGCACTTCAGAAGGTACACTACATTGCTAGAAGTGCAAGTAGAGGAGGGAATTGGTGGGAGAGAGTTAAAAAGCGGGTGGGAGAGGGATGGGATTTTGGTTTTGAAAATAGGGCATGTTTTACATCTGGGTTTATTGCAAGGCGTTGGAGTGGTTTTAGGACGGGTTGGGGATTTAAGGAGTGGATTTGTTGATTTGAGGAGATCGGATAGGTTGGCGGGGCGTTTGAAAGTAACTGAGGGGCATTTGGGAAAAAGGTTGGCGGTGGCATTATGATTTTTTAGGATAGGGTAGAGGTCTTTCAGGATTGATCGTATAGATTCTAAGCCCGGGAAGTATGTAGTGCAAATTGAGAGAGGGTGGGGTTCCGCGGTGGAGGAAGGTTTGGGAGTGTACGCATGTTTTCGGATTCTTTTGTTCAGGATTTTTTATAAACCTTCTCCTGTCCAGAATTTCCAACCCGTCTTTCCTCAAGACCCTAAATCCTCGACCCAACCTGTCTCCAACCGAATCCACTGAACTAAAAAGGCTAATTAAGGATCCTAATATCATCATTACTTCCGCGGACAAAGGTTCAACAGTTGTTGTCTTAAATAGATCGGATTACATAACGGAGGTTGACAGGCAACTCTCGGATACGTGCGCATACCGGCAAATCCCCGAAGACCCAAACCCCGCACTTCAGAAGGAACTTATTGAATTTCTCGTGTCCAACGGGCCAAATGAGGGTCTATCTCCTTCAGACCTGGACCTCCTCTCCCCTCCCCACCCACGCACCCCTCATTTCTATATCCTTCCAAAGATTCACAAGCCTGGGAATCCCGGTCGTCCGATTTTATCCTCCCGTCACTCCCCAACTGAAAGAATCTCTGCATTTGTAGACCACTATCTCCAACCGATAGTCCATTCCCTACCGTCATACACCAAAGATTCTTACCATTTCCTGGAAAGGCTAAAATCAACCTCCCTCCCTCCAGATACTGAGATCATTATGGCCACCATAGATGCAACATCCCTATACACATCGATTCCCCACTCAGAAGGTCTCTCCGCTCTCAAACATTACCTCTCCCAACGCCCTGAGCCACACATACCCAGCACAGATTTTCTCCTTAGTCTTTCCGAGTTCATCCTCACCCGCAACTCCTTTTTCTTTAACGACAAATTCTTCTTACAAATCAAGGGCTGTGCCATGGGTAGCAGGTTCAGCCCTTCCTATGCAAACCTCTTTCTTGGTCTCGCAGAGAAGAAATTCCTGTCAAAACAACCACTGAAACCTCTATTGTGGCTCAGGTACATCGATGATATCTTCCTCCTCTGGCAATATGGTACCGATTCCCTGAAAGCTTTCATTTCCGACCTCAATGCTTCGTCCTCTATTTCCTTCAGTTCTACAGTATCCTCCTCCCAAATCACCTTCCTAGATGTAAATGTTACATTAAGAAACCAAACATTTCACACCTCTGTACATATTAAACCCACAAACAAACAGCAATACTTACACTACAATAGTTGCCACCCATATCACACAAAACGCTCCATTCCTTACTCCCTATCCACAAGGGGACACAGAATTTGTAGTGACCCTGATTCCCTTGATTATTTCCTTTCAAGTCTACACTGTTCCCTCCTAAAAAGAGGTTATCCCGAATCCCTCCTGAACAAAAGAATCCGAAAACATGCGTACACTCCCAAACCTTCCTCCACCGCGGAACCCCACCCTCTCTCAATTTGCACTACATACTTCCCGGGCTTAGAATCTATACGATCAATCCTGAAAGACCTCTACCCTATCCTAAAAAATCATAATGCCACCGCCAACCTTTTTCCCAAATGCCCCTCAGTTACTTTCAAACGCCCCGCCAACCTATCCGATCTCCTCAAATCAACAAATCCACTCCTTAAATCCCCAACCCGTCCTAAAACCACTCCAACGCCTTGCAATAAACCCAGATGTAAAACATGCCCTATTTTCAAAACCAAAATCCCATCCCTCTCCCACCCGCTTTTTAACTCTCTCCCACCAATTCCCTCCTCTACTTGCACTTCTAGCAATGTAGTGTACCTTCTGAAGTGCCAACTGTGCCCGGCCTATTATATTGGGCAAACCACCACACCCCTCAATATCAGAATCAACAACCACCGAGCCTCATGCAAAAACTCTTCCTTCATTGACATGCTCCCTATCCCCAAACACGCCTCCGAACACAACACTCCCTTTGATAAATGCTATAGTGTATCAATCATAGCATCCCTCCCACCCTCTGATCCTCCTCTGAAACTGAAAACACTAGAGCAATCCTTCATCTGGCTTTTGGAGTCCTGGAACTGGCCAGGAATCAATATTAGGCACTAATTACCCTGTTCTAATTATATTTTCATCCCCCTTCCACCCCCATCACCTTCTACATTTTCCCCACCCTTCTAACGCTGCCCCTCCAAACCCGTCCCTTCGGAATTCCCTCCCCACCTTCCCCTTCCATCCATCGCTCCAGCCCTCGTATTCCCTTCAGTTCTGTCCCTCTCCTCCTTGATAAAGGTGGCAACGACCACCGAAAATTCGAAAAATAGTGAGTCTCTTTTTTTGTGTGTTTCTGTGTTTTTGTCTGTGTCCACTAGTGCTAAGTGTTATATATATATATATATATATATATATATATATATATATATATATATATATATATATATATATATATATATATATATATATATATATATATATATATATATATATATATATATATATATATATATATATATATATATATATATATATATATATATAAAGGCTTATCTGTTATAATATTTTATCAAGTTTATCATGCCTATGATTTAAAATAATATTTCGTTTGTGAATTATAAATCATTTGGGCTAATTTTCAATTCAGTATTTCTCTCAAGTTAGCCAAATCCTTAATTGAAATCCATTGAACGACAACAAAAAGTATGTATTTTCTATTTTGTTTGCTACTATTCTTTGCTTAAACTTACCTAATGCATCCATAGGTTTGCAGATAGTATGCCATATACCTAGTAATCTAGTGTGCTTGATGAATAAGCAGAATTGAATAATAAGTCATAGAACTGGGAATGTGTTGAAGTTCTTCCTTCCAATTAATATGACCTAATACTATGACAAAATCTAATTCCAAGCCTAGGTTAGTGGCAGTCACTCAACCATGATTGGTCACCAATAGCCTGGAGTCAATTAGTTGCATGCAAATAATCAACTGAGTAAATGGTTATAAACCTCCAGAAGAATATAATTGTATATATCTATTTTGAAAAAAAATAAACCTGGTAAATATAATGTTGTTTAGGCCAGCAGATTGATGACACATTCATTGTAGATGTTGAAAATAATCTCCTGCTGAGGGATGGAATACAAAGGAGCTGTATCCCATGATGGTGCATGGGTTTAACATGAATTCTGGACCCAAGAGCCATTTGGCTCCTACATTAATATAAAATTAGAGAATGGGGTAGGATCAACTGGCTATTTTATTCACATTATTAAGGATAATTTTTCCCTGGAATTGGTTTAATATTAATCCTTAATGACAACATTTTTCTGAAACAGAAGAAATAAGATGGGGGATAAAGTAGTTTGGCTATACAAGAGAATGAATTAGACTGAATGTTGTGTTGAATTACCATGCATACAATTCTATGAGTAATTATAGTTGTGCACATTACACTACAATTCGTGAGGTTAAAGCCAATATTTAAACACTTGACAAATTCAAAGAGCTGTTGAAGATGCTGTGAAAGTAACTTTAATGGAGTCATCTGCTGATGTGCATAAAAAAACACAGGAATTTCACTGCGTGGAAATAATTTCCCTAGGATTTGAACCAAGATCTCTCAGAATGCTTAAATTCTTTGTTACCGACAGTCTGTGAGGGCACTTTTCATATCAGCATCCCAACATTTCCAGTATAATTGCTTCTGTTCGTGACATTTCATATCAATGTAATATCACACAATTTTTTTTAAGGCACCTTTTACCTCCTGAAACTCCTTAATACCATAATACAAACCATATTTCCTGGCCCATAAGATGCACCTAAGACGCAGCCTGATTTATCAAGTTAGAATTTACAAAAACTACTTGGATCAGAAAGAAAAGAATCAAAGTGTTTTGATGTTGACAATTACTACAAAGGATATTGAATTTTTACATTCAAAATTAAGCAGCTACACTTGTATCAGCATTTATTCATTGTAGAATCCCAGAAATGTGACATCATTGGGCCAAAATGCCGATAAGCCGCCTTGTTTCTGTGTTCTGAATCGTAATTCTGGAATTAAAGTTTAAATTCCATATTGTATTACAATCTTCTCTCTTAAGATCCCATGAGGTTATTATCATTTTAACTTTTTAATGCTATGCATAGTTTCTGTTATTATTATGATATTATCAAAATTTGTATGAAAAACAACCATTTTCTCTGCCTTTGCAAAACTGTCATACTGCTTAAGGTTGAATGCCTGTTGACTCCAAGTTTTTTCGGAAAGATACAATGTATGTGTGTATTAGCAGAGGGGCGACATCCCCGTTAGCCCCACTTTTATTAAGTTTTGCGGCAACACCACATGTGAGATGAAACTAAACGAACTACATTGTACAAATTTATCATTTACTTGGGAGTTTTTTGCTCTCTTGCAAACTACTGACTCAAAACAGTGACATTATTGAAATTAGTAATCAAGGCAACCATTTCCTATGCCTGATGCAGGAAAAAATACTCAATAGTAATAATTTTCCAGCAAATTGGCTTGCGCTTATAGGTCGAAGTTATGCCAATATACCCCTGGCCCATAAGATGCAGGCTGGTTTTAGAGCACATTTTGGAGTGAAAAAAGGTTATCATATTGGCTCAGCAATATGATAATCTGCCTAATTGTTTGATCTCTAGTTTACACTTTGTCCTAATAATCATGCTGCTAAATTTGACCATTAATGGGAAATTGTTTGGAAAAATATGGGCAAACAACTTGTGAAATCATAAAGCTTGAACCCAAATACATACAGGTTTTTGGTCCCATTTTACTGAAATCTAAATTCATAATTTTGTTCTCTTTTTTGGTTGACTGCATTTTGAGCAGCAAGAACTAAGGGAAACCATTGCAAAACTTAAAGGAAGAGTAGAAATTGCGGAAGAAAATTCTCGATCTTTGCAACATTTGAAATCCATGAAAGATGCTGAAACTGAACATTTAAGACAACAAATTTTACATCTTCAGTCTATAAATGAAGAAAAAGCAGTACTTGGTTTGTATAAAAACTTGCTAAATAAAAGTTCCTTTCTTCACATTTTTTGCATCAAATTGCACTGGGCAATGACATTTAAAATTTTAACTTTTGCATGGAACTTGAAACCTTATAACATGGTAGAATTGAAGTGAACATGCTGACGAGAGGGCCCCTAATGCCTCTTTAGCTTGAAGTTATCGTGTATTTTTGCTACTTTTGGATGGCTCTGAATATTCAATTGCTATATTATAGTTGGAATGATTGACTTTGCTCCTTAACCAGTATGAACTTTGTGCATTAGAGTGGTAGTATTTGTTTACATTACTAGTCTTTATATGGAGGCTGAGGTAGCCAAGTGGTATTGAGTCCAATTATAGAGCTGAAGGTTGCATCCTCAATTCTCAGGGATACCAAAAATTTGTCAACTTTTGAAAAAATTGTATTTCCTGATTTCCTGGATTAACTCCTTGAAAAGTGGCATAAACAACAAATTGCTCTGCATTATCAGTGAGAGGCAGCAGTTTCACTGTAAGGCACTGATGGTACAGTTCAAGAAGATTGGTCCGGTATCATCTGCCATAGCTGTAGGTGAGAGTTAAAGTCACAGAATTGGCCTCAGTACTAAATGTGGAAGGCATCAGGAAGCCACCGCATTAGTCCCCCTAAAAAATGCAGCCTTTCATTTGACTAGAAGATGATGGCATTCCTCCAGGTAAAATAATCTGGAAGTAAAGTATTCTGTGAGTGGGGACTACTAGAAGGGGAGCATCAGTCCGGGTGGACAAATACAGGATGGGGATATGGAATTTTAGGCCATTAGCAGTGTTCAGAAAGTTGGAAAATTCTAAGATGCAGGACAAACTAGGAATAGGCTCCCTTGGAATAAGTGAGATTAATTGGCTCTGACTGACTACTCCTAGAGCATTAGACATAGGGTAATTTTCTCAGAAGATGATCAGAACATTGCAGCAGTGGGCATCATATTCAAATAGTGGATTATTAATTACAATTAAAGGATTCCAATGATATCAATAGGGTTAGATGGGGAGAGCCTATGGACTCAGTGCCAGTGCAAGTGTATATGCTAACATCCAGTCATTCAGAAGAAGAAATTGAAGAAGAATACGAGCAACTGGAAGAAGTTCTAGGAGGAAGGGGAATGCTGTGGTTAGAGAGGGCCTAGATGGAAGCAGAATAGGATAGTCTGAATTGAGACAATAAAATGCCACAGGAGTAATACTGATGGAATGAGAAAAGTATGGTAGTGGCTAGGACCCTCTTTGCATAAAATTGGGGAAGAAGCTACCCATAGAAGATACTGAGAGTTAAGACAGGTTACCAAATTGACTATATCCTCATAAGAACAAGATGAAAGAAAAAATTTAAGCAATTTAAGAGCTACCCCTGTGCAGATATAAATAGCTATAACAACCTGTTGGTCATGGATAGCCAATTGCAATTGAAGAAGATGAAGAAAATTTGCAGAAATATCTGTCATGTTGAAATTAATCAGTATAGATAAGGGAACCTCATTATAGAATTGTAAGAGATCTCAGCACATTGCAGATAAAGAAGAAAGTTGGGAAACTAATATAATTTTGAGTTTGCAGTTATAGACCAGTATCTTGAAATGAATGTAAATAAAAAAATATAGATGTGTGTTAGCATTAGTAAATATGTGTTGTAGCATGGGTACTGCATTGTGCCTAACATCAAAAATCTTTGTTAATACATTTAAGAAACTTTTTTTCAAGTCAGGATCAGTGATGACCTTTTACATGCTCAAAATATCATAGCCTTGAATGATGATAAGATTAAATTTCTAGAGCATGAAGTGGAAAATCTAAACTCTGAGAATATTGAACTCAAACATTCTCTTTTTGGGAAAAATGTTGAAAAATTGAATGTTAAGAAGATGATGGTTGCTTATTGCAGGTAAGCTCCTAAAATTGTAATATTTTAAAATGCAGATTTATAAAAATTTTACCTTTCTCAATTCAATAATGGTAAGCTACTAACTGTGAAATGTTTGAATATGCAATAAAGACCCCCCACTAGAAATATTCAGCAGAAGCATAAATGCAAGGTGAAAACAGAGAAAATAGGTTTTCAATTTGGACTTCTGAAAGCAGTGAGTATAGCATATAAGTTTCACTGGGTATGACTTGCTGTTGGTCTCAGCCATATCATATGATTGGGTAAATAAGTGGGCCCATTCAATGATGCTAAAAATGGATGAAATTTACAAGAGCAATATTCCATTTTTTCTAAGTTGATCCTTTTATTAATATGAAGTTTGTGTAAATTGTTATTCTGATTTAGTGTATTTTTATTTAAGATTCTGCTTATATGTTTTATTATCCAATGTTACTCATTCAGTTTTTCATAATGAAAGCTAAAGGTACAAAGGGTAAAGTCAAATTGTCTTGTATACATTAACCCTTTGAATGCCAAGTGTAATTGCATGATTTCGTGGGCAAAATGCTAGGCAATTTTAAAGAGAAAAGCAGAATTTATGAAAAATTTCTGTGAAAGCATTATTATTTATAATAATTTTCAAAAATTTGATAAAAATTTTCGAAAGAAGTACAAATAAGGGAATGAAGTATAGACATATATTCATATATAAGTTTGACTCAGTGGAAGCACAATTTCAATTTGTAATTTATCTACGCAGCCATTGAGTTAAGACTCACCTAGAGCCACACTAGCATTCTTGGGAAAATTTGTCAGTGTTATTCACTGTGAATGTGGCATTTAGAGGGTCAATAGGTCTTATCCTGAAATGTGATTCAGCTTGAGGAAAATTCTATGTAAGGGATAATAATTACTGTTTATTTCCATGAGTATTTTGTTCAAGTATATTTCTTTAAAGCCCTGCTCAAAGGAAAATGTTTCCTATAAATAGAAATATTTCCTTGAATAATGGAAAATAAATTCCCAGCATAAAACTTGGATTTCCAACAGGGGAAGTTAATTCCTTGTGAACATCTTTTCTCCAAGATTAGAAATTGATGTTTCCGCTGATAGCTTATTAAATTCATTTATCTGCAGGAACAGTTGGTAACAATATATGATTTACAATAATTCAATTTTCTCATTGTCGCAAATTATAATTTTGTTAGTGGCTTGACCAGTGGTTGCAAAAGTAAAATTTTATTTTCTGTTTTAAGCATTTAAATTTTGGGTGTATTTTATCAATTTTACTTTTATTAAATATCACTATGTTATATGTTTAACATATTTGTACACATTTTTCCATACTCATTATAATTCTTACAATCAAATTATATGGTATTGATGTCATTATATTTCATCATATGTATGCATCAGAGTTTATTTTGACTGTTTCATTTCAGAGAGTTGCTTCTTTACATCTTGGAAATGAGAAAGAGGTACAGTGGTGCTGTTACATTGCAGAACCAAGAAAAAGTGTACTCTAGTCATCTAACATTGCTTGAGGAGTTCACTGAATTGAATTCATATGTTAAGAAATTGGAAGCAGCCCTGTTTGAAAGTATAAAGAAGTCCAACACGGAAAATATTTCTGAAGAATTAAAGGTTTGTAAAGCTAAATGTACAAAATTAGTACAGTTAGATTTAAAATATATGTGCCTTAACTGGAATCTCTTATGAGTATATGAGTGCTTATTTTTTCCATATACTGACTACTCTTTGTTTCTAAATCTGAGGATACTTTTATATACTTCATATTGATTTGAATTTCAAATCGTCGTTTGCATTTAGCAGTATGGGATGATGGCCTTTCATTGCCTTTTGATCGGGCAATGCAGACTCTTCTACTGTTTTGTACACAAATATAGGTTTGTTTCAGTGTCTTCTTCTCAAAGAAACCCATATCATCATAATGAAAAACATGTTGTGGCAGGTAACCCTCAGAATATATGAGCTCCTTGAAGTCACCGATGAAGTTCTCTGCTGCCTTTGACTCAAAGCTTGCTACTTCACCATGTCTCACAATGCTGTGGATGATGGTTCTTCTGGTTAACTATTCAAACCATGCATGACCCTTGAATACTTGTTTGACCTTTGATGATCCTGACATCTTATTAGTTAGGTCAAGGAAAATCACTTTCCCCATCTCAAAAATTATATTCTTGTTAATGGTGTTGCATTGCAATTGCTTTTCATTTATGCCTTTGAGAAGCAACCTTTCAACATTGTTGAGAATATGTAACTGTTGCATAGATATCCTTGTCACTGTATTTGAAGTATCTAGCTCCTTAGCCTTATTTGTGTTCTTGAAGGAAAGACCAGTCGTTGATATTGACCGATTGTTGATTTGCATACTGCATCAGCTGTGCTCATACTTTGCTCCCGATTATCAATGATTTTACTTTTCATTTGTACTGTTATTTTTTATTTTTATTCTCTTATAGCTTTCTTCTCACAGATTTTTCTTTGGGGTCAATTCTAAAACTATGCACAAAGTATAATTTAATTTTCTCCAAAAAAATCACTAATTATATGTTTGAACTGATGCTTAGAAAAATGTGTAATCACTAGCAATGCTAAGATGTTAGCCGAACCTGTGCTGGAGACAAACTGTAATAGAAGGTGCTTTATCGTTAAGTAAGTCATTTTTGGGACCAATGTTTTCGCTCATTATGTGAATTACTCGCTGTGTGAGGTGCTTGTTAAGTGAGGTACCATTGTAATTTATGGAGATTTTTCACATTGTATTCAATTCATTTTTCCCATTTTACTGTAATCATATGTGTAATCTCACAAATGATGGCTTTTCAAACAAATACAATAGCTGTAACTTTTCATGAAACAAGAATATATTACATCTGAAGTTATGATCTGTATTTTTTCTCATAGGCATTTATCCCTATCGCTTAGGTCCGCACACCATCATACTAAGGGTATCAAATTAACATATTCATTCCACTTTTTAATGTTTGCTTTTGGCTTATTCCTTGACCTAAAATTCATGGAAACATTTTATTGAACACCCAATCTTTCCATGTGGTCTTCTCCATTCTCCTGTGCCCTACATTCTGTGAACTAATTTCATTGTGATTTCCTCTGCTATTGCCATGTAAAATATCGTGGTCATAGAGATTTAGACTTAATTAATTGGCCTTGTTGGACTAATGTTCTGCACAGAGCTGTTTGTTCACTTTTCTTCATGGTCTTGGCTTGCACTGTTTTGCTCACTATGTCCATGTTGAATTTCTATCACTGCTTCCAAAGCAGCGAGCTATTCAATTTATTACTTTAAAAGGCCAATTTTTTTGTTGCCTACGTCCTCCCTCTGCGAACCTAGTTTTTATTATTTAGCTTAAAGTTGCACTTCATCACCACCCTCTCCAAGTTTATAAGATTTAGATCCCATAATGAATCTCCTGGTTAAGTTATATCTTTCATAAAATGCAACATTTTGATTTTTCCCCCTTCCGATAAGAATCTCCTCATTAAAATATTGAAAATGGTGGATAAAATATATCTTCTTCTTGCTGCTGTACTATTACCCACTCTCTGCCAAGTTCAGATTTTTTCTGTCATGTAGTCTATTTACATAATCATTCTTCTGTCATTTATGTTTAATATTACAAATTTTTTTCAGCTGATTTCTGATGATAAACTGCTTGTATCTATCATGGGTAAAATGAAAATTTGTGAAGATAAATTATCTAAGCAAAGAGAATATATAAGCAAATTGGAGGATGAAAATATCCTGCTGGAAAAGCAGCATGAGCTGAATAAATCACGGTGGGAATATAGAGAAGTGAGTAAAGTTTTAATCTGCAATAATTTTCATCCTTTATCAGCTGTATTGATTCTTTGGAATTGGTTTTGATGATATGGAATTCAAAAGAGTTCAAAGTACACAGTAATTTCTGTTAATGCATGTTAGGAATCCTGTAATTAATGATTTTGAGAACTCTGCGCCCTTAGGACTTAAATACTAATAATATGTACAATGAAATCCAATTTAATGAGATTTAATCATTCACTGTCCCTAAAATAACCATTTGCGCTTGCAAGTCTTCATTATCACATATGGCAATTTTACAATCACTCTTTACCTAAGCTTTCAGGATTTTATGTCACTAATTTGGTTATATTTCATCCTAGGCATGAAGATAGCTAGAAATTACTTATAATGGTTTGTCCAAAGCGTTGCTTGTACTTTATTGATTGTTACATGTATTTCATAATCTCCTCAGTTCAGTTTAGAGTCTAGGATTGCCCTAAAATTTTTCATTGATAGAATGAACTGAAGAATCTTTATTGAAAGTAGAATGCTTTTTAGAATGCAACAATTTCAAAGGGCAAAATCATGCACATTAGTGAATGGCTGTTGAAGTTACTGTAGTAGCATCTTCCAAAGTTTGTTGAATCTCTTAGATTATCTATTTCTTTTGTTTCTGTTTTGTGTTCTAATTTTTGCCTCTCATTATATTTCATCAAAGGCATTGCTGTTGAATACTTTATTAATGAGTTACATTACAAAAATAAGGGCCATTTGGTTGTAAATAGCAGTTGGCAACACTGCATGCATGTAAATTAATTTTTACTCGTAGGTTGGACATGTAAACAGCATATTTTTGTCAGTTCATTGTAGTTTGTCATTGAATAGCAGTGTGTGATTATGAGCAATGACAAGAAATCCTGCAGTTTGTGAAGTCATATCAGTGATTATATTTTTAAATGCAAGAGGATTTAATGCTGCTGAAATTCACCATCAGTAATGTGAAACATGGGCCTACCAAAATGGATAACAACGGAGGGAGGCATAGGTGACATGAGTTTAGGGAAGGCTGTTCACCTGTCCATGGCAAACAGAGGAATGGCAGAGATTTAAGTGTCTGGATTGGTGGTCTTTTTGAACATATGAATGGTAAAGAGGGAGAAAAAATGTTCGTTGATAGTTACTGTCCTTTTCATAGAGTTTCCTGAAGCTTCAATGAAGTCAATTTTCAGAATCATGACTGATTCTTTAGGGTAATGTAAATTGCATGCACAATGTTTGCCATTAATATTGAAAAGTGATGATGAAGACCAGTGAATGATATTTACTCATGCTTTTTTCACCATTTTGGCTATGAGAGAGACAAATGTTTTTCATTCCATCATTAGTGATGTAATGTGGATTTCATTCAGCTCAAGAACTGTCTTGCATCTCAGTGATTCATGAAAACAGAAGATTTGAAAATTTCAGCAAAAACCTGGCTGAAATCCCAAGTGACAAACTTTCACCAGGATGGATTGAAGAAGATTGTTTCATGATACCAAAAGTGTTATGAACAAAACAGTAACTACATTGAAAAAATAGTCAATATGCATTTGAAACCACTAATACATATTTCATTTTTTTCAACTATCCTCAATTAATTACCTGCAGGGCCTTACTCTTGAAATGCACCGAATACATTCAAATAATTTATCAGTCCATACAGCCTGTGGTACATATTCTCTTTAGTAGATTAGATAAAAATGTGTTGTCTCTATGAGCATTTCTTTCTGATATTTACAGACACAAGAGAAGTTCCAGTTATTGTACCTTCCTTTAATGAGATTTGTTTTAATGGATAACACATTATTATTAGCAGAAAAGCTACTGTTCTCAATGAGCGCTTTCAAGCTGTTTTTTACATATTCTGATTTAACAGTACTCAATCTAGCTACTGATAAATATGGTAGCAAATTACTGCTAATCATTGTCTAATGAAGCTCAAAGGCCAAAAAATGTACTTGCCAGAGAATCGAAAGAATCGGTAACTATGGTTATTCCATGCCTTGAATTAACTTTTAAAGATACAGCAGTGGATGGCAAAGTAACTGGGATTAAAAATAAACAAATGCCATGTCCATTTTCAAAACTTATATTAAGGAGGGCCCATCTAATTATGTAAATGCATGTACCCATTTATTCTAACTAACTGTGAAATCATAGAAAATATTGTCACCTATTTTTTTCTGCTATACCATTTTATAATTTTCAAATATAAGTGCCAGAATGAGTTTATATAAAGCTGGCCATGTAAAGCTCAACTAGGTCTTATTACTTACTCCTTGTACATCTGCTACATTCATTCAGGCAATAGTAGTAAGCAAGTTGGTAGCTTTTTGAATTCTATTTTAAGTTTTACTGTGTTATTATAGTAAACTTGTTTATAAAGTGCAGTTCATGGACAATAGTAATATCACTGCAATAAATTGATCAAAGAAATTTCCCCATGAACTGGGAACAGAAAGTAGTTCTCAATAGTTTTTTATTTTAAAAAGTTCGGTTTGAATTGGGTAAATTGAATTGGCTTAAATTTAATTAATGGAGTGCTCTTTGCCATAATGAATCTCTTTCACTAAAAATTACCCTTTGTTTGAATATTATTGGAGATATATTATAATCATTCTTTCCATTGTAGTTTTGACCAAATATTCTATACTTCTTTGCGTGCTTGCTGTTTATTTTTCTCTTTATCCTTAATGAATTCAATAGGTTGTATTTTAATTTTATTTTTTATAGTATGAGCTACTAAAAGAACTTGGGCAGTTGGTTGACCCTGAATCCTCAATGAGGGATGGCATTGAAGATATTGCCATGAATGAACTTCATCCAAAGGTTGAAAATGCTCCTAACAGTGACAGTGAATGTTCTCAACAACCTCTAACAAGTGAAAGTCAAAAATTTCAGGTTGGAAATTGATTTACATTTATATAGCTCATACAAGCCATGCAAAAGTTGATGCAATTTGATCACTGTGCTTCAATTGATGTAATAATTGCTTCAAATTCATTCATTTCATGAGTTAGGTAGTTCATGAAAAGATTGATGTGATGGAAAAATGGAAGCATGATGCAGAAATAAGTGCTCAGAAAAATGTCATCAAGGAACTTATAGAGCAGCTTGCAAAGGCAGAATTTCAGTTAAATGAAAGGGAAACTGAATTAAAGGAAATCAAAGAAGAGTTTTCAGTGCATACAAGCCGAGAAATCGAAAAGAATTCAACAGAAATAATTAATGCAAAAGACTATCCAGCTCATCTCACCAAAGAACCACCAATAAAAGATTTTAGTTTTGCTTACAAGGTTAGTTATAAGGTATTCTTTGCTTTTTTTTTGCTTCTGTATATTAATTTATTGGTATCTTAAAAATAATTTAATTCTTTTTCTTTCATTGCATATTCTCCATTTCATCTCCAAATCATTAAGATTACAATGGAGGCCCTGAATGTTATTCTCAATCAAAAGGATGCTGTCTTGATGCGTTACAAAAAGCAAATTTTTGAAAACAGAGAAGCTCAAGCTGATACAATTTTAGAGTCCAAAGTGAAGCATGTTATTGCATCTGTGGAAAGCTCATCAGAGAGAAAGGATCTTAATACTGGGTAACTGGGTGCTGTTTAACTAAGTTGTAGTAGAACATAATAATCTCTAATAATTTTTCTTGTGCATAGAGCTAACCCACGTATATTTATCATGAAATCAATTCACTGATGAAATATTACTTGCATGGTAGCCATTAATAAATTTCGTTTGTGTTTTTCTCATTTTGCATTCCTAAGGTAATGCAAGAGAGATAATTTTCCTTCATGTTTTCCCTTTAAGTACATATGAGTCCACACTAATTTTTGTGCCATAACTGCCTGATATGTCATAATATCATTTGATATTAGAAAAAAATTGTAAAGATTTTCTAAGTATTCCTTATGTTAATTTATCTGGGAGCTGTGAATATAATGTTGCCTTATTTAACCACAATTGACTGATTACAAGGATTCCCTACATGCTTTCACAGTGGCCTCCAGTCCTTTCCATGCCTCCCTTATAATATTGTCCAAGAATAAATAATTAAAAGGAAATGGGTATGTTAATCTATCAATGGATAGGTGTGGCTAGGCATTGTCTTGCAGAATGACACTCATGGTGAGGAAGTCTGTGGGTTTTTTATGGATGGCATATTTCATTTAAAGCTTTGTCGCACAGTATCACTCACCATACATTTTTAACTCTCTTCCCATGGATTCAATGAGAAGGATGCAATTGGCACCCCAAAGACTTTTCTTGCAGTTTGTCATCTTTAAATTTTTCTTTGTGGGAAATTACATGTTTCCATTCCATTGCCATCACCTTTGATTCAGGGGCATGGTGGTGTACTCAGCTATTATCATATTTCATGATATTTTGCAAAATATCATTTTCAGCAATTTGATAACATGAGATTTTCAAGCCTGAAACTCATTCTGAGACTGTGGTGCTTTGGAGACAGTGAACTAGGCACTGATTGTGACAGCGCACTATGGTAGGACAGAATGCTATGCATAATACAATAGGCACTCCCAGTGGAAATCTCAAGTCCTTTAGCTGCACAACACACTTTAACATGCCCATTTTCCTGAAAAATTTCATTCACCTGTGGCAGCAATAGATAGTCAGCCAGCTTGAATCACATCATCCACCCTCATTCAATCTTTGTCGAAGAGCCTTTATCACCTTTGGACCATCTGCTGAGATGTTACGCCTTGGTCATACACTTCAACAAGATTATTGTGTACTGCACTTTCAGTCAATCCTCATGCCCCCTCATAGCCCACCAAAATTCACGCCCCTTCTTTTGTCCATCATTTCCACAAACAAATGGTCATCATTCTATTCAAACTTAGTCTCTTGGGTACTATTGTCATTGTATGTGGTATGGTCTCACAAACATAGCACATATGTGGTAGCTGAAAATGAATTAGTTTGTATTAACTGTGATATGATAGAGGAATGATGATGCTAATTAGATGGAATGATGCACAATGTTACAAAATGATACGTTTAGGATTTGCAGCTACTCTTGGTACAGTGACAATAATCATTCAATTCAATTTCATTATTTCCAAAAATTAGATCTAAGAAATTATAAATACATACATCCTTCACCAGAATAAATTTTTCAGATTTGCACTCAAATTTGCCTTTTATTCTTTCAGGGGTCAAATTCAGTATCAAATTATTCAAGAACCTAAGCAAGCCTACAAGCCACCAGAGGTACCTTTTTCAGAGAAAATAATTGAACTTCATAATGAGGTTACTCTTCAGCAGCGCAAGTGTGATTACCTTACAGTTCAGCTAAATTTATGGGAATCTGAAGCACAACGATACAGAGCATTATCTGAAAAAAGACAAGTGGAGCTTGAAGAAGTACTTAGCAGGTAAATAAAACATATACAAATACTTAAACATGGAATATTCTCACCCATAAAATTCTCCAAGCAATAGTATAAATGTTCACCAAATATGTATAATTCAAACAATAATGCATTTTAAATTTGATAATCTAGGCTGCAAACATTTTAATACCTAGAGACCTTAAACACTCATGACTTGTTTTGATTAGACCATGAATGGGCCTGAAGAAATTGCCTACTTACCAAAATTAAGAGATCATTTAATTGATTGCACTGTCTGTAAAATGTGTACCATGGTTTTCTGATTAAACAAAAACAGCATATAATGAGCATGTAGTTAATGTAACTAGTGGGGCTCATGGTAAATATTTTGCCTTTTGATTTACATGTGACATAAATCTGATATAGTGAGACCTATATATTGTTCCTACAGTGGTAACTCATAGTAATAAGTCATTTAAATATGTAGTAACAATGGAAATTATTAAATTGCTCCTATATTTCATAGCCAAACTTGTACGTTTTTCACTATCTCAGGCTGCTCATTCCTAATATTCAGGCAGACATGAATTTTCTAGCTTATTTGTTTTTGTTGCATGTTGAAGGAGGTATCGTGGTGGAAATAATGACACCTCCTAACAATTAACAAAGTTTATTGTGCTCAGAAAATTAAAACCTTGATGAGGCGATTGAACAGTAATTATTCAGTACATATTCGGCCGTGCGGTGGCGAAGCCAGGAGAGAATCCTTCACCAGGAAGCAGCGTCCTTGGGTTGACCACGATGGCGGCGCGCGTGACGGTCCAGAGCCAGTCAGAGAGAGAGTGAGACTGAGAGTGGCTCTGGCGGCGTGGTTGCGCCCTGGCAGCGGACCCTGGTGGCGAACGCCGGAAGCCAAAACACTTGCCGGCGAAGGCGCGTTCGCAATGGCGCTCAATGATGATTCAAGGGTTGAGCCGCCACACATGTCAAGTCTTCATTTAAGCATAGTAATGGCCATAAACTGGGTTTGAGCTAAAATTCTGATCATCAATAAATATTGACCTTTTTGCTTGGCCAGAATGATTAAAAACTGATATTTAAAATGTAATGATGGCCAGTATTAAGCTGGATCAAATGGAGAATAGGCGTACATGAATGGTTTCAAAAGTTCAAAGCCAATTGGAAGGGAAGAGTTAAAGAAATGGTCTTGTTTAACATATAGAAATACCATTTGTAAATTTATATATTTGATAAATGTAACACAGCCCCTTCTTGACACAACTCTGCACTTATAAAAATGGCTGAAAATAGAAACAATCGTACTTTCCTTTGTTAAAAAAACTAGATTTAAAAACCAAAATTAATCACACAAAATTAAAAAGTATTTATGTGTATATCCTTTTGTATCATGACCACCATATTTATCCACATATTTTGGTTATCCATATCTTGGTATTTTTCAATTATTCATGCTCCATCATACATCCATTAGCATGGATAATTGAGGGTTTACTGAGCACCTGTTTTGTATCTAGAATTTCCCACGGAGCAGTGGAACCACAGTTGTGGCATGCGATGGGATATAGTAGGGAGGATATAAATTTAGCAATATGGAATGCATACATAATGAACAAACCAGGAGCACTGAAAGTGGTGAAATAACAAATAATAATAATAATCTGTATTAATCAAAGAGCAGCCCTTGCCCCTATAGATGTTGTCAAAAGAAAGAAATATAAATACATACATTCATTACCATGGTGCAGAGATATACATATATTATAATTTCACTTTTGAGAAGCCCAGTTCAAAATATTCACTTAAAGAATACAATGAGTTTGAGATTAAACCATCCTTAATAACATTTTTTAGCATAATATAACTAGTCAGTCCTGCAGTCTGGGGAAGTTTGTTATAGAGCTTTATGGCAAGGTCATCTGACTGGTTGAAGGTTGTGGACAATCTCTATTGGGAAATGTCTAACATATTTCTTGATCTTGAATTATGGCTGTGTATATTGCCTCCTAAAACAAAGTTATTTACATTATCTTTTGCATGAATTAAGCAAGTAAATGTATACGTTAAAGACTGTCATCACTCTTAGGCTGACAAATAGTGGACAGCAGTGATCATGATAGCCAGGGCTGATTTAATCCTAGCTGCTTTCTTTTGCAACATCAGCAGAGCTTAAAGGAGTTTTTTTTGTTACAGGCATATAAACCAGCAGAAGTCATGTTTAAATCCCTCCTGCAGTTTCCAAGTTGAAACTCCAGAAAATCGTTGCTTTTATGGCAGGAAAGATATTTTGATGGATTCTGCTAAGGAAGAACCTATTGGTGGAATGGTAAGTAACAAAAAATACAGTTAGCCACTAATTTACATTCAGTAGGCCCAGAGCTTTGTACTTATTACTTCTACATGTCATAGGAACCTCCTCTTGTTTACCATTAATAATTTCTTTCTTCATTTCTTAGTAAATTTTGCTTGCTTTCATGCTGTCTGAAAAGCCTGCTCTTTTCTATCCTCCACCTCTCCAGCTTTCTCTCATGCCCACCCTATTTAAAACCATGGTTTGTCTCTCTGTCCAACTTATTTTCTCCATTCTTCACCATATCCACATCTCAAAACTTTCAATCTATACTCACCCATTTTCCTTAAAGACAAGGCTTCACATTCATATAGTGCTACGCTCTATATTGAAGTCTTCATTAATCTTTTTCAAATCTTTACTTAACATTTATCTCATTAATTCTCACCTTGTAAGTGTAATTCTACCCTTAATGCCCCATTACAATGTTCATTTTCGTTTAAATTACTGCTAAAATGCATGAACTTTAAACCTGCTCTAGCTTATTCCCTTCTGCTCCAATGTTTCAATTATCTTTCCTAATTATTGAGAATATGAATACCTTTGTTTTCATAGTATTAATCTTCATCCCATGCCTCATCCATTTTTCATATAAAGCATTCAATAATAATTGCAATACCATGGCTATCTGATTCACTATTGCTTGATCATCTGAAAATATCCCTTAATCATCTAACTGCCCACATTTATTCCCAACCTAAACCCTTTTCATGCTACCCTCAACATTTCCCCAGCATATTTTTTTAGAAGTCCCAGAAATAACTGCAATCCTGTCTCCCTTCCCCTCTAAAAATAATTCAAATAATTAGTTTTTAAATAGTTTTTTACATGGGTGGTATGAAAAGTTTCCAACCTAACAAAGATACAAGACATTTTTTCTAAAATTTCTGAATTTTTTTGAAATTTTCTGAAATTTGTGAGGCTGGAAACTTTTCAGACCAACCTTGTATTTTTAATAAATATTGTTGTATACTTGACCTGATTAAAATTTTTGGTAAATTCTTTAAATCTGTGTATGACATTACTGATAGCTGTGAATATGCATCATTCATTCATTTAGTTCATGCAACAGAGGGTTTTCCAATAATTACTCATATATGGTGAATATTAAACCCACTAATCAAATGAATGAGATCCTTCCTTCCTATATGTACATAGAATGTTCATATTTATTTCCATCTTATCTTCACTTATCCTCGAAATGTTGATGGTTCTTCTGAAAGTTGCCCCCATTAGATTCAGTACACTTGTCCTACCTTTTTTTCAATCTTTTAAGACATTCAGGAAGCCTTTTCTATCATTATATTCAGTGTTTTAACCCTAAGGCTGGTATATAGCAGCCCTTCATTCTTCTCTATTCAGTGTTAATTCCCTTCCTTCCGGGTAGCTTTTCTATTTTATGCCCTTATTAATTTGTCCTAAGTACTTGTCTCTTGGTTTTCTTTGTGGGATCTTACCCTCAAGTTTCCCTTCTATTATGTTTCTGATCCATTGTGCCCCAAAGTATGTCCAATCCATCTAGTTCTTCTTTGTCAAAGAGTTCTTCTTATATTCCTTTCCCCTTCTGTTCTTCCTCATTCTTACTTTTTTCTAACATTTCTATACATTTAATCTTCAATATTCTCATCCAGCACCTGTTTTAAGGGCCTGTCCACGGGAGAACCATTTTTTACTGGTTCATTTATCCAATGTTCCATATGGTTAATCCTTAAGAGTGCCATCCTCCATTCATACCGCAAACTGCCCCCTTGTTTGTAGCCTCAGGCTGTTTGAATTTAGTTGCTGCCTTTTATATGAGCATTATTCTATAAATGTTAAACTTTATATCCATAAGAGCAGATCCTGGATCTCCAGGTCCACCATCCTTTCAAATTGGCTGCTTGCCCTCTTAAACATTAAAAACCATGTTCTATCTCTGCTATAGGGAAGAGCAAGCTTTCCATAAGTCTCCTGTTGTATTGCATAGTCCTCAGCTGATGACAATATAGTTTCCAGCATTACTTTGTGGAAGTGATTCATTAATCCAAGAATACCCCTTGTGTTTCCACATAAAATATTCATTCAAACAACCTAGTTTTCAATTCATAGCATCATCATCAGGTGCACATACAGGAATAGTATTTAATGTATACCCTCTGTGGATTGGGTGTTAGCAGGTTTTAGGAACAGGATGGGGACAACAAGATAGGGGGTGGAAAGGTTAATTCAGGAATGTCATAAGGGAGGTAACCATGGTGTTAAGGATGCAGACACCCTGTTTTGCTGAATGGCCATTGGTAGATGTTTGAAAGCATGGTAGTTCGAGAAGGGATGAATTGAAGGTAAACAACATTTCATTGAGTGTTACATATTGAAAAGAAAGGACCTCAGCTTGACACCCTCCAGTTATTAGAATTAATTGAAAGTTTGAACTTAAAATGTGAAATACTTAATGATGTGTTGTTAAACACCTATTCACACCTTCTCGACCTTCCATGCTTCCAACCATTATCCAACGGTCAATCAGTGCACCAGGGCGCCTGCATAAAGACTGCGGTTACTCCTGCCCCACTCCCTCCCAATGAAATTCCTTTGTCAACATTTGCACCCCGTATCGCACCATTTTCCCCAAATTCTTACACCTGCCAATAACCTTCACCATCCACAACCCTTTGAAACTTTATGATTGAAAGACTATGGAAACAACATTTATATTATGCCAGTCAAACCTTTTCAATATACATATGTAGATAAGTAGGAATTTAAGAAGAGAATTCATTAGCAGCTTAAATATGTGTGCCTGTTGGGAAGGTAATGAAGAGATTAAAAAATAATTCATATTTTTTCAGGCTGCTGTTGATTCGCCGGCTCAAAATAAAATTATGGTTGACATAGGGGTTAACACAGAAGCATTGGCTAATGTTTCTGATAGACAGAGGAAACTACTTAACCATGATAAGGAATTACCTGGTAATAAGGATGACATAACCATAGTGAATGGCAGTACTGAAAATATAGATCAAGAACTAGAAACACTTAGCAATCTAATCAACAATGCTGAGGAAGCTTCTGATGTGAAAACAGAGAAAAAATTAGTGCAAGAATCAGAACATATTCCAAGGACAAAATTGAGACACGTGGCTGAAAGGAAGATAAATCAGAGAGTGTTACAAATGACTATCGAGAAATTGAAAGCTGAAAAGTTAGAAGAGCGGCTACATAATTGTCAGCTCCAATTGGAAAGTGTGACCATTAATGCAGAGAAGGAATGTAAGGTTGGTATTTTTCACTATTATTGAAGTGGAATACATTTAAAAAGTCATGGAAGATGATGTAGTGCATCAAACCTGTCATGGATTAAATCAATGTCTTGTGGAAAAGTGTTACTCTTTGTTGATGATAATTCTTATAACCTTTTGAACACTCATTTAATAGGAACCAAATATGTATTACCGATCCCCCACACTTTTTGTTAGAGTCATATGATATTGGCGATAATAGCCATTGAAATACAAACATTTTGCTTGTCTAATGCCATAGGCCTTGGGAATTTTCACAATTGTTGGTTGAATCCATCTTCATGCATCGGTAAAACTTGCATTAATATAAAGGGAGGTGGACGATGTTATGGTTACCAAAATTTTTACAATGTCTTAAATTAGGGAATTTGGGTCAAGTAGAAGTCTTAAAAATAGTTAATTAAAACTATTAAAGAAGTTTTCATTCCTAACTATTTAACTTCTTCACTTCAAAACTTTGATGTTCCTTTATCAACTTACCAAAATTAGCCTTAAAGTTAATTATTCTATTCATAATGTTTGAAATTCTTTTATTTCATACAGAAGAGAGTTGATTTGGCAAAATGGGAAGAAGGAAAAAAATGGCAGCAAACTGTGGAGAAACTTCAAGAAAAATTAAAGTCTGAAAAGAAAATGGTGGAAGATGCTAAAAAGTTAAATTCCAACCTCAGAGATGCTATTGCTCGCCTTCAGAGAGAGAAAACTGTCCTTGAAAACAAACTTCGATCATTTAAAAAGGATAAGATGACTGTAAGAAATTTCCAAATTATTTAATTTTCATATATTTGGACTTTATATGGTTGACATGTTAGCAATGATTAATTTTTCCTTAATTTGAAGTACAGCACTTGTCATAATTTTAACTTATGTTAATGATTACAGTGGAACCCAGACTCTGAAATACAAGTTGAAGATATGCAAAAAAAAATCTTGCATTTGAAAAAGACAATATTTGATCTTGAAGTAGTAAATATTTCACTTAAGCAAAATCTGGATAAATGTGAGAGAGAGAAAAAGAAGGCCAGAGAAAATGATAGGTAAGTTTTCCAATCAAAAGATGGTTTTCATTTAATCCTAAAATAAAAATTATAGAACAATGGTACTATGGAGCAGTATTCACATATCTGATCAGGGAGTAATACAAACCTCCAAAGGTTTCAATGGTTTTAAAGCTTTTAATTTATCAGAAATTGAAGCTGAGGGATCTAAAAGCTATAGCTTGTATATACCATGTTTGTATAACAAAAGTTTCTGAAAAATAGATTTATTTCAGATATTGCTACAATACCTCCATCCAAAAGATCCAAAAAAAAAGTATGAGTCCTGACAACTATGACATTCAGACCACTGAGCCATGTACCATTTCTGGCATTGGGACAGGTTTCTGAAGTAGTCATTTCATGAAATCCTTTCACAGTGAACTCGACAACAGCAGAAGCAGAGAAGATGCAGAAAGGTGGAAAACCAGTTAGAATAAGGTCTTTGAATGTTAGGATGATGCTGAAGACAGGGAAATTAGAAAATATGAATTGGGAGATGTAGAAAGGAAATATAAAAAAGTCTGGATGAGGTGAGATTGGGAGTTAGGGGAAATTACTGGAGCGATAGTTTTTGAGTAATATGCAGTAAATGGAAAGCAGCCAGCGAGGAGTGGCAATAGTATTGAGCAAGAGGGTGGGTTGAAGCATAGTAAAAATAGAGCAAGGAAGTGATAGAAAATGATTTGTAGAAGTAAAAGCTGAACCAATCAATGTGGTCACTGATTAGGTCTACATGCTGCCAAGTAATCATAGGGAGGAAGTTAACAGACTATACAATCAATTATAATAAACAACTGTGGGTATTTCTGGAAGGAAAGATTGGATAGTGATGGGGATTGAAAAGCAAAGGGAATAAAGACATTGAGGGATTTAGGTTTGAATCCCAGTCAAGGCAAATAGTTTTTACCTTCCAAAAGTAGCAATGGTATGTTGAAAACTGAAAGCGGGGAGTACACTTGGTGAGTAAGGTAGACATGTAGGATGTTATGAAGAGAGGAAGGAAGTATGCCGAATTGAAGAAGGGTTTATAGTAGTGTAAGTAGTGTTTTGTTAAGAGAATGGAAGGAAATGTATCTGTACCCTTTTTTAGGCTGTATCCTTCCTAAACCTACCTTAACTGATAGAATACTAATGATAATAATATTGATAAATCCTGAAGATACCTTGCCCATCACTAAGGATTTAAAAAAGTAAAAACAAGATCAAAAATTGGGCAATCGGATGCTAATATTTATGATATTTTTACTGCCCTGTTCGTGAATTGGAATTGCATAGGTTGTATTAAAGTTGTGAAATAATTCCAACTCTGATAGATTTCTTCTTAAGTTTATACATGAGATAAAACAATGGTTCAAGACACATTTTCAGAAGTAATGGAAAAAGTTCATGAGGTCCCACCTTTTTGCAAGTCAAGCTTACATGGTTTAGCTTTAATGTCCTCAAGTGAAAGTTTTTAATTTGAAATTATAAAAGTAGAATCAGTAGGACACTTTGGAAGAGTGTCATACTTGACTCGTATATGTTCAGATAATAAAAACTTTGCAAATAGATTTGTTATATCTTTGTATGTACGAGTAATTGAAAATCTAAAAACATTGCTAAGACATTTTGGACTTATCATTTTTACATCACAATGTAATAATTATAATAATTTGGCTTTATTTGGGTGAGATCGAGACTGTGGCTGTCCCTTTTTCCATCTAACCCAAAATATATTTACTATGGCTGGGGGTGATTTTTTAAGAGGTCACAAGAGGCAACCTTGTGTACTCGGCCTAAAAATTCCATTTGCATAATGTTTCTACAAATATGAGTGAAAATAATAAGGATATTTCAAGCAATAATCCAGCTGTATATTTGGGATTCTTGCTTCGCTACATGAAACATAAATCTTGGGTTCATCCAAATGCAAACATGGCAGACGCAGCCCATATTTTGAAATAAATGGCCGATTCCTTCCATGCCATTTGAGACTCCTCTTATGTCTAGGGACTTTAATCGCATCTTCTGACATGAAAACCAAAGTAACTTCTGGCAAATTGCAACAAAGAGGTTGGCAGTAAAAGAAATCGTAGCTATAAATGAGTGTAGGTGAAGTTTCTTTAGAAAAAAGGATTCAGAGGCTTCTTTTAGGCATTTGGTATCACTTCAGCCACATTGATCTGAAAAAGAAGGATCCATTTATTTATTCTTCCATTTGAATTAAATTCCCACAAAATGGTAAAAGGCAGGTTTGGAAAATTGTGTTACCAAAAGAAGAAAGATAGCCAGTCTCTGTCCACAGGTGGTATGTGTGTAGACAATGCCATGGAATAAAAAGCCTGGCATAGAGGTGCCTTGCACAATGGCATTCAGGGAACCCAGATGATCATTAATGATATTTTTAAATTTATAATATTCCATATATTCATTTTATTTTAAGCTATTTGATTGATTAAACTGCTAATGAAAGTTAACGATTAAACTCATTTTTGTGTGTTATTTTTTAGATTTCTCCGAATATGGAGTATTTATAATTAGTATGGGTACACAGTAGTCCAGGGGTAGAGCATTAGACTACTGACTAGAAGGCCTGGGTTCGATTTCCGGGCAAGCCTCTCAAGGCATCTTCAGTTTTACCCAAGCTGTGAGATTTTTTAGTCACCAGATCTTCTAGGAAAACTGTAGCTGGTACGGGGAAGGATCTAACCCCCCTCCTGATGTATGAATTTTGCATGGTGTCAGGCTTAGTATTATTATTATTACTTTTTATTTGCCCAGAGATCACAATACAAAAATACCAAATGTACCAAAAATACCAAATATACCAAAAATACCAAAAATATTGGGTGAACTCCACCATCACTTACCAAACCAACCTTTGATTACTGTGTTTATGATTTATTATGAATTTTATGTTTTCTTACTAATGTGCTGCAATGTGAAGTTCTTTATGATTTTCCATTGTGTGTCATTTCCTTCCTTTTCATGAGTTCTGGTATTGATTCTTCATCATGAGGAAATTTTGGTCTTAAAATTTTCTGTTATGAGTATAATGATTGCTATTTATCTTTCTAGGGATGAAAATAAGAACAAAACTACAAATGATGAGGAACCAAGAGATTCAATCAATTCGAGCTCAAAAACAAAGGTAATTTTTTATTTCTTTAATATTACACCCTCAGCCTCACCCAAGCTGTGTGATTTTTCAGTTGCTAGAACTTTCTAGGAAACCATAGGCATCTCAGGGAAAGTATCTGGAAAGTACCCTGATGTGTGAATTTCCATGCCATTGGGCTTAGTATGGAGTGAACTCTACCATCTTCTATCAATCTGACCTTCGGGTCATTAACTTTCTTTATGGCTTTTAATTTTATCATGGTCATGATTGCTAGCCTGTATAGATTGCCTCCCAAGCCTCTATCTCCCCAAAGATTTTTAATGCTTTCATGAATTTCAGAGGTGTTTATTTGATTTGTGTATATTTTGAACCCAATAATTTGATCCTTCCACAAATATATGCTAGATGGAAATGTAATTACTGCAAAAGAATTATGGTCTAAAGACAAGATACCTAATGGGAGTTCATAAATGGGAAGGTAATAAAGAAGCTTCATCACTCCTTCTCTCCCTTTGCCCTGCCTCCTAGGTTTTTATCTGTTTGTTACTCTAATCATGATCAGCATTATAGGTCAAAGAAAGGCCATGATGTTGACTTTATTGTGTCAATTGTTTGAATTACAGGAAGATTTACTAAAAGAGGAGCAAGAAAAATTGAAATTTGAATGTGCCAATTCCTTCCAGAAAATTAGTAAATTAGAAGAAGAAATAAAATCTTTGAAAGAAGAAAAAAATAGCCTAGAGGAGAGAATTTTAATTCTTGTCGGTAAGAAAATCAGTAAAAATCTGGTGTAATGCATTTGGAGTCATTATTTAGTGCGTAGAGTAGAGCATGCACCCACATTGTTACTAGTAACACACTGCACTCAACCACATTGTCACATTATAACTTGAATTTCAATGTACTGTTATTTACTCCAAACCATTATATTTAGATATGCATAGGTGTTGTTGCTGACAGAAATTCTTTATTCAGTTACCATTCTTGTGTATGTGTAATAATACCAGAATGACCAGATTTAACACAGATGCTATATATTTATTCAATTTAATCAAAGTTTAAATGATTGAAGTAATCAGTATCATATTTCAGAGGTAGAAACTCAGAAACTACACTTGTTCTCCTTGTAGTGATTTGTCGAGATGGAAAATGAGATTCAAGCAGTGATTAAATACTTCGTAAAGAAAAGTATGAAAGTAAAGAAAATTCATACTGACTCTCAGAACACTCTGGGGGACTCTGTTCCTTCATATTCAACTGTTGCCAAGTGAACAAATGAGTATTAATTTAGTTGGAACAGCTTAGATAATGATCCAGGTAGTGACCGGCCAAAATATGCCACTACCCCAGAAATTATTGCAGAAGTGCATGAAATGGTCATGCTGGATTGCTGACTGAAAGTGCAAGGAATCTCTGAAACCGTAGAGATTTTATCTAAATGGGCATATCACATTTTAACTGTGGAATTGGATATAAGAAATCGTGACTCAACACAAACAAACAAACAAACAACAACACAACAAACATTGCTGGACCAACTGCATTACTGTACAAGGAAACTACACTGAAAAATAAAACATTTTCACCGAGGAAATTATTCATTTCTATTCCATTCTGAGAACTTTTCAAATTATCATTCTATTATCATTCAATTACTTCACATCCACAAGTATGGTAATTTTTTACCAAATTTCAGTTTTTTGTCTAAAAATTGTGCCCAATTTTTATCCCCTCCAAATTTTATTTATGTAGCAATGCATAGTGGACTGCCTACTTCCCAACTTGTTTGCTAGAAGCGACATTGTGTAGTTTGTTTTTTAACCCTAAGTACCTGTATATGCATATGTGTTATTATATCATTGTCTCAGGGGTTAAGATTCATCCTTTCCACACTATGAGTTTGAAGTTGAAGCCTAGGAAGTTTTTTAAAGGTATTCTGGCCCAGAATTTGGTCATTTCCATTACATATATCCATCAACCTATCAGACAATATGTTAAGCTTTGGATCCTTTTATGCCTTCAATAGGTACAAGCTAATATCAATGCAAAATTTATATACACAGTTCCTCTGCATCTGAAACTCCTACCTGCTATTACAATACCTATTTCTCAATAAATGCAAAATCATCTTTAACTCTAAATAGCAAATTCTCACATTAGCTCTAATACCATTTTTTTTAACAGGAAAAGAAGAAACATCTAGCATGGTACATAATGAAGTAAATGCTTTGCGATTGGAATTAGCAAGAAAAGCTCAGCTATTACAGGCTGTTAAAGGATTGCTGAAGAGGATTCATGAAAAAACAAAAAAAAATTATTTACAAAAAGAAGATCCATGAATATGATTATTTGTCATTTATAAGTTTAAAAATTAAGATGAAGTATGTTTGAATACAATCATACTATTTGTATAATGTTAAATGCTATATGGTGAAAGTAATTTTTTCGTAAACTGGCAGTGAGAATATTTTGATTGTCAATTATAATTTTTTAACCTATAAGTTCCCATTTTATTTATTTCCTAATATTTCTGAAGCCATTTACAAACCTTGAGAATCCCCAAAGAGTTTGAAGAGTATCCTTTCATGAAGTAAACAGGAGCATATGGTTGTAACAAATGAGCACCAAGTGATGTGTGATATAATAATAAGTCATTTAAATTGTTTTATTGCTCTTAATCTTGGCCTAAAGGGCTGACCATTGTACTGAGTTTAGGATTCCTAGCGTACTCATTTCAAGTCCTCTATAATTACGATCATATTGACTATTACCAGCCAGATCTCCATTACTGTTCCAGGCTTCTGAATTGCCATGCATTCATTTTTTTCATGGTCCTCAGGCCATTATAATGTCATTCCTTCCTTTTCTCTCTCTTCCCCCAGGGCTTGAGGTTCTAACCTCCTTGTCCTGTTCGAGACAGTTGACATGGTTAGTGGGGCATTTTTTTCTATCCCCGTGTATGTCCAATCTATATGGCTCAGAAGACATAATATTCTCTTTGAGTCCAAGTGTTCAGCACTCTTAAGGAGATCCTAATTATGTAGGGGAAATTGAACAATTAATGATTTCCATTTCACCCAACAGTGGTTTACACAAACTTGCTTGGGTATCGTAACAGTGCGGTGGCTAATGTGCTGGCTTCCCACCCTGAGGGCCTGGGTTCGAATCCCAGCGATGACAAATGCTTTTCAGTGGTGTCCCGTTCCCTACATGAGGTGCTTTGTGGAGGGCACTTTGAGTGAGTACGCGGTCCGTCGGATGGGATATTAAACTGCGGACCCCTTGGTGCCTTTCGTTAATAGCAGGCTAATACTGATGCCGGGTTTCTCTCCAGCTTTCATCCTTTCCTATCCATCCCTAATGGCACAAATAACCTGAGCTGCCATTGCCTCCGATAAAAACTACTACTACGACAAACTTGCAGCAGCTGTTTTCAGCACTACATATTCATGTATTTTGATTCCTTCTTTTAAAACAAACTGTACCATCAAAACCTAGGATAAGTTAGTTTGACCTTTAAGACCTAGGAATGTTGCAGAAAAGCTGTGACATCTGTGTACTTACGCGAGTAAGGGATTAATGTAGTTGCCCATGTTTTTCTAATAAGAATTGTAAGTTTTTGTTAAACTCAACTACATAAAATTACAGAGAGAATTGCACATCTTTTATGCATTGAAAAAATCGCCCTTTAATAAAATCCCAATGAGTGTAATTTTCATATCACCATTTGATAAACAATGATGGGTTTAGCTTGAAATAAGCAAAAGTCACAGCATGAAGAACTATATATCTCCACTATTTCTATAACCTATAGCAGAAAATATTTTAAATTCTGTGCTTGAGCATTTATATTGGTTTCATAATGCTTATGAAAAGGTATATGGCGCTTCAAAGATTAGGTATTATATGTGAATTAGTACATCCATACCATGAAACTTGCTGTTGCAGATGACCTGGAACATAAAATATCGTTAATATTCTCAATTGTGGTGAATCTAACCCTGTGGGAAATTCCAAATTGCTAATGCTGAGGTTTTTTTTAACTTCAGAATAAATTTTCATACAGAGTTGTAATATTCATACTATTTTTTGTCCGATTACTTGGATGTGTCTAATCTATCGGTCAATTTTTTAAAAATAAATGCCATCTATAATTAGCGGATATCAGTTATGAACAGAAAGCTTTACCTTACTCTATCGTAACGAATATAACCATGGAAAATTCCGGGAAAAAATGTTCTACGACTTATTTTCCTTGTAGAAAATATTTAAATCCTATGTTAACGATAATTAGTGATTTGGATAAGTGTGGAAGCTCGAATGCTTGAATAAAATTGAATAACTATTCACAGAAAGCTAATGACAGCTCTTATTAAAAATTAATGCTTTCAATTTTGAAAAAGGAGTTGTTTTGGATGAAAAAAACAATATCTCTTTGAAATATTTTTGAGAATTAGAAAATGAATTCACAATTTCCCAGTTGATTTGGCGCCTAAAGGGTACGCATGTCAGGATCTGCGAGTCTCTTTATATAATGCATGCGCTTACTGTAGGATTATCCTTTTTTACTTAGACTTCTTTCTTTTATGTTTCTGTTGAGATATTTATCCAGATTATTTATGTGTTCTTGGATTTCAAACTATTAACTTAAATTAATATTAATTTACTGGATTTGAAACGTCTCGCAGTTTAATGGTAAATATCGGCATTTTTTTGTTATTGAAATTTTCTTTAGGCGCCATTAAGGTTATGCAGTCGTTTGCGTTAATACATTTGGTTTGTACATAGTTCGAAAAGTTTACGTCCAATTAACCCGCATTCATATTCTAGTGACGTCGGTCTAAGTGTCTAAGAAGAAGTGCGTGTTAGTTTTTCTGGGTACAACTTCAAAGGTATGAGTGATGCCGTTGGTCTTATTCTTTTAAAGTATTTCATTAATGAAATAAGATTAATTGAGAGAAATCGCTCACCAGTGATTGGAATTTTCTTAAGTGTTAGCGTTTGAATGTTAGTTTATTTTCTCTTTCTGGGGCACAATATCTAGGATTTGATTAAGGGATGATTACTAATTTACTAATTATAAAGATAGTTGGAAATAATGGGTTGCTTATTTTGATTTTTCTTTTGGCACTTATGGTTAACCGGTAATGTGTATGTTAAAATTTTGTAATCTGCGGCCACCAAGTGTGGTGCTAATCTCTCACCGCTACTCTTCAAATGTGATTAGTCAATTTAGCTGGTTTGGAAGAAGGCAGTCGAGCATGTGGTGGAAAGATGTTTTTGCCCTGAGGATGGTATTTTTAATTCAAAGAGACTCTTGGGAATTACGTATGTGTATATTTCAGAGATGTTCTCGTTTCGAGCAAGCATTTCTAATGATTATTGTTTTCTTAATCCATTATCAATTGGCAATTTATATTGTAAACCCCTTTTAGTAATAATAAAGGATTATTGTCCTCTAAGCAAAGAAAGAAGTTTAGTCTGCTGCTTACTAATTATTTTTCAGTTGTTTAATTGTTAATCAGTCCATATAAGAATTTTTGGTATGGATATTGTGTATTGATTTAATACAATGCAGGAGTCTGTCGAAAGATGAGTATTCTATTTTCTTTGAACATCATCATATGAATTTTTTATCAAACCCGTATTTAATTGTTTTAACGTTCAATTCATATTCTTCCTTTTCATGCGTGTGTATTTTTTCCGTTAAATTCTACAATGTTTTTGAATGGTGGTTACAATTTTCAATGGAACTTGTGTTTACTTTCAGCGCCATCCATTTTAATGTCATTCTGCCATGCATAATGGCTTATTTGAAGCCAGGCACTTCTCGGGTATGATATTTCTAATGGTTTATATTTTGAAGGCTGTGATAGTGTTTGATTTTGATTAGTATGAGTATTCATTTTGTAATTGTTTTGAAAATTTTAAGGGTGAAGCATCGGGAGACAATGGCCCGTATGATGTTACGTCATTAGATCCACTTACTGAAACATACCAAAAAGTGCTGAGTGACAGAAGGAAAAGAGATATAGTTAGGGGCAAGTAAGTTAAGCTGTAATTGATTTAGGTGTGAACACTGCTCTAACCATTTGCAGCCATTATGATTTTACTTTAGTGCAGGGATTCCAATGGTCCACTGTATGGTATGTATTGTGCGTTTTGTGTTGCAGGATACTAACCCTAGATTCTTAGAAATAATATATTATGTGAATTTGGTTAATGATAGGATTACTTTGAGATCTGAGGATTCAATAACATGTATTTATGTATCTATGTATGTATATGTGTATTTATTTGTATTTTCATACATAACCATGTGCATAAGTGTATAAAAATATTTCCAATTTGCAAAATAGTTCACTCTGAAATAGTTGTAGGGATAAGGGATGGAAACAATTAAAGGACATCTTCCTCGGTAGCTTAGCGATCTGCATGTGACCTGCCAAGCTGAATGTCCATGGTCCATATGTGGTCAAGAAAACTTGGACTCTTGGAAACCAACCCCAGTTGTCTTGTAAATGCAGTGTTTATGCAAATTTCAACTCTAACTGGTATATCCTCATGAATCTTCTCACACAATTTCTACACTAGTGTTAAACTGCAACCCACTTCCTCAGAGAGATGGAAAATATAAAGTTAACTTAGTTGTGCCAAATTACCTCTTTGAACTTACGAAATAGTATTTCATTGCAATGTTACAATTTTATCGAGATATTACTATATCTAATTTATAAGTCCTGTGTATTTCAAATAATTTAAATAGTAACCACTTGCAGATACCTTTTTAAAACAGTGAAAATTTTAAAGAAGACTTCTTGGGCTTATTTAGTGGAAGCCCTTCATTATAGTGATAATGGCAACAAGTTAAATAGAATTATTTTAAATGGGTAATGACATTGTATTTTTGTGTATCCTAATAGAGTGCTGAAAAAAGGGTTAAGTTAATGCTACATTCAAATCTTAAAATATCCCTGTGAGAGTAATGCATGTTAGCTGCAATATTTGTATTGAACATTGGAAATTCATCCTGATATGAAACCTTCAAGTCCTTGGTTTAGTTTATCATTTGTAATAATTGTAATGGAAGCCCTTACAACAATCACTCAGTTAATGGTTTCTGGCTTATAACAGTGATTCATTCTGTTAAAAATTAAAAAATATCAGTCAATGTGGATATACCACTCTTTGCAGTTAATTACTTGGAAACAGGTGTATTTTTCCATTGTAGCCATGAGTTGGATTTTCACTGCATTTGGATATTTGGTATTCTTTTTTTCATCATAACTGATACTGTCAATCTCTAGGCAATGTAGGCAGCTGTTTTCTTCAAGCATGGATTATGCAACCTTGAGTTTGACAAATTATCAAGGAAATACCTGCATTAATATAGGTTAAATGGGTCTCTGTATATAGCTTGTTTTAATATGAATTCATTGGTTGCTAGCATGGTTTTGCCAATGCCAAACTTGTATGTTTACATGTATCATATTATCTAGACGAAAAAGAAATTAAGAGCCCAGTTTTGGATCCTCAAAGAGTTACACTAAAGATGTATTATCAATGTATATAGAGCTAATTTAAGATTTATGATAGGGTAAGAATCTCTTTTTTGCCATTGCACCTCACAGCACCTGAAATTAATTGTTTCAATCACCTTAGCCTGGAACTGAAGCAGTGATGTTTACTTTTGAAAACTAGTCTTCTAACTTATAAAGTTCCAGTTTTTATTTCAGCAGCATCCATATAAGTCTCAATATAAGTATCAAATCTTTGATGTTAATAATTTTAATTTTTTTATGTCAATTTTTATTTTTCTATTGTCTGAAAGCATTCTTTAAACTGTGTCTACAGTATATTATTTATATTATGTCATTGTAATAATGATAGTCACTCATTGGTCTAGGTTTTTTATTTATCAAGGAGATAATTTTTAGTTACTTTTTAATAACTTCATTATAAATTTGTTAATCTAGTAATGCAAATTTGCTGTAGACATTTCTTTGTAGCAAATGTTTCATTTATGATATAATAGTAGGTCCCTTAGCTAATTAAGTCTAATGCGGTTTAAATGCTACTAATTTTTATTTTTATTCCAGTTATAACATAATATTATAAGAATTTTTAAGTTAAAGGGGAGGATAGACTCATATTATTCTCTAAGGTTGATTCAATATCATGGGCTGGCCCTGGATATGACAAATTGAATTGTGAGCATTATAACCTAAGGCATGTTGCCCTGTGGATGTATCAAAGCACAAATTAACCATGAATTAACAGTACTGAATTTTTTAGCTTAAGTTGTGAGATGGACAATTTGTGGGTGTTCCATAATAATGAAATTTGGAATAACTGTTACTTAAAATTTATGGAATGGTAATAGTTATTGTCTTTATTATTAATAGCTCTTTTTTCTCCCTTTATTTTTATGGTATCTATCACTTGAAAAGCTGTACAATATTCTGTGGGGGAGGTTATTTAGGTGGATATATCCTTCCATTCAAAGATTAATTTAAAATATTTCTCAAGGCAATTTTCTTAATGTTGATACACAAATATGAAGTTCAAGCAGATGCCTAGTTTTTGAGAATTTTGTAAATTACATAATGTTCAATAATTTTTCAATATATTTCATAATGGTTCTTACATTTGAAGTTTACAGCTTCCACATTTATTTTGGAGACTTTTCTGTTGTTATAATTACCCTCCAGGCAGCCTGTTTATGTGAATGTTCTCATTTTACCCACAAAGCTGCCACAGATTTGTATGGTAAGGGGTGTTAGATCATTAGCCATTAGTGAAAGAGATAATTATCTGCATTTGATTTTATTTTATCTTCTGGTTGTTTAAATGGAATGTTTCTTACTTTCCTGGTCATAAATTGTGTTAGAGACAAAGGATTCTTTATATCATTCTCTTTTGCTTAAGTTCTTGTTGTTGGCTTGTCTGCTAGTGATATTTGGGGCTAATATTGGTCCATCTTTGTCGAGGTTAAACTCTTAATGTATTTACATGGCTATTAGATTTGGTTGCTTATTATCTAATTATTAACTGGTTATCGTTGTTCCATTGGCTCTCAATGTGAGTTTATTAATTACGTCACTTTTTTATTATAATTATTTCTCATTGCTGAGAAGTTTGGCAGAAAGAACGGGAAAACCAAATTTAATTGACTTCAGATAACCCAAAACACCATTGTTTTTAAAACCCTATGATGTTTATACAGTGTGTGTGGACATATTTAATACTTAGATTTCTGTGGGGAAAATGGTGTGTATCTGTAGGCTAGCATCTGTTTTACAAATGTATTTTTCGAGTGATATTTGCAATGTATTGCATTTCGTCTCATAAAATATTTTCCAGCAAAATATCATTGATTACACTGAGTACTGTATTAAAATGTTGTTTTTTTCTTGAATCTTGAAACCTGCTACTCTTTCTCTATTGTGAAGGGACTCCACTATTGACTATGCTTGAATGTTTTCATTGTACCTTCATCCAAACTCATCAGTTAGGCATCTAAATTGCCCAAATTTAGGGAGCACGCCATATTTAAGGGTATTCAAATTCGTTAGGCTGGAGAGAGTACAAATTTAGGCACCTACTTTGGCCCTTAGATTTAAGATACACGAAGTGTATCCTAAATACACCATATCGCGACCCCATAATTCGAACTGCTGGAAGCATTGCAACCAGCAGAAGAATTCTTTGAGAGAGTACACTTACTATTAATCAGGGAGTGCTGATAAAATGGAGGACTTAATTGAAGTGAGATGAGAAAAGACAAAACTTTTCTCAGCCCAGAGAAATTTGGCATATTCCACATGAATGTATTTTTAATTCTTGTAATAAGTTTATTTTTTCAAGTTCTTGAGTACAGATGTTTCAAATAGAGAGGCGAGTTCATATTTCTTGGTTTGGTGCTTCATTCCATGACAAAGCAAATCATCTTTTTAAGTCATTCTCTTTACTCTTAGTCACGCATATTTTCCTGAATGACCACCATGATTTTATCCTTGCCCTATTTTTTTTCTTGGTAAGTCTTATTTAGTAGCTAAATATCATGGAAAATAATTTTCAAGTGGAGGGTTGTTTAGCGAGTGTGCAAGCATTTAATAGTTCCCTTAGTTAAAATAAGGCTACATTCATGCAACTGGATATTCATCGGTCAGACTCTGCAGTCTGTGATCACAATTTAAGAGTCTTGAAGTGTAGAATCAGATTCAAAAGGATTAGGCAGGGGAAGTGGGTTAGGATATGGAATTTAGAAGTACTAATTTGATTTACAAGGAGAGAGTATCAGCAGGCTGTAGAGAAAATCATGAGTACTATTGAGGAACCCTATCGGTAAGTAAGAAGAAACCTATGTCAACAGTTAGAAATAAGTCTGGTAAAATAAAAGATGAAACAGAAAAGATCCATTAGAGATGTAAGTGAATATCTAGAGGACCTGTATTGTGAAGAGCTTAGGCCAGCAAGTTTAGACATTGAAAGAGACTATGACATAGATGAAGATAGTTAATATCCAGACATAATTGACAATGAGATTGAAAGGGCATTAAGGGGAATGAAATGAAATAAGGGTCAGTGGGGGTAGACAGTATTCCTACAGAACTACTTAAAGGTTTTAGATATTGCTGGGGAAGAGTCTTATGGACTGATTCGTGGCATTTATGAGGAAGGAATCTAGCCAGAAGACTTAATCTGATCAGTGCTAGTGCCTATTCCATAAAAGGTAAAGGCTACATCATGCGAGGACTACAGAACAATGTTTGATTTTGCTCTCAGCTAAAGTGGCTCTCAGGATTATCAACAAAAGAATGGAAAGCGAGGCAAAAGATTACTTAAGGGATGCTCAGTTTGGGTTAAGGGAGGGGAAAGGCACATGTGATGCCATTGCATGATGGTGCTAGTGAGGGAGGACCATTGCATGGTGGGGTAGGAGAGGGGATTGTTGGTATAATCCAAAGGAGGCAGGAAAGATGGATGCAGAGCACATTGATTGGTAATGGAATTTTGAAGTGTGATATTTAACAACAAAAGAATGGAGAAAAGGGCAAAAGATTTCTTAAGGGATGATCAGATTGGGTTCTGCAACAGAGTAACACTTGATGCCATTGCAATAATTAGATCACTGATAGAGATGAATATAGAAAGCAATTAGGACCAATTTTTCTGTTTTGTTGTTTCCATAAAAGCATTTGATGGAGTTAACTGGGAGAAACTAATGAATATATTGCAGAAAAAAGGAGTGGATTGAAGGGATAGGAGGCTAATCCGCCACCTGTACATATATTAGACTGCACCGGTGCGAGTGGAGGACAGAGAGTCTGAATGGGCAGTGTTAGGAAGAGGAGTGAGGCGGAGTTGTGCATTATCACCTGTGCTGTTCAACGTATATGTGGAGGAAATGATTAAAGAGGCATGGGAAGAACTGGAGATTAATGAAAGTAGGTGGCGAATTCATTTAATCAGTTAGGCTTGCTGATGATCAAGCTCTGGTTCTTCAGTCAGCCAAAGGGTTGCAAATATTGCTGAGTGTATTGGAAATTCAATGTGATAGACATGGGATGAGGATTGATGTAAATAAAACAAAGGTCGTATGGTTATCCAGAAAGAGAATGGCTAAATTAAATGTAAAATAGGAGGGCAAAAAATAAAGCAGGTGGAACGGTTTTAAGTATCTTGGAAGTGTTTTGGACCAAAAAAGTCCAAGTAGTAGGGGCATAAGGAAATGAATTACACTAGCCATAGGAGCTTTCATAAGGAGGAGATAGTTGATAACATGGACATTGAGTAAGGATGTTAAGAAAAGGCTTGTTAAAACTTTGATTTGGAGTGCAGTAATGTATGGTGCAGAAACATGGTCATTGAAGCAGGGTAAAGGCGTTGATTGGAGTATTTTGAAATGTAGTTGTGGATAAGGATGGAGAACAAATAAAGTTTAATGAAGTTTTCTCCTGTCTTTCTGCATTAAGCTGATATGCTGGGAAAGCACCAGATCAAATGAAGAAGTGCTGGTATGGTGGGGGAGGAGAGATTTTTTGGGAGGAATCATAAGGGGAGATGATAAATGGATGGAAAGTATATTGATCGGCAGTGCAATATTGAAGACTGTGATAGTGTAGAATGTTAGGTAAGTTTGGAAATGGCTGAAATAAGATAGGGATGTTGGACAAAATAAAGGGAGGAAGTAAGTATTACGGTGATGACAAGGGATTTGTTATAGAGTAGGTTATGTTTTCTTAGGAGATATGAGATATTTATTTGGTATTGTGTCCAAATA